>NC_057853.1:64145843-64448874 GCF_015237465.2 Chelonia mydas | reverse complement strand
CACTCTCAGATCTTAAATAACAGAGGCAACTGAGATGTGCTAAACAACCAATAGGCGATTCAGGGAAACATCCTATGTTTGTATCTAAAATACAGTTCTATCAAGACCTATGAATTCAATTTGGTAGAAGTCATTAGACAGTCTGTGACTAATATGGTCACAATTTGATTAATTCAGTGGATATTCAGAATTCCAGCCTCATTTCCAGTTATGGTGCTTTCTCATTAAGCAGCTTGTATTCCATTCAGTTCATGTCACTAGGGAAATAGCCCAATGACTACACCCATGTGTATCTCCCATTAGCACTAACCTTTATTTTCCCCGAGCTGCCCATGCACACCTATCAGAAGTGTCAATGTCTGGTCTCCCCAAATAATCCATCTCATGTTAGCACAAACATATAGTCTCTCCACACGGCCCATTTATTAGCTGCTGAGAGCTATGCACATGCTCCCTCAGTGCCCATATGTAAGTCCCATTGAGACTAATGCCCATGTCCCTACATTGACCATAAGTATCACCCTTTTTATGGGGAAGGTTTAGCCAAACCAATCTGAAACTTAAAATAGAATCAGGTTCAATTTGCAAGATGTGCTAATGTGCAGATCTGTTTGTCCCTGGTTGATAGAAATTAGAGACTGGTTCGGGGGGAGAGGGGAATAAGAACCAGCTCAAATATGAACCTAACACTAGAATGTGAAAATAAGCCTACATTAAGATTGGGAGTAGTTCAGAAAATACTCTCCTCCTTTTTCCTTTAAGTCCTCCCTCCTCCAACATTATCTCAATCATTGCTTCAATCCCACAAGTAAATAGTTCTGGTGCTCTCTGCTGGGCCAGCTGCTGACTTCAGATCTCTCCTAGAAAAACTGTCTGGGGCAAATTACTAATAAGCAGGGGATACATGTATAATTTTTCCAGTATGAAAAAGGGAAAGTGGGTTTCTTCTTTAGTCCTGTGAAGTGGGGAACACTGGGTGGTTTGGGGTTTACAAAAACTCTTCAGTCAATTTTGGTGAAACAAAACCAAGGGACAGTACAATTCCAGGTCCCATTTTATCCAAAATTCCCAAGTTCTGAAGAGGGATTTAAAAGAATGGTTGGAATTCTGTTCCATCTCCAACACTGACCCAGGAATAGTTAAATAGTGTATAATGGAGGTACTGCATACACTGAAAATGGCTTGAATTTCTTCCTAATTTCTCTGCCACTCCATTTAAAGCTACAGCAGATACTATAAGTTAGCAATGCAACACATTTTTAAATGACATTGTTTAACCTTCATCTTTAATTATTTCGCCATTGCTCAGAAAAAGATACCTACGGTACAATCACTCAGTTCCTTTCACAATCATAATGTCTGCTGGAGGCCAACTGACAGGCTGATGTGGTAGTCAGTGGTGCGTCTCTTTGAAGTTAATCAAACCAATACCTACACCCCAGAAATTGTGGGCTGAACTTCAAAAGATTGCAGAGAAAATCACAAGGTCCTGAGGGGGAAAAAGTATGATGGATGACAAAGAGTGGTCCAGTTAGATAATTATGTAAATGGTCACAAAACTGTCTGTGAAACTCCAAGACTCTGAAGGGAGAGCTATCATAAAAATGAATTAACTTGATCTGAAACACAGAAATCATGACATTTGCAGAGAGATCATGTCTTTTGCAATTTAATCAAAAGCAATGACCATCATGGCTTATTTTTTCCATGCATTAGCTTTTAAAAATTCACAGAAACATCCCTGAATTACAGAGTTATCATTAACTTCTACTATTTCACCTTTGGCCCATGTATCAGATGAGTGCAGTTACATGTCTGACCTCCCTCTTGTGCATCTAAGGGCATTTACCAGATAGCCCACTATATCAATCTCATGATAATGTGCGAAAACCCATGACAAGGCTCAGGGAAGGAAGAAAAGTTTGAGGTTCCCCTCATGGTGTCTTCCCCAGATTTTTCCAATGAGGACAGCAGAATTTCCCCTCTCCCCATGCTCACAGAATGTGCAGGGGGGTTGTCTTCAAGAGCCAGGAAGATCTTGAGGGAACAACTTAAGACACAGAGTCTCTTTTGGGGAGGCCCTGTGTCTCTGTAGTGACTCTGGGGTCCTTGTTCTCCTCACCTGGTCCCTTGAAGACGAGGAACCATTAGCCAAGCAACTCCCTGTCACAGCCAGATCATGGTTAGCCAGACCTAATAGTCAGAGGCAGAATCCACAGTCATGAGACCAGAGTTAAGAGTCAGCTGGGCCTGGATACCATGAGGTCAGAAGCAGGAGACACACTGGAGATCAAAACCACAAGTCAGGAACCAGAATTAGGCCAGGTCAGGATACAAAGCGGGTGAGAAGCAGAAGACAAACCAGAGGTCAAGAACCACAAGTCAGATGCCAGGAGTCAAGCCTGGGGAGCAAGAGTAGTAGTGGGACACACAAGGCACATGGTCCAGAGCCCAGGTGTTGAAACAGCTTCCTGTTCCTGCTGCTGGTTTAAGTAGGGCCAGGGGGCCAATCAGCCACTCTGGGACTCCACAATTGGACCCCAGGGATGGAGCCTCACATCGGGGCTGGGCTTCATGGGTCTCAGGTAAGCTATTGCCAGCAGGCTGCAGGTGGAAAGTTGGAGCACAGCTGTGCCCATAACCCAGGTTTGCAATCCATGGGTCATAAGACTCCCCAGACTGGGTCTTCTCCCAACACCTTTTTAAAGTGGTGCAAAAGCACTGAGGTGCTCTGCAGGCTGCATTAACATTCCCAACTATTTCTCAGTGTTGGGGGGGCAAAGGGTTGGTCTACACCTTCCAAGAGGGACAGTGAAACGGACAAAGAAGGAGGTTTCAACACTGCCTCCGAATTCGATTGCTGTGTTAGCACCCAATCGAAGGAGCTCTTATTTTAATCCATTACTATCAGATACTCACTAGGCAGCTGATGGGCTGCGACCAATACTTATTACGCTAACCATAGTCATGCTGCTATTAACCTGTGCTCCCCATCTGTCTGTTGTATCCACCTGTTGTCCCTCCTCATGTACTTAGATTGTGAGCCCTTTGTGGATGGGACCATCTTTTCACTAAAAGAAGTGTGTACAGTTTCTAGCAAAATAGGCCCTCAATCCCTGCGTGGGACCCTCTGAGCATCAGCCATGCAAATAAATAGGAATTAATAATCCATGTGCAGAGTCTCCTCAGTGCCTGGCTTCCCATAAAGTGGTCAGGCCCACAGTGTGAAATGGTGTAAGGGAATTACTTGAGCTATGAGAATTTTTGACTCCATGGCTTGTTAGCATCCTGCCCAACAAGCCACACACACAAAATAAAAAGCCTTGAAACAACAAAGCTAAATTGCAGGATGGGGGTCAGTGGGAAGATAAATCACGACTTGGTGACTAATCTGCCCTCTTTCTGCAAACTGTAAATCCAGGAGAAAGATGAGGAGGGTGGTGGCACAAATGGTAAATCTCACAGTTTGTCACCGGCTCATAGGAAAGAAAATATTAAAACACAAATATGCCATCTTAATAAAAAATTATTTTTAGATGCTTACCGTTCTTTTGAATGAATATTAATGAAATGATTTTTAAAAGAGGATGTCGGCCTGTTAGCCTTCTATTTAAAAATGAAGCAACTGACAGCAAATAATAAGAGCAGTTCGGGCTCCAGACGCTTGGTCTCTATTCACCTTGGGGAATTTGAATGGTTGTGGAAGCAAAATGCTACTATAACTGCACAGAATGTAGGGAGACAGCATGTTAGGGGCCCAGTCCAACTCCCACTGATCTCAAGGGGATCTAGAACAAACCCACTGGTTTCCCACCCAGCTCTTTCTAGCCACTTGGGCCCAGATCCAGCTCTCAGTGAGTTCAATGGGAGCTGAATCAGGTCACTAGGGAAAGAGAGATCCTTCAGTTTCAGGATGCATGGCTGTCCCACTCAAGGAGGAGCTCTGGGCGAGTGACAATTCCTTCCCTGCTTCCTTCTTGCTCTGAAGGGGGAAAAGTTGCGACATCCCTTTCCGTGAGTATCTTACTACCCTCTTTGCTCCTTCTTCCCTTCACTCCCTCTACTTGTTTCGAGAAGATATCAATGCACAGCCATTTCTCACCCCTCTGCCTAAACTTCCATCAGCAAGGGTCCTACACAACCAGGCAGAGATGTGGCTGAATTCCTCCTCCGTAGTCTCTTGTGTAGCTGCACAGGGCCCAGGCACAATCTTGCCCTTAATAATCCAATAATGGATCTCCATGAAGTCCTGATCCTCATATCTGTGGGAGTGTTTTACCACTGACTTCATTGGAAGCAGGAGCAGGCTCCAATAGCCTTATCATGCAAACACTAAAATATATAAGTTGCTTTACTCACATATGTAAAATTAATCTGGTAGTTACATGTTTACAGGGTCCGGCATATGGAAAGGGTACTTTGATGGTTCAGAATTGTGACTGAAAATATACCAGGCACCACCCAACAATAACAATAATTCATGCTATTTTCATTTAAAATATTTTCTATTCAGTAGATCAGCAGAATCAGTATTGCTAACAATAGTTCCAGGAGGTATGTACATCTCTTGACTGGCTCCTAGCTGAACTAAAGATTCCTCCAAAAGTCCAGGTCTTCCTCCCATACCTAGGCAGTTGTCTTTCTGGTTTTGTGAAGGAGCTTTGGCAGGTTTTTTTGGCAGGCCTCTTGCTGAAGGAGTTTAAGAGAGAGTCACATTTTTCAGACACCCAGGATATACATTCCTGCCCTTGACAGAAAGGGTGAAATGTCAGCAACCAAAGGAAAGTGATGTTATAATCTTGGAGAGTTTAGGCATCAAAAACAGCTTTACCTAGAGCCAGTACTGCTAAGGCTGTTTTGTTTTGGGTAGCCATATGCTCTTTTATGAGCACCTTAACAGCTTCAGTATGTCCATAGAAGGGACCCTGACCACAACCTTGTAAAGCAGCTATGCCCAGGCCAAGTATAGCCACAGACATCCTGCAGTTGTTACCTGCTCCTATCACCATCTTTTTCCTTGGAAACCTTTGTTGTCTCTACAAAACATTGCTCTCATCTCTGACTCTAGACAACGAGATGGAAGGGAAGATGGTTTTGCATGTAATGGCCTTGTTACATGTAGCTGTTGTTGTATACTTGGTTTTGCAGCACATGCACCTGACATAACTAGGGTCAGTCACTGAAAAGCTTTGTGGAAGAAAGGATCTGAATAAAGAGAGAATGGTCAACTGGTGCACAAGTGGTGGGAGATATTTTCAGGCAGTAAAGGGCCAGTGGAAGCAGGCACAAAGGGCACAGTGGAAGACGACTACAAAGGGAGTTGTTAGGCAGATGGAGCGATGAGCGCAAGAGGAAATGTGAGCAGTGGTATAGACATAGTTACACAGAGCCTTGGAGGAAGAGTCTGGAAGCTCAAAAGCTAAAGGGAAGCCACTCTGGCATTTTTAGTGCTTGAGGGAAAGCAGCTGCTTCATCAGCAAATCATGGGCACCAGGTAGGGAAGAACTCCAAGTTACCATTTGTAAACAGACTTCTCAGAGTGGGGTTCTTGTGTTATAATGCGTCTGAGGGCATTACAAGGTCCACTCACCTCTAGGGCGCCTCCTTGGGCCCATGTCTGGAGATTAGCTCCATTTAGGTCTGACGCCCCTTTCCTTGCCCAATGGCTTCTCTTTCTCTGGGACACAGGGTGCTCCTTCTTCTTGACTTAGTCCTCCAGCCAGCTCACTATAGTCCTCTCCTTCTGAGGTATTAAAGTCCCACTGGACAAGCATCTGAGGCAGTCTGCTCTTCACTACCTGGTCAGTGCCACTTTGGTAGCAGCTGGTAGGGGAACATGGTAGCCCACCCACTACTCCAGATTCCAATCCAGGGATCCTATACCTGGCCACTGTGGTCTGCTTTCCCTCAGACCCTGGACTCCTTCCTACAGCTTCTGGCTCCCCCCACTTCTCTGGGTTTACCAGCTCAAACTCCCTCCTCCCAGGGAGTAACTGCAGACAGCTGAACTCTGTAGCCTCAAACACAGCTCCCTACTGTACCCTACTTCTCTTGCATCCCCCTTTCTGCTGTCGACTTACTTACTTTATACTAGCCCTGCCTGTTCCTCCCCAGCTGGGCTCCATCTTCAATCAGTCCTTCAGCCCCTGGCTCTTCCCTAGATGCAGCCTAGCCTAGCGTATCCACCTTAATTCACCTAGTCACCTTACCCTCACACCCCATCACAGAGGGTCACCCAAAACCACTGACCAAGATTTAATAATCGCCCACACAGTGGTGATATAATTTAGCCATTAGGAAAGAGCTGGGATGGCTGTTACACCCTGATAAAATGTTATTTAATGATAGCCAATATAACCACCAGTTGTCCAAAAAAAAAACCCCCAACATAACAGAGACTTTATTTAAACCAGAACTGGATTCCAGCTATCTGGTAACATTAAATAGATGAATATATAGAATAAAATAATGTATAATGGTTCAAATACACACACACACAATAACTTAATACTAAGTTTACTTAAGTAAATATAACCTTCTAAATAAATATATCTATACCTATCTCAGTATGCACAGGCTATTATTATTATCATCAGTTCCCAAAAAGCTCTCACTGGATGCTGTCTAATGCCCAAGTCAGTTTTTGAGTTTCAAGTGCCTCTCATGATGTCCTGAAGGGATGACCTCAACTCCAGTGATGCTTGCTTGTGGGGCTTCACATTAGACTAGACCCACAGGATCTGAAGGACCTTTGGTTCTCCTGTTTCAGATCTCCAGGACCACAAGAGTCAATGACAGGAGACAACCAGAACTAATGATCAGGAACAAACAGGAATGTGTGATCAGGAAAACACCATCAAACATGGACTGACTTGAACAGCCAGGTTTAAACCAAAGAGACCTTATTCTGCTGAAGCATCAAAATTGTTTGGCTTCACAATCAGCCTGGAGAAAACTGTGATGTTGCATCAGTCATCTTCACCGCTCCATGCCATATCCCCTCGCATCTCCATGAGTGGAACCCAACTCAAGGAAGTTGACAATTCTACCTGTCTCAGCAGTAACATCTCCTATGATGGATGGATCCACTGGCAAGACAAAATTACCAACCTGGAGGTTCTCCAAAAGTCAAATGCCACAAGCATCAAGGCCATGCTAATAAAAGCCAAACTACGTTGGGCTGGATACATCATTAGGATGCCTGAACATTGACTCCCCAGAAAAATTTTCTATGGAGAACTGGCACAAGAACACCGGAATCAAGGTCGCTCCAGAAAGCTCCACAAGGACAGCATCAAGAACAGCATACACTTCATTGCAATAAAACCAGATGATTTCGAGAAGGCTGCATCCAATAGATCAGCATGGTGACACACAACACTCAGAGCTTTCCAAACCTTTGAAGAGGACAGAAATAATCAACTATTAGCTGCAAGGGAAAAGTGTCATACCACTGCTATTGCTACCAAGCTGTTCACCAATGACCTTGTCGGCTTGATCTGCTCACAAGCATGCACATCACGCTTCAGACTTCAGAGTCACTCTAGAATTCACAATAAGAGATAGCATGAAAATGTCATTGTCGAACCGACGGACTACACAAAGGGCAAAAGTGTCTGTCCTGCTCAACCTCAGTCTCTCCACTTATTCTTGGTTTCTCTCAGTCCCAGTTTCTCTCTTTCCCTCCTACTGTTTCTCTCCGTTTTCTCCGAGACTCTGTTTCTCTCCATTTCTCTCTCTTAGGCTCTCTGCTGCCTTCCTCTGTCTCTCCACTGTCCCTCTCTTCTTCAGCTGATACTTCTGCTCCGTCTGAAGAGAGGGACCACCTCCTCTCACTTTCTCAGAAGTAGAGGCTACCTCCTCATCCTAGAAAAAGTACAGTGCATTCACCCTGAACACACCCTAAATTATATTTCTCCATATAGGATTGAATCGTTACAAATTCATTTTTCCCACACTGACAAGATTAATGTGAGGTTTTTGCTGTGGGGTGTAACCTCTTGAAAACTGAAGGTCCCACTCAGTAGATTAAAATACAGTTTTAAGGGGTGGAAGGAATCCCTCACTGAAGATTGCAAAGAATTTGCTAAGAAGGATGCATTTCGCACCCCTCCTGGCTTAGGTGTCTAGTTCTGTTAATAAACAGGCCACCGTTGGCCTTGGTCATATGGTGAATTTATGAGGCTTGGCAGCACTGCTTTAATACCAAGGTTGTCATATTATATGCCAAGAGCAAAACCAAAGATTTAATCAGGCAACGTGCTTCCATTGCACATTTGGCAGCCCCGCAGAGGAGGCTAGTTTTAATGGCCTGGTATTACATTACCATAGCACACAGAACACACTTGCAGCAATACTGGCCCTTGGAAGGAAAACGAAAGTGGCTAAGGTATATAATGGGATACCTCTTTAACTGGAGCAGTAGGTTATCCCACACTAGCTTCTAGGCAAAAGCGTTTTCTGACAACATTGGCACTGCGTAAGTTTACTACAGCCAGGTTGTAAGAACTGCATTTAACACAGGCCTCAAGAAAAATCAAATAATAAATCACAGTAATAATAATAATGGGTGAGATTTTCAAAAGAGTGGAAGTTGTCCAATTCCCACTGAAACTTAATGAGATTTGATGATCCCAGCTAATGTACATTTACAAAAGCCTGATGTGAATGTTGAGGGTGTTGTGATGTCATAGCTTTCTGTACAGCGGTAATACATATTGCCTTGTGTTCTGTAGAAATGTTAAAACTTCCAAGTTCCTTGTTCCCTACAGAGCTTACTCGTGGTGCTGGCTCTTTTGGAATCTGGAGCTTCAGCCCAATTAGGTTGGGAGACTTTATTTTATTATTATTTTAATAGAGGAAATACTTTGAATTATGGGTGGATGAGTGGGCAACGGAGCTGAAGTGTCACCAATTCCTTTAGCTGGACAAAGAAACCACAGTTGTCAATGTTTCCCCATCACTAGTAGCTTCTCAGATTACTTTTCTGGAGTTCTTCCAGCCCTTTGCAAGATCTTCATGCTTTAATCTCTCTTTCCTGCTTAGATAGTTTAGAAACAGAGGCAACTTTTTTCAAAAATGGGAGCATAATGTTAAACTCCTAGATCCGTATTTAGGTGCCAGGGGCTAAATTTTCAAAAAGCACCTGTGGGGTTAGGTGTTGAAAAGTATTTAGGTACTTAAAGATGCACATAGGTGCCTAATGGGCTTTTCAAATGTATCTAACTCCCCTTGATGTCAAAGGAAGTTAGGCATCTAGGCACTTTGGAAAAATCTCACTGGGCACCTATTTGCTTTTTCATGTGCCTGAATACCTTAAAAACCTGGCCCCAAGAGATACAGAAGAATATTTGAAAAGTTTACCTCTAAATAAGTTTTTTGACCTGATTTCCAAAAGCACTGATTGCCCATCTGCTCTCACGGAGTTTAATGGGAGCTGCTGGGAGCGCAACACTTTTGAAAATCAGGGCATTTTGTTAGATGCAGAAATATGAGCTCTTACTTCTGACAAACCTGGCCAGCTTTTACTCTTTTCAAAGTGGTTTCACAGTCCTGCTCAAGACCCTGCCATCTTGTATACAGGACAGGACAGCTTTCATTTTGGAGCAGCTAGTCTGGCCAGGACCACTCATAATATTCGAAGGAAGTTAGGGGTGTTGGATGCTTCAGGTGAATTACACAGTGGCCCCTCAGACAAACCATTGCAATCATAGTCAGAGCCCCTAGCTTAATGTCTCGCTCCTCCCACCTATAAAATTGCAAACACATACCCTTAAATGAGTTGGGAAGCAGGAAGGGAGGATTCACTATAGTGTATATTCCACATTATTTCCTTGCCTGATTTTCTTTTCACACTTAAATCCACATCTCAAATTCTTTCCCTTACATTTGGCAATTCAACACACGGTTACTACCAGCAAGCAGTGAAAGCTTCTCTGAAGACTTGAGTAAATGCTCTGACATGCAGAACTGTGCCGATTTCCAGTAAGCTGACATCTGCTCCATCATGTAAAAACCAGACTTAACAAAGACCCAACCTCAATTCATTTTAAAGACTTGTTTGAAGATCCCATTTTAGACCCCATGTTGTAGATTTCACTTCCTCAACTACTTAACATGCACATTGGAGCCTCCAACACTGAGCCATATAGATTTGTCTTTGTCTTTTGTGTTAATTATTAGCTGCTGCAGAGCTGTCTCTGTGGGTGAACGCACACAGAAACAAAGGCGGCAAGGTTGTAAAACCTTTTATCTCTATCAGGGCACATTATTTGATAAGGTGCTAAGCTAATAGTAACGCATGTCAAATTGTGTTTAGACTGATCACTGTGCTGGGAATTGGAGGTTATATTTGCCTGTGGAAACCAGCACCTGGAGGAGCAAAGAGAAATTCATACCAATATTCACAGTGCTATGCAAACTGCAAACCCTCGCAAAGTGGTTATTTTACAAATGGCTCCGAATTGGATAATGAGCCTCTGTTATTTCATTTGCCTTGTGCCTACCCCTCTGAACTTCACTCATTCATATTCTCATAGAAGCAGTTAAAACAAGAAAGGGAATATGGTACAGTGAGCAATGTAATATGATGTCAAAAATGCACAGTCTGAACATTCAAAAGTGGATTTGGGGACCTTTAAATTTTGGGAGCCCATCTGGAGACGATGTAAAGGGGGCTGTTTTTTCAACACATGCTGAATGCCTGATCTTAGGAAAATCAGGGACCTATAAGAGGTCTCAGGTTGGGCACCCAAATCTTTTGAAAATGTCAGAGCTTCAACAGAGCCATATAATACGGGCAGGATATTGTGCATTGAGATACAATGCAAAGAAATCTAAAGTCATGTTAATGGGGACTATTAGGACAGAAATCAAATTGAAGAAGAGAAACTGGAGAAGGTGCATCCAATGCATCCGATGAAGTGAGCTGTAGCTCACGAAAGCTTATGCTCAAATAAATTTGTTAGTCTCTAAGGTGCCACAAGTACTCCTTTTCTTTTTGGAGAAGGTGGACAATTTTACGTATCTTGGAAGTACCATCAGCCAAGATGGTACTAGTTCCGAGGAAATAAGAAGAAGAATCGGGAAGGCAAACGAAAGACTCAATAACATCTGGTGACTCAAAAACTTCTCCCTCAAGACAAAACTGAATGTGTACAAAGCAATTGTTATCGCCATCACAACATATAGCGGTGAGACATGGCAACTTACCAAGAAAGATACGCAAAAGCTGGATGCATTTCACCGCAAATGTCTGCAAAGAATATTGGGAATAACCTACAGAGATAGGAAGACAAATGAAGAAGTCAGAAAAATGAGTGGACAAGGCACCCTCTCACAAATAATCTACAAAAGAAGACATCAGTGGCTGGGACGTGTGCTGTGAATAGAAAAAGAACACTTACCAAATACTGCTCTTGAATGAAAGCCAGAAAACGCAAGAAGAAAAAGAGGAAAGACCACTAATAACATGGAAATGAACAGCTCTGAATGACATCAAGCACCTCAACATTTGGAGAGAAGGGCAGTTGACAGGCAAGGATGGCAAATGTGGGCAGCCCAATGTGCAGCACTGGGATGGACTAAGGTCTGAGGTAGGGTTTGTGCTTGTCATTTCTAAACAAAAGTGTGTGGTTGATTTAAGACCTCTCATTTATAACTTCCAAGGGGTTCATCCTGGCTGTTATTTCTCTTGTTCCCTTCTTAGCTAATACAACTGCACTAAGTGCAGAGGTGGTGGCATGGAAGAGGATTGCTGGATGGGAAGCTAACAGAAAATATTGATTCCCCTCAAATTTTAATGGCTGGTAATGGCACTCTGCCTGCCTGCCTGCCTGCTGAGAACACTGTCACCCGTCCTCGGGAGACCATTCCAGTGGCTTTGCCCACCCACTTAGAATGGTGCCTCAGTAACTGAACCAGGGTTTTCGTAATGAATGATGCACATGCTCTCCTGCCATCTCATTCAACCCCCAAAACACTTTTCTTTGACAAAGACCCTGAGGTGCCACAAAGAATGACCCCAAGTGCTTGGTTTCTAATCTGCACATAGCTTACAACCTTGATTAGCTGAAAGTCATTGGGGCCAGTGAATATATTTAGATCAGCAAGATTTCAGGTAATCAAAGATATTTTCAGCATAATTAATAGATGTTGGGGGAGGGAGGCATAACCCTGTTTTGCAAACAAAGTTTTGGATGACTAAGGTTCAAATAATCAGAGTGGTCCCGTACACAAATACAAAACAAGGTTTAGGTTATTTTTCTTCTTTCACCTTCTGACCCCATAGGAACCCGATGATGACAGCTGCTACTTCCCTTGTGCCAAAAGTTGCCCGTAAAGAGAAATATCAGATTAGATTTACACAACTATGTAACCTTCTATACCTGGCAAGCGTATGCATAGGTGCTGGTGTTTCTATATGTTAGAGATTAACCTGAGCTTCAAAATTCAGATCCAGATTCCGAGCAGCCCAAAATTGAAAGGTTTTCAGATCCATGGCTTTAGTTCAACCTGTTACAAAGGCAGGCACCATTTAGAAAAATCAATTTCAAGTAAGCAGGATCTTAAGTTTTACAGTGCATCTAAAAGAAGAAACTTTCAACAGAACAGCATCTCCTAACCGTAGCTGTGAGCAATAGTTCAGCACCAGCTCCACAAGAGGATAGTTCCTATTGACTCAGCAACACCACTTCCTGTCCTTGGAGGTTTTCTATCCAAGTATTGATCCAGCCCACGCCTGCTTAGCTTGTTATCAAGCTAATGAGAACCCCCAATATAAACAGCAATGGGCTCGGTTGTGCTTTTTCTGTGCAACCACTAGGATCAGCCAAGGCTGGAGGCAGGACACAAGGCCTGAATGATCAACAGTCGGTGCCAATATAGCAAATCTTATGTTCGTTATATCATTTTATGTTCTGCATTCAAGTCCAGAGACACAGTATCAGAGCTAAAAAGTAAAAGAATGACAAGATTCTGGATGGGAAGTGGCTGATCTGTTAATGGGGGATTGTGGAACCAATTTTCATTACCAGAAAAACCTTTAGAGGTCCTCTGAGTCAGCTGCAAGGACAGGAGGTGTGGATGGAACAAATACTTTTAATGGATAGGCTTTTACTCTCTTTTTTTTAAAACTATCAATATGGTAAAACATCTGTGTTCCCAACCCAGGGAAGCACAGCTCAATGTCACCTTCCTATCCGTGAGGAAAAATACAATGGCTTTGATAGATTTCATGAGAACGTATTTTCCTCCCTTGAGAGTTGACTAAGATTAAGATAGCATCAGCGTTTTTGCTTTGCAGATCAGGGTTTGGTGGCTGTCTATGCACCCCTCTTGCAACAGGCCCTCAGAACCTAAGGAAAATTGGGCGGGATGTGGAAGGGAAACATCCTGGCTTTAAGAATGTCGTTCTCTGTAAAGTCAATTGCATATGACAACACATGGGAGAGGGATGTGACAGGACTGGAAATGCTCAGGTGCTTGGCACTGTGATCGGATGCATTAAGGTTACCAGTGGCCAAGATTGATTTCAAACATCTGAAACCTGAGAGTCCCTTCATATGAAAAATGGGAGATAAAGAGACATCAGGAACCGCAAACTTGGAGAGGGAAGGAAGAGGCCATGTAGTTTTCACAACAGAGACAGGAGCTGATTTTCTGCCTGGTGAGACATGGGTCTGCCCTGTCAATGGCAGATGGAGAGGGAGTTTTGGGCAGTAGTCAGAAATTTGCAGAGGAAAGCAGTGTTTATTTGGAAAGGAAGATTTCATCTGTCTGGCAAGACAAAGTGGACTGAAGCTTCCAGCACAGATATAGATGGGTCTCTTCAGCATCATGGCAGGGGCAGGGAGAACTGGGTGCCAAAAGCTTGTAGAGCTCTTCAGAGTGTAGGGTCCAGATCAGCTATTGTCCAGCGTTTGTCCTCCATTGGCTCTAAAGTAGTGGTATGTACCGTCTTGCAGAGATGGCTGTTCTAGGGATGATGTCAAATTGGTAGAGGTGGGCATCACCCAAACTGCCAAATCTGAACACTCCCAAAGTCCTAATGCAGTCCTTTGCAGCTTGGGCCCATCCCTTCAAATGAGCAGATAAGTGGACATACGCACATTACATTGGATGGGTAGATGCAGGTAGCGGCAATTAATAAGTAATACCTTGCACTTATATAGCACTGTGACTTTAGGTTTTCAAAAGAAGGCTAGTACCGTTATCCCCACTCGATAGCTGGGGAAAGTGAGGCACAATGAAGTGAAGTGACTTGTCTAAGCTCATCAAGCAGGCCTGTGTTAGAGCCAGGAATAGAGCCAGTACAGAAACTGGAACAGGTTCTTAAGTCCCTCCCCAGTGTCCTATCCAATAGCACACCACTCATAGTTAATAAGAAGCCTAGAGCACTTGTCTTTCCCCGACTCCTATGTAATATAAAGCCGCTTTAAAGTATACTAACGCCATGCTCTAACTCCTTATTAGTCTTAGGATGGTAAATACAAAGTGAAAACATTGAGTCAAAAGTGTCAAGAATGATTTCTTCCCAATTTGATTATAATTACATCAATAGCCTTGATGTTATAACATTTAAATATATTTTCCCAACCTTACTGAGATGAGCTCGGATAGTTTCTAAACCAGGTAACACATCTTTAATTCAGAGGAGCATGGCACTCAGTAAGAGGATGCAAATGAGACCAAACAGAGCAGACCTGATAGAGAAACCTCGTCCACCCACAAAGATGGGTTATGCATGTCACATTTTCCACTCTACTTCTCTTAAACATGTTTTTCACATTCTACTGCTAAAAATAACTCAGTGTTACATTAGAAAAGGAGCAGCAGAAGAAACCAGTATGTGCAGGCATTTTTTTTTTAAAGAGGGCAGCATTTTATCTATGGTGTTGCAGACTTCTTTAGGGTAACCACAGCTGTTCAACAGCAATATTATATATGTGAATGAAAGATGAGACTGATAGACTGTGTGCACGCACTTCTGTGTGTGTAGTGAGCTTGATTCTGCCCTCACAGTGTAAATCTGGAATAACTTGATGAGGTTACATTAGGCTAAACTAGTCTGAGTGCCGAATCAGGCAGAATATATATATATGTATATATATTTTCACACACACACACACACTCATATACACACAAACAAGCATTTATTCATGACTGTTTAATGGAACATGCAATAATTGTACAAGTTACCATGCTGAAAAAGTACTGCAAAATTGTGGTATTGTCTGAAGGCAAAAACACTATAAAGAGAATCTCATCTAAGCGGTGTCTGCTCTCTCATTTTCAGTGTCACTGTTATAAGACAGTGACAACGGTAAGGAGGGAATTATAATAAAACTGAGCCTTTAAACAACATTTTTTGTGTAGCCATCTCAAAGCACTTTGGCAAACATTAATTAAGCCTCACTGTGAAGACAGATATTAATCCTACTCCAGTCGAAGCATCATTCCAATGATTAACAAAGCAAGGCTAACCCACTATTAATATAATAGAAGGTACACCAGTCTCCAATAGAGTATGTATGTGTTTATCTAGGAAGGCCAAGTACAATTGATATTATGCATTAGGTATTTATGTATATTCCTGTTTATACTATGTAGCTTGTTTAACATTTCTGGGAGAAGGCCAATAGAGAAATTATCAAATATCAATACATTCACATATATTTAAATAATAAAAGTGACTTATAGCAAAAGTCACCAAACAGTGCCACCTGCTGTAGACTGAACATTACTGCTTTGTAGCCCCATGCTTTGCAATTCTCAATTACCTTAAACTCACAGGTTAAAATATTACGTAGCTAAACCAATTCATTCAAATTAGAAACTGAAGAGCTATATGGAGATGAAAAGAACAAAGAAACAAGGAAACATCATTTAACTCAGCTCTGCTGGAATCAGAAAGATATAAAGTCTATTGTGCCTTTTTGCTGTTGTAGTATGTCCTGGACCTTTGAATAGGCAATAGTCTGCATACAGAAATCAAAATGCAAACATAGCTGTGTATACTCCAGGTAAATGCCTATAGGACCGTAGTTCATGATCAGCTAATTAATACAAGGGAAATGTTCCAACTGAGACTGGAAGAGGAGATCTCTCTGGTTATCAGATTAAAGGCTTTGCAGTTGAGGAATCAGAACAGATCAGGCCAGCACCATCCAGCTCCCATAGAAGTCAATGGCAAAAAACACAAAGTCCTGCAGTGTATAAAGGATCAGACCACTACTTCAGGGCAGTTGTTCTCAGTCTTTCCCACACCAGGACCTGCCTCCCATCTAGCCAGGGCCTAGCCTTGAATCCCCACCCATTTAGCAACCCAGAGCAGGGTGGTTGCAACCCTCCCAAGACCTCTTTGTAAGTCCCAGGTAGAGAACTCATGGTCTAAAATAAATTCATAAATCTGACCATGACTCCTCATGTCATTCCTAATGTAACAGTTGGACTACAAGGGTATTTACATTGAGAATTAGTCCCATAAATGCTTTAAGAGTTCGTACAAAGAGGTCCTTATAGTTGAATCTCCCATTTCCATGATCATGAACCTATTTGGACTGAACATGTCTTTGGTACTGCAGTTCAGGAGATGTACTTTCATACCATACTTATGCTATCACAGGGGTTAGAAACCAAGGGGACAAATATCCTTGGCAAACTGTACAGAAGTGTCTTATTTTGATCCCCCAGCTACTGTGGTGATAAGAACAAGAAAAAGTAATCATAAGAATGAGGCACAGAGAGGTTAAGGCCCTCCACATTTTTTTAAATATTCACAAATTTTAGGTGACATAATTATTGAGTGCCCAATTTGAGGTACCTTGATTTTCAGAGCTGTTGCACCCACAACTCAGCAACTAGTCAATAGGAGCAGCAGTCACTCATTTACTCTGAAAATCAGCTCCCAGTAGTTTAGTAGGACCCAAGCTGGGAAACCAACACTTCTGGCATCCAGAAATTACAGGCTGCTTTTGAAAATGTGAGTGAGGCAGTACAGCCTAATGGATGGAGCACTAGACTGGGACTTAGGGGGCCTGGGTTCTGTTCCCAGTTCTGCTACTGTCTTGTGGGCAGAGCTTGGGCAAATCACTTCACATCTTTATGTCTCAGTTTCCCAATCTATAAAATGGGGTTAACGATACGGACCTCCTTTGTAAAGTACTTTGAGCTCTATAGATGAAACATGCTACAAAAGAGCGAGGGATGATGATGATTAAATGACTTTCCCAAGTGACCCAATGAGTCCATAACAAAGCTGGGAACAGAACTCTCATCTCCTAACTCCCCCCACAGTGCCACAGCTGATGCCACAGGTTCAATTCCCATCAGGGAAGACTCATCTTTTTTCAAGCTACACAAATTGCATTAGTTAATTGAATGGATGCTTTTTGCATCAGACCTAGGTCCTATCTGCTCTAGATAGACACTAAAGATTCTGCAGCACTTTTCATAAGACTGGGGGTTTGGATCTATTTCCCAGTGCCAAACTTTCCTTCTCCCCCTTTCCTGTTGTGCAGTGGTCTGTATGCCAGCTGGTTGCCACCTGTACCTCCCAGGTGGCTGCAGTTCAGTGGTACAGTAAGTACATATGGTAGTTCATGAAACACTGTTATCCTTTGGGAGGAGAGGCGCTATATAAATATAAATGGTTGTTATTCCCAGGGACGAGGGGATGTTGATGCTACCACATCTCTTGGCAATTTTTCACTCACATGGCCACGCGACTTTTACTTTTGTAAAAAAGGGTTAATTAAATACAGATTGATTTACATTTTTTAATTCACAATGAAATTAAAGTGAAAAACGTCATGTCACAGGTGAAGCTCTATTAAAAGCCAAAGAGGCAGTGACAGGAATGAAAAAGTACCCATCTTAATTACTTTTGCATTTACCGTGCCACACTTTTATACAGCGATACTGTTCTCCTCTAGCGTGAACTCCGTTCTTAGGAATGGTGCTGGTCTGACAACACTGGAGACTAGAAGGCCTGATTCTCTGGACAAGGGTCCAATCACGCTGCTCTGACAGTGTAAAGGGACGTTAAAGCAAGTGTAAATGGTATTTATGCCTACTCTGCCAGAGCTGCGTAGAGGGGTTGCACTATAAATGAGCCCTGAAGTCTTCTTTTTATTCACGGAATGGACTGTCCAGTCGAAGACCATGCCTTCCCAATTCACCAGGCCAGTGCACGTTGAACCTCCTCGTAAAGGTGCTCCCCAGGAAGTAAGAATTCCTCTTAGATCAAACAAAACCTTCTCTCAGAACCCCAGCTGTGTGGGTGTCTGGATTTACAGTTTGACTCTCCAGTGGGCACTTTATAAGTAAAGCAAATCGACACAAAGACAGACTTTGCACAGGATTCTAAACACCTTCCTTATTTACTCAGATGACATGAGAAACACACAGACGTAAACAAAACGACAAACACACCTGTATGCATTTCCCTGCCCGGTTTCCTCACCCCTCTCTTCAGGATTAGGGCAATCTTACAGAGAGTCCAGGGTTTCTCTCCTTCACATGCCTCCTCTTCGGAATCATGGCATCTCTCTCGCTGTGCATAAAATTTCTCTAAAATGGCCAGCGAGAGAGCCTTTTTTTTTTATAACCGTCGATCCTCTTTATCAAATGACTCCCAGTCAGCCTCATCAGGTGATCAAAGTCCCTCACCAAGTGATCCATTGCTTAGTTACAACATCCTGAGCAGACTGGTTCTTCGGACAGAGGTGGCCCTATTTGAATAGAGTACCATTGGGGTTTATTGACCCTCTGTTGGTAGCCTTGTGCCACCATCCCTTGGAATTTCAGTCCAACATAGATATAAAAAGCCAGAGAAGGCAACAAACTCCACATTCAAAATGGAGTTTGCAGTCTGACACCAATACATATAAGGAGCCCCCAGTATCAAGCAGAATTCATAAGCTCTACATAGAAAATTTTCCCTGTGGAGTCACACCAGTAGGGAATTTGACCCCTTTTCTCCTTCACCTTTTTTTCCATACTCACTTTCCTGGTGCCTATCAAAATCATCCCCTTGCACCAACACACACTCTTCCTGTAAGTGTCCTGATTTTCACTTTGAAAAGCTAATCATCCTAATATATCTTAGTGAACCTACAATGACTGGCAGGTATATTTAGGAAGCTTATGAGCCTGATTCTGCTCTCACACCTAATTTACACTGGTGCAATACCATTGACTTCAACTGAGAAAATCCTGATTAAACCATCATAATGGAGATTTGAATCAGTTCCTATGAGTATCCGATACAGGAGATGGAATGGATCAACCTGCCTGTGCACTAATGTGTTGAACCTATTTTAAGCATTGTTTCTCTTTGACCAGAATGTAGGCCATACCATCCGCAGTCTCTCTTTGTTCCTGTGAAATGGAGCCTACATTTAGTCCAGGAGTGGAAAATGCACTTGTGAAATTCAAATTCTGCATTGTAGCAAACCCTCCTAAACTTGCATGAAAACCATTGCTAGGCTTCTTCTGTGTCTCCTATGGACAAAGCATGGTTCAGAGGATGTTGCACCACACTGGGAGTTGGGTGACCTAGGTTCTATTGCTGGCTGTGCCACTGACTTGTTGTGTGGCCTTGCCCAAGTTATTTAACTTCTCTAATCCTCAATTACCCCTTCTGTAAAATGGGAAGGATCATAATGACATTTACTTATCTTTGTAAAACAACATGAAATCTACAGATAAAAACTGCTCAGCAGATAATTATGCCCAATGTTTATGGCATACTGTATTGCTCACTGAAGGAACATGTTCTTTCCATTTGGAATTTCCAAACTCTGACTCTTGATGATCACATCCAGCTGCAGATAGCAGACAACCAATCTCTCATCACTTACACCCTGGTCCATGCCATCACATACTGACCTGAGACATAACAGACATCTACAAAGTCTCTTGTGGGTGGAAGGTCATTGTACATCTTATTGCTGCTCAATGTTATTTTATTTTTCAATGTTTTAAAAAGTCTCTGTTGTCTCTGTGAACATGTGCAACTGTAAACGGTACAAAACATAACAGTAGGCTTCCCACATAACAGATGCCAGTATACACAGAACAACTACTCTGCACAACCTTAGGTGAAAAGGCTACGGAAACAGCTGGGCTTTGCATGGTGTCCTGAAGGTTAACAAGTGCTGACTGTGCTGGGCCAACAGAGCAGTGGATCCCAGAGACAAGGCTCCACCTTAAAATAAACGTGTTACCCCTATTCAGATCTAAGGACTGTGAGCACAAGTGAATCTGCAGAGGTCTCTCTGAGCTATTTTATGCCACCAAAGCTCCTTGAGACAACAGGAGCAATCCAGGATCCAAAAATACTTCATCCCTGGATGAAGGGAGAGTAAATGTCTCTGACAATGAGAGTGGGCAATATTTTTGCCAGACTCTCTAGATGCTTTCATCAACCCACCAGTATCAACTCCACCTTTTGTGGGCTGAGCCTCAGCCCCCTCACTCTTCAAGTCCCTGTGTTGGCCACATGCTGGACAACAAAGATACTTCCTTCCTTGAAGAAGAGATGTGAAGAAGCATGTAATCAGCTTCTAGTAGTAATGGCATCGCTGCCCAAACCACCTCACTACCTCTCCAAGTGCCTAACATAAACATTCAACAGGAAGGGCTGTTGAACAGGACTGTAATGGAGTCCTTGGAGGGCCAGGTGGTGTGGTGGGTATATTCATATGAGTGGGCATACTCATCAGACCCAGTATCGCCTCTTAGCAAGAAGGCCTTTCAGAAATCCCTCAGCCAAGGATGGGTTTAGCTTCACATTGGGTTTGCATTATCCTTGCCCTCTTTTTATAAGAGGGAGTATGAGACTGGAATGTGGCTTATGCTCTTCCTGCAACAGCGGCAGTTGGTAGGGGAACCCAGACCCTCCCACTCCACCAGGCTCTGACCCAAGGCCTATGAGGGTCAACAGTGTCCGGCACCCTAGAGTGCCTTTGGAGTTGCCCTCCCTGGGTCACGTCCTACCATCCGTATCAACCCATGGCTCCAAGTCCAACATAAGATAACAAAAGCAAAAGAAAAGATGACTAAACCTTTAGCCCCATCTGAGCTCAGCATGCAGTCCCATTCCTCACGGGGAGGCTTCTTTGGCACCCTTGTCCAGAAGCCCTCAGGGTAGGTCTGTCTTCCTCCCCAGGCTCTCACTCCTGAGCTGGATTGCTTCCTCTCCAGTTGGAGCATGCTCTGCAGGTCTGGAGGGGTGGTGTTAGCTGGGCCCAGTATTGTTCTTTAACCCTTTCAGGCCCAATGTGGGATTTGTACACCCCAGCACAAGAACCCAACTGAGCACAGCCCAAGAGAGTACTTGGGGTGAATGAGCAATTACTCAAACACCACGTTCAGTGATCTCTTTGTTCGGAAAGAACATAAAAAGAGTGGAATCTTTTGATGAGGAAAGAACAGAGCCATTCACCTATATGTGGGGTTGATAGCTGTGCCAACAAAACTTCATGGCTAGTGGTATCTGGTGCTGTACTGAGACCTGTGTTGGAATTGCAGGCTATCGCTTTAAGAATGAGGGATTTCCTGTTCCAGCTTGCAGGCTAGGGGGCTCTTTCAAGAAGTGTGTAATCAGAGTCAGTCTGGAAAAAGCCAGCCTAAAATGAGGTAGGGTGAGTTGCGCCTCTCTGCCTTAGGAAGTAGTCTGCTTTGTCTCTCTCTGGTTTTGTTTCTTGTGTTATTATTCTTCTAGATTTTTCAAATAAAAGTAGTGTTACATTTCAACCGTCCAGAAAGAGTATTTTATGGTTTGATCTAACTTCTCTGTTTGTATGCCATGAATACAACAGTATCAAAGGCATTTGACAGGTCCAAAAGAACTGGGACCTTTGGTTGGTCAGTTGCCTGTAGTGGCTCTTATCATGACAAATGCACAACTTGTGTCTCAAGCTGTGTCTGCTTAATTTGTTTGTGGCTCAGCTTTTTCTCTCGGTGCCAATGCGCTGTTTGAAAAATAAATATGAAATCCTGTAAATTTACAGACGGCTAATTGGCAGCTAGGGTGCGCAATCAACCACAGTAAATTAACTGTTTAAGCCATAAATCAAGTTTATGATTTGCACTGTTAATTTAATTGTTAAAAATGTGCATTTTAATAGTAAGTAGCAGTTGAAAGAAACCAATTTAACAGTGACAGATAGTTTCTAGCCATAAACAGTATTAAAATACTGAATTTAAACAGAAAATTCCTGTCCAATTATTGTAGACAGATATCACAGAGTGTGATCTTAAAAATTCAAATTAATTATTTATTTCAACAGGTTTTTTCTTTTCTTCTTTGAAGTGAGGCAATTACCTAACTTTGAGGACTGTTTTCATGCGACTATATACAAAGGAGCTCATGTTAAACAGGAAATACCAAGGAAGGACCTAGTTCAACTCCACCTTCAGGGAGAAGACCAAGAAGGGAATTCTCAATTACAAAACAGTTGCTCTTCAGAGAGGCACAAGTGTAAGGCATGGGAATGCAGCAGAAACCATGCGGAAGTCAGTTTTCCAGAACATCCTAATTACAGACACGAGGAAATGTGTGTATACTGTTTGCCCAGGTACATGCTTACTGGACAAAATGGAAAACTACTTAGGATTTCGTGAGCTGTGGAAAAGCTTCCACCACTGGGAGTTTCCAAAGCCTGCTCCTTCTGTGTAAGATCTGTCGATGGCAAAGAAACAACAGCAGCTTATACACAGTGTGATCAATGTATGTGCCAAAGATGTAGAAAGCTCTGCAGTTGCTGTAAATTGTAATGCTATTGCCGCTTTCTTAGGTTCAATCAATGATTGCAATGGTGTTAGCAAGCAAGTTCTTTGGAGTAACTGCCCAATATCTAGAGTCTACATGCCATTAAAAAGGATTTTACTCAGCCTCTCCAAATTCCATATGGAAGTCTTTCTTTCTGCTTAGTCCACATTAAAAATGTAATGGTTTTCTATACTGAAACACAGATGTGCATATATTACACTCTCTGGTGTCAATCACCTCCCACATGCCTCCCAAGTAAACAGAAACAACAGTAACAATCTCTCTCCCTCTCTCTCTCTCTCTCCTTCAAACTTCCAGCCTGTAAGAGAAGTAGCTTGGTTAATATATATATATATATATATATATATATATATATATATATATATATATATATATATATATACACACAGGAGGTTTCCTTTAGGTTTCTCTGTGAGTAGAAATGCCTATGGGGAAGTTGAGCCAAAGAGATCAGATTTGCTTTTGCACTGAACAGCTCTATGAAAGTTCTGTCTCCTGCACTCACAAGCCTCCCCCTGTTGGTCAGTGGCTGCCAGGGAAGATCTTGGTCATGGAGAGAGAGGCAATGTCTCAACTTGCTAGAGCCAACCATCTTGAGGGCTTTGAATATCTGGATGGAGACCTCCATATTCAGTGGGGAGCCAATGCAGAGAAGAGAACACTGCAAAAAGGTGTTTGCATTAACTTGTATTACTTAGAAAACAGGCTGCTGCATTCTGTACTGGCCAGAGCTTTCTCAGGAGGAGTGGTTTCAGTCCTAGACACAATGAGCTGCAGTTATTGAGCTCTGAGATCTCCAACATGTGGATCACTGAGGCCAGGTCTGAGCTGATAGGATGGGATACATATTCCTGGTTAGCAACAGAGAGATAGCCAAGGCAGCAGAAAATGCTATTTGGGCATCCAGTTGCAATGAGGAGTCCAACAGGAGCCCCAAGCTGCAAAGCAGCTTACCAATCTGTAGAGGGGGTCCTTCACCTGCCGCCGAAGACCCAGAATGGAAGAAGTGGTGGCGGGTCCTTCAGTCCGGGTGTGTTCGGTGGCACTGAAGGACCTGCCGCCAAAGTGCCGCCGAAAATTCTCCTGGGGACCCATGAAAACTCTCCTGGGGGCCCCTGCAGGGCCCGGGGCCTGGGGAAAATTACCCCACTTGCCCCCCCCCGGGGCGGCCCTGGAGAGGGGGAAGTCCTGGATAAGAATTGTTTAATTAGTTCATCCCTCGGGCATCATCTGCCCATGATCTCCCACCCCACACTCCATACCACCACTAAAAAGGGGAACAGAGTATTACCAGCTTCCAGGCTGAGGTTGAAACTCACCTGGCTTTCTCAGAAGGGAGTAGGAGATATTCTGCAGATTCCAGCCTTTAAGCCACCTTTCAGATTCAGGGGACCAAGACTACATGCAATCTGTTGTCAGACTGTGTAGCAAGTGCTTCATTTGCCGGCATAGTCACTGCACTTCCAATCCCTGACTCCCTGCTCCGAGTTATGAAGGGTAACACATGTGATACTCTGGCCTATTAAAATGAACTCTCCATTCCTCAACCCTTTCCCTCTCTCTCCTTCTTCCTCTACTCCCTTCCCTGCTTCCTCTCCATTCCCCCTTCTGCCCTTCTCCGCTCCTCCCCCCCTTTCCTTCTTTTCTTCTCTCTCTTTTCTCCTGCTTCTGCTTTTTCTCCTTCTTTTTTCTTCCTATACTCTTCTTTTTATCCATCCCATCCCATCTGAGGCTCTTTCCCTTCTCCTATCCTCCTCTCTTTCTGCCTTCCCCTCTTATTCATCCCCACTCCTTTTCCTCTTGGTTCTCTTTAGCTGATTTGTAACAGGGTTTTTATATCCTCTGTAGGCGGGACCGCACGTACACACACCCTCCACTCAGCAGAGGGCAGCATTACACACAAACATTGTGGGAGGTTGAAGGAGGCGCACAAATCTTGTCTATTTATTGTACAGATGATTTTGATTAAACTCACAGTAGATGTGGTGGCAAGTATGTAAGGGAGCAGTATGACTGCTCAGAGCTCCGGTACGAAACTGTGGAAAAACCTGAGTGTCTCTGGATTAAGTTTAGAAGTGTGTGCAACAAGAGTGATGTCGTGGTGGGAGTCTGCTATAGACCACCGGACCAGGGGGATGAGGTGGATGAGGCTTTCTTCCGGCAACTCACGGAAGCTACTAGATCGCATGCCCTGATTCTCATGGGTGACTTTAATTTTCCTGATATCTGCTGGGAGAGCAATACAGCGGTGCATAGACAATCCAGGAAGTTTTTGGAAAGCGTAGGGGACAATTTCCTGGCGCAAGTGCTAGGGGAGCCAACTAGGGGGGGCGCTTTTCTTGACCTGCTGCTCACAAACCGGGTAGAATTAGTGGGGGAAGCAAAAGTGGATGGGAATCTGGGAGGCAGTGACCATGAGTTGGTTGAGTTCAGGATCCTGACGCAGGGAAGAAAGGTAAGCAGCAGGATACGGACCCTGGACTTCAGGAAAGCAGACTTCGACTCCCTCAGGGAACAGATGGCCAGGATCCCCTGGGGGACTAACATGAAGGGGAAGGGAGTCCAGGAGAGCTGGCTGTATTTCAAGGAATCCCTGTTGAGGTTACAGGGACAAACCATCCCGATGAGTCGAAAGAATAGTAAATATGGCAGGCGACCAGCTTGGCTTAATGGTGAAATCCTAGCGGATCTTAAACATAAAAAAGAAGCTTACAAGAAGTGGAAGGTTGGACATATGACCAGGGAAGAGTATAAAAATATTGCTCGAGCATGTAGGAAAGATATCAGGAGGGCCAAATCACACCTGGAGCTGCAGCTAGCAAGAGATGTCAAGAGTAACAAGAAGGGTTTCTTCAGGTATGTTGGCAACAAGAAGAAAGCCAAGGAAAGTGTGGGCCCCTTACTGAATGAGGGAGGCAACCTAGTGACAGAGGATGTGGAAAAAGCTAATGTACTCAATGCTTTTTTTGCCTCTGTTTTCACTAACAAGGTCAGCTCCCAGACTGCTGTGCTGGGCATCACAAAATGGGGAAGAGATGGCCAGCCCTCTGTGGAGATAGAGGTGGTTAGGGACTATTTAGAAAAGCTGGACGTGCATAAGTCCATGGGGCCGGACGAGTTGCATCCGAGAGTGCTGAAGGAATTGGCGGCTGTGATTGCAGAGCCCTTGGCCATTATCTTTGAAAACTCGTGGCGAACGGGGGAAGTCCCGGATGACTGGGAAAAGGCTAATGTAGTGCCAATCTTTAAAAAAGGGAAGAAGGAGGATCCTGGGAACTACAGGCCAGTCAGCCTCACCTCAGTCCCTGGAAAAATCATGGAGCAGGTCCTCAAAGAATCAATCCTGAAGCACTTACATGAGAGGAAAGTGATCAGGAACAGTCAGCATGGATTCACCAAGGGAAGGTCATGCCTGACTAATCTAATCACCTTTTATGATGAGATTACTGGTTCTGTGGATGAAGGGAAAGCAGTGGATGTATTGTTTCTTGACTTTAGCAAAGCTTTTGACACGGTCTCCCACAGTATTCTTGTCAGCAAGTTAAGGAAGTATGGGCTGGATGAATGCACTATAAGGTGGGTAGAAAGCTGGCTAGATTGTCGGGCTCAACGGGTAGTGATCAATGGCTCCATGTCTAGTTGGCAGCCGGTGTCAAGTGGAGTGCCCCAGGGGTCGGTCCTGGGGCCGGTTTTGTTCAATATCTTCATAAATGATCTGGAGGATGGTGTGGATTGCACTCTCAGCAAATTTGCGGATGATACTAAACTGGGAGGAGTGGTAGATACGCTGGAGGGGAGGGATAGGATACAGAAGAACCTAGACAAATTGGAGGTTTGGGCCAAAAGAAATCTGATAAGGTTCAATAAGGATAAGTGCAGGGTCCTACACTTAGGATGGAAGAATCCAATGCACCGCTACAGACTAGGGACCGAATGGCTAGGCAGCAGTTCTGCGGAAAAGGACCTAGGGGTGACAGTGGACGAGAAGCTGGATATGAGTCAGCAGTGTGCCCTTGTTGCCAAGAAGGCCAATGGCATTTTGGGATGTATAAGTAGGGGCATAGCGAGCAGATCGAGGGACGTGATCGTTCCCCTCTATTCGACACTGGTGAGGCCTCATCTGGAGTACTGTGTCCAGTTTTGGGCCCCACACTACAAGAAGGATGTGGATAAATTGGAGAGAGTCCAGCGAAGGGCAACAAAAATGATTAGGGGTCTAGAGCACATGACTTATGAGGAGAGGCTGAGGGAGCTGGGATTGTTTAGTCTGCAGAAGAGAAGAATGAGGGGGGATTTGATAGCTGCTTTCAACTACCTGAAAGGGGGTTCCAAAGAGGATGGCTCTAGACTGTTCTCAATGGTAGCAGATGACAGAACGAGGAGTAATGGTCTCAAGTTGCAATGGGGGAGGTTTAGATTGGATATTAGGAAAAACTTTTTCACTAAGAGGGTGGTGAAACACTGGAATGCGTTACCTAGGGAGGTGGTAGAATCTCCTTCCTTAGAGGTTTTTAAGGTCAGGCTTGACAAAGCCCTGGCTAGGATGATTTAACTGGGAATTGGTCCTGCTTCGAGCAGGGGGTTGGACTAGATGACCTTCTGGGGTCCCTTCCAACCCTGATATTCTATGATTCTATGATTCTAAGTGTCGAAAACCCATCACCATTCCACTTTTATTACATTTGCACTCCTTCAGTTTGTTCCTACAGTCAATGCTAGCACAGATCTTCAAGCTAGAAAATGTGCAGATGTGCATATTGGAAGTAATGACATGCAAATCTGCGCACCTGCAGTATTTTATACAATAACCTGAAAAGCCACTTTCATTGGGAATAGTCGGGGGGTGGGGGAGGGTGGGAATGACACCACTGAACTTTGTGGGCTTGATTCTGATCTCACTTACAGCAATTTGACACTGGAGACTTCAATGAAGTTATTCCTGATTACACCAGTGTAGCTTATGTTGGCATCAAGCCAATGAAAGAAATTTCAGAAGGTATATTGAGTCCTAAATCAAGTTTACAGTTTGTACCATAAGGCAAACGCAAGCATTAAAATCGCTCTTTTACAATGATAAAGAACACTTTATCTTGAAATGGCCCAACTTGGCACTGGCAAAGACTATTTTCAACCAAAAACTTGACTCAGGCAAATCAGCAAATAATAAACTGTGTTGCAACTATTAGATCAATGAGTTACATTGCTAACATCAGTAGGGAAAAAAGCTTTTGGTGCTTACACAAAATGTGTTTGAGAACAACATTTTGAAGCACAAATTGCATCATTTAATATAAGTGCTTGGAGAAGCCCAATATTTACAATGACTGCTGTTAGATCAGAATGCACATTTGACAAAACTAGCTTTAACAAATATGGGGTAGGACGGAATCTAACTTTAGTGAGCCTACCTCAATGTTGAGAAGATTTGATTTCAAGTAAAGAAAAAACCCACCATTATTCATAATCTACTGAACACTGTTTTACCTTGAAAGCAAACCAAAGCTTTCCTTTTATTTTTAAATCTTTAATTACAGCGGGTGGGAAATTTTCTCCCAAAATTAAGTTTGGCACAAAAACAAGGTTGGGGAAAGAAATGGTGAACATTGTGATGAAAAATATTTTCTGTTTTCTGGGAAGGCTCTAGGACCAAATCCCAGCTGGTGGAAATCAGCATAGCACCATTGACTTCAATGGAGCTATGCGGATTTACACAAGTTGAGGATACACCTAATGGTTTAAATAATGGATAGAAATCAATGTAAGATCTTCAAGATCATTGCCAGTTTTAGGCTGTTGATTTAGGAAATGCGAAGCAGCTAAATAGCTCACACAGTAGACTGGATATCTTAGGCCCCAGTTTAACACTCTATCCCGATTCAACAAAGCACTGCGAACCAGATTTCCAAAGGCACCTCAATCCTATTGATGTTAAGCATGTGGTTAAGTGTTTTGCTGAATAGGAATGGACTTAAGCATTTGCTTAAATATTTTGCTGAATTGGGGCCTTAGAGAAGACTAATAAAATAACAAAAAGAAAAGGAGTACTTGTGGCACCTTAGAGACTAACCAATTTATTTGAGCATGAGCTTTCGTGAGCTACAGCTCACTTCATCGGATGCATACTGTGGAAACTGCAGAAGACATTATATACACAGACACCATGAAACAATACCTCCTCCCACCCCACTCTCCTGCTGGTAATAGCTTATCTAAAGTGATCATCAAGTTGGGCCATTTCCAGCACAAATCCAGGTTTTCTCACCCTCCGCCCCCCCCCCCCACCCCCACACAAACTCACTCTCCTGCTGGTAATAGCCCATTCAAAGTGAACACTCTCTTCACAAAGTGTATGATAATCAAGGTGGGCCATTTCCTGCACAAATCCAGGTTCTCTCACCCCCTCACCCCCCTCCAAAAACCACACACACAAACTCACTCTCCTGCTGGTAATAGCCTATCCAAAGTGACCACTCTCCTTACAATGTGCATGAAAAGCAAGGTGGGCCATTTCCAGCACAAATACAGGTTTTCTCACCCCCCCCCCCACTTTTCCAAAAAAACACACACACACAAACTCACTCTCCTGCTGGTAACTTTGTCCTTACCCATAACTATTTTACATCTGGGGACAATGTATACCTTCAGATCAGCGGCACTGCTATGGGTACCCGCATGGCCCCACAATATGCCAACATTTTTATGGCTGATTTAGAACAACGCTTCCTCAGCTCTCGTCTCCTAACGCCCCTACTCTACTTGCGCTATATTGATGACATCTTCATCATCTGGACCCATGGAAAAGAAGCCCTTGAGGAATTCCACAATGATTTCAACAATTTCCATCTCACCATCAACCTCAGCCTGGTCCAGTCCACACAAGAGATCCACTTCCTGGACACTACAGTGCTAATAAACAATGGTCACATAAACACCACCCTATACCGGAAACCTATTGACCGCTATTCCTACCTACATGCCTCCAGCTTTCACCCTGACCACACCACACGATCCATCGTCTACAGCCAAGCTCTGCGATACAACCACATTTGCTCCAACTCCTCAGACAGAGACAAACACCTACAAGATCTCTATCAAGCATTCTTACAACTACAATACCCACCTGCTGAAGTGAAGAAACAGATTGATAGAGCCAGAAGAGTTCCCAGAAGTCACCTACTACAGGACAGGCCTAACAAAGAAAATAACAGAACGCCACTAGCCATCACCTTCAGCCCCCAACTAAAACCCCTCCAACACATTATTAAGGATCTACAACCTATCCTGAAGGATGACTCAACACTCTCACAAATCTTGGGAGACAGGCCAGTCCTTGCCTACAGACAGCCCCCCAACCTGAAGCGAATACTCACCAACAACCACATACCACACAACAGAACCGCTAACCCAGGACCCTATCCTTGCAACAAAGCCCATTGCCAACTGTGCCCACATATCTATTCAGGGGACACCATCACAGGGCCTAATCACATCAGCCACACTATCAGAGGCTCGTTCACCTGCACATCCACCAATGTGATATATGCCATCATGTGCCAGCAATGCCCCTCTGCCATGTACATTGGTCAAACTGGACAGTCTCTACGTAAAAGAATAAATGGACACAAATCAGATGTCAAGAATTATAACATTCATAAACCAGTCAGAGAACACTTCAATCTCTCTGGTCACGCGATTACAGACATGAAAGTTGCAATTCTTCAACAAAAAAAGTTCAAATCCAGACTCCAGCGAGAAACTGCTGAATTGGAATTCATTTGCAAATTGGATACTATTAATTTAGGCTTAAATAGAGACTGGGAGTGGCTAAGTCATTATGCAAGGTAGCCTATTTCCCCTTGTTTTTTCCTACCCCCCTCCCCCCAGACATTCTGGTTAAACTTGGATTTATGCTGGAAATGGCCCACCTTGATTGTCATGCACATTGTGGGGAGAGTGGTCAGTTTGGATGAGCTATTGCCAGCAAGAGAGTGAGTCTGTGTGTGTGTTGGGGGGTGGGGGGTGAGAAAACCTGGATTTGTGCTGGAAATGGCCCACCTTGATTATCATGCACATTGCAGGGAGATTGGTCACTTTGGATGAGCTATTACCAGCAGGAGAGTGAGTTTGTGTGTGTATGGGGGTGGGGGGATGAGAAAACCTGGATTTGTGCTGGAAATGGCCCACCTTGATTATCATGCACATTGTAGGGAGAGTGGTCACTTTGGATAAGCTATTACCAGCAGGAGAGTGAGTTTGTGTGTGTGTGTTTTTTTGGAAAAGTGGGGGGGGGGGGGGTGAGAAAACCTGTATTTGTGCTGGAAATGGCCCACCTTGATTTTCATGCACGTTGTAAGGAGAGTGGTCACTTTGGATAGGCTATTACCAGCAGGAGAGTGAGTTTGTGTGTGTGGTTTTTGGAGGGGGGTGAGGGGGTGAGAGAACCTGGATTTGTGCAGGAAATGGCCCACCTTAATTATCATACACATTGTGAAGAGAGTGGTCACTTTGAATGGGCTATTACCAGCAGGAGAGTGAGTTTGTGGGGGGGGGGCGGAGGGTGAGAAAACCTGGATTTGTGCTGGAAATGGCCCAACTTGATGATCACTTTAGATAAGCTATTACCAGCAGGAGAGTGGGGTGGGAGGAGGTATTGTTTCATGGTGTCTGTGTATATAATGTCTTCTGCAGTTTCCACAGTATGCATCCGATGAAGTGAGCTGTAGCTCACGAAAGCTCATGCTCAAATAAATTGGTTAGTCTCTAAGGTGCCACAAGTACTCCTTTTCTTTTTGCGAATACAGACTAACACGGCTGTTACTCTGAAACCGAATAAAATAACAGGGACCAGAAATAAAGTTTTTTGATTCCTTCATCTTGGGAGGTTTCCCCATACTTAGACCTCAGGGATGGGAAATCATCAAATAAAAAGCCATCCCACCATTGGAGAATATAAGCCAGATAGAAGCATCAATGTTTAATTCTCATTTGTGAGGATATAATGCTCACAATATCGGGCTGAATTATTCTCTTGTGATATGGCTACATCTTATTTATTTGTGAAATTTTCATTCCTCTCTTCCCATTTACTGAATGTACAAGGATAGTTTAAAGAGGGGGAAAGTTCACTTTTCACATCAGCCTCTCCTATTAGTAATTTGGGACAAAACAGTTAAAGGCAAAAGCTTAGCTTTTCAGTTTGACAGAGCAGTGTAATTTTTACTGCAGTTCTGATTCCCCATTTGCCAGCAGTGTTTGCCCTTATGGAAATCAAAATCATATCATCCAAACATCGTCCTTCCCCAGAGGGTTTTTATTGAAATCTGACGTTTTCTATATTTCAGGCCGTTCCTCATTCCAAAAGAATATTCAAAATGCTAGGTCTAATCTATAAAGCTTAGACATATTTTAGCACAGGCTTCATTGTGATATTCTTCAGGGTCCCCTTTATCACAGCAATCCTAATTACTGTCAGTTTGAGGCATAGGAGGTTGACTAAAGAAGGAGCACCTTTTGGCAAGAATGCCGTGCCTTCTCAATACAGAGAAACACCTACATTAATTTTCATGCTTTCTTCAGTTTATAACACCTGAGAACGAGTGGAAATGTTTCATTTTCCAGTGTAGCCAATTATTTTAGTTTATTATACATTTATTGTGCGATGTTATGATTAATCAATGTTACATTATAGATATTCATTGTATGTTAATTAGAATGAATTTGTAGGATTATAAAAGTATAAGATCGATCAGTATTTAGAGGAACCAAGTATTAGACATGAGTAAGACAAGCTGAAACGCAAGAATCTGTAGGTTGAGGCCTGCAAAACTTTAGCTTAGCTATTTTAGGCCTTGGAGACAAGAAATGATGATATAAGTGACTGGAAAATAACCCGATGCCATAAGATTATGGGAAAAGAGGTACCAAGTGGTAATATTGTGCAAAATTACCTAGAAGATTAATATTAGATCATAAAAATACTGTAAAGGCGCAGCTGTCTCGGACATGTGTCTTAACCATGGGATACAGGTTGTGCGTAAATGCTTATGAGAATAAAGGGAACTTGCACAGCCTAAAGAAAATTGGGGTCCCTTAAGTTTCCACGGACACAGATCAATAAGAGAAAAGAGGATTGACACTTTTATGGACATGCGGAGAATGTAGGTATAGACAGAATCACATTATAAAAAGGGGATGCCCAGAAAGGGAAAATTGAGCTCCCTATGGGAGACTCCAGCAGGAACCATCCCTCTAGTGATGATCAAGCCATGAAAGACCCATCAGACCATAACAATGTTATTAAGGATGTGACTATAATTATATTTGTAACCTGTGCATAGGTCTGTGTAGAATTTCTATATACTTGGGTAATCATAACTTTAATTGTAACTTCAATAAAAATTGTTAAACAGCCTAGACCTTGTACTGGTCTGTGTGATCACTACCTTTGGTCCCTTATCTGTTCCTAGACACTAACTCTGAAGCAACTAGCAGAGGTGACTTTCACTCTATTAAGCTTGAAACTGTAGCCGCCAGAGCCGAACCCACGGTGATGTAATACCACATTACAAAATTCACTTTAAATAAAATAAAAGGCTACACCAGCAAAATTATATCTCCCCTTCCCCCAGCCAAATTTAACAAGCTTTTATTTTGTTCCCTAAATAAATAAATACTAGTTTTTAAAAAGCGATACAGAGGAGAACCTTATTTTGAAATGTGCCCTGGATATACTATAGCACATGGGCACACTACTGATGATATGACTCAGCTTTAGGCAGTGTTGTCTAGTGGGCAGGGCCCTAGATGGTGAGTCAGGAGACCTGGATTCTATTCCCTACTCCATTAACTTTAAGCAAGTCATTCCTTGCTCTGAGGTCTCCATTACCATAGTATCTGAGCTCCTCATAATCCTTTTAATGTGTTCATAGTCACTCTACCCCTTTAGGTAGGGCAGCACAGATATCTTCGTTGTATAGATGGTGAACAAACGCACAGGTAGACTAAGGCCTGATGTCACATAGAAAGGATGTGTCAAAGCGGGGAATTGCACTTAGGTCTCACAAGTACCAGACTAGCACTCAACTGCTGAATCACCCGTTCTTCTCTGGGCCTCTGTGTCCCCACCCACTTTTTGTTTGTCCTGTCAATTTAGACTGGATTAACTCTTCACTGGACATCGGAAGGCTAAAACCAAAGCAGAGTTAGGCAAACCATGCTCATTTTACTCAGGAAAGCAGCCCCTTTGAAGTTAATGTGGCAACTCGTGTGAATAAGGAGAGCCAGAATTAACCCTTGATATTATTAACTAATTATTATCATCATCATCTAGGAGCATGAGCCAGGACCACATTTTGCTAAACACCGTACAAATTATCTTCCATCCCAGGTTATTATGAAGAGAGCTATGTGGTCTGAGCACTGTTTGGACTGAAGTGTAACCCTATCTAGGCATCAGTCCTGCAGACACCTGTCCCCATGCTGACCTATGCGCAAGAGTCATTTCCACTGAAGTTCTCTTGCCTATTGTCACCTGGCAGAGTGCATGCGTTTGCAGGATGAGGGTCCAACAGTTGACAGTGGCTCCCTCTGCAGTTTTGGACATGCCAGTTTCACTCAGAAATGGTTCTGTTTTCCCGCAAAAAAACTAAAATGTCAGGTTTTGTGCAAAATGAGCTCATTTTTCACAAATGTTGAGGGTTCTGCATTGAATACACCCTTATTACTAATAGGCACTTATACTACAGGTCGCTTTGAGAGGATTAAGTAGTTAAGAAATTTGTAAAGGCTTTTAGCGATGAAAAATGCTATGGGTCAGAGTCCAGCTGCAGCTGCCAAGGTGAGAATTTCTCTGGCAAAGGGGAATTCTCACCTGCCATAAAGCTGGTAGATATGGCTCCTATGTCGACCACCACCCCAATCCAGTATAAGGGATATGGGAAACTGTGTACTATGTGGATAGGCAGAATGTGGAGCAGAGGTTTGCTCCACTAAACCAGTTCACACCTGGCATAGGGTCACTTAGGGATCACAGCCAGATGTTTTAAGTTAGAGCAGTCCCTAGGCTGCTCTAACTTATGTTGGTACCAAGGCTCCATGATGCTCTCTGTAGGTGCACTGAGAGAGTCGGGATCTATAAATATTTGTATTATTACTATTGCAATAGTTTTCTGTTTTATTATAGTTTCTGTGAGCAGCATAAATTTGTACATCATTTGATTTGTACGTCATTTGAATGGAAAAGACTTTTTGATGTAATCCAGAGCTCACTGCTGCCCTTCCATTGTCATGTAAGTTTTAGAGACATATGAAACCAGTTAAGCAAATAGAAACGGGAAAGGGGGCAACTTGTTTACCGTTTACCACAATGTAGTGCTACATCAGGCTGCAGCAATACATCGTGAGTCTGATCGTCATTCCAACTCTTCTGTAAGACGTTAAAAAGCTTAAGTCCAGTGCATGTTTCTGCAAACATGTTCTCTGCTGTGCTTTGAAACCATGAACCTGGCTCTGGGACGAAGTTTGAGCGTACTGCAGCATAGATCTGGACGGTTAAGCCCATATGTCCACTGAAGGCAGAACAAAGGATTCTGTGCATAAGTTTTACTAAGCTCGGGCTGTGATTGCCCGCTCACATAGACATACTCCTGCTAGCCTGATGAAAGCTAGCGCACGTATCAACAGCAGCGTAGCCGTGGTGGCACAGGGAGCAGCTCAGCTCTGCTGTGTCAGGTGCGTACCCGCAGGTTTGTACACCGCATGGCTAAGCCATGCTGCTGCTGCCGCTACCCCTGTGACCGCAGCTACTACTAGTTATACTGGCACTAGCTCTCCTCAAGCTGGTGAGAGCACATGTACACAAGCTGGGAATTGCATCTCGAGCTCGTAGTGTAGACGTTGCATGACCCGGTGTTTTTCCCTGCTTGTTTTTGGTGGGGTTTTTTTATGAAACATCTTATTTTTGTTCAGCTCTGTTAAAAAAGCTCGTTGCTGAGTGTTGAAAGTCATGTTGCTTTAGTAGACTTGGAAGGCTCTTTATTACATAGATACATAAATCGAGATGTAGTTTTACCCTCTTCCCCAAAGAGAACTGATGCATTTGCCCCCCCCCACCCCCGTTCTCTGGTTCATAGCAGAGTAGTCAATGTATTTATATGAGTAATAGGAAGGGATTACGCATGTAGATGGATTTACAAAATGCCAAACGTGGCAAGCTTCTGAAATTAAAACAGCCAAATGCATGGGGAGTGATATGCTCTACAATGTGCGAAATGTCAAGCTGTGGAAAAAAACTATTCCAGAAAGTAGCTCTAAGTTAAGCACAGAGTTCACTTCTCTTGTCACTTGATCCTCTCCTTAGAATTAAGAACTGAACTTACCATTTTGAAACATGTAGAGTAGCAGTTTAAAAAAAAAAGAATCCACCACAAGAATGTTCATATTAGGGGATTTTCTGCCTTTACGAGAGTTTAAGAGATTGTCAGAGGTCAAACAGGCTAGAACATCCCTGCTGAGCCACTTCTCTGAAGACAGTCTGTGGAATGGTGTAGGTGTGCTTGCTCTCTATGGCTATTCAGATAGAACCAAAAAAAAAAAAAAAAAAGGGAAAAAGGAAAAAAGACAAACTTGTTCAATATTGATTCCCCTTAGATTTCAATAATAAAGGACTCATTTCCAAATATATAAGAAGTTATTTTTTTGTTAGTGAAGTGTACTGCATCTTTCCAGCAATACCCATGTAATTAATTATTGCACTTAGGACAATCCAGGCATGCTAATTTGCTCTTGGTTAAATTAAACTTGCTTTACACAGAAGCACAGAGCTTTTTTTTCCCTTTTCATGAAATTGAAAATGACGTGATTTGCAGAGCCAGTAGTTCCAAAGGTTCTTTTAAATGAAAAGCTGTGTAGAAAAAGAAATAAAAAATATACACCAAATATATATTCCTCAAAAAGAATTTTCAGAACACCTCCATTTGGTGTTGTCAAGGTTCCTCCCCCACTCTGAACTCTAGGGTACAGATGTGGGGACCTGCATGAAAGAAAAACCTCCTAAGCTTATCTTTACCAGCTTAGGTCAAAACTTCCCCAAGGTACAAAATATTCCACCCTTTGTCCTTGGATTGGCCGCTACCACCACCAAACAAATACTGGTTACTGGGGAAGAGCTGTTTGGACACGTCTTTCCCCCCAAAATACTTCCCAAAAACCTTGCACCCCACTTCCTGGACAAGGTTTGGTAAAAAAAAGCCTCACCAATTTGCCTAGGTGACTACAGACCCAGACCCTTGGATCTTAAAAACAATGAACAATCCTCCCAACACTTGCACCCCCCCTTTCCAGGGAAATGTTGGATAAAAAGCCTCACCAATTTGCATAGGTGACCACAGACCCAAACCCTTGGATCTGAGAACAATGAAAAAGCATTCAGTTTTCTTACAAGAAGACTTTTAATAGAAATAGAAGTAATTAGAAATAAGAAATCCCCCCTGTAAAATCAGGATGGTAGATACCTTACAGGGTAATTAGATTCAAAACATAGAGAACCCCTCTAGGCAAAACCTTAAGTTACAAAAAAGATACACAGACAGAAATAGTTATTCTATTCAGCACAATTCTTTTCTCAGCCATTTAAAGAAATCATAATCTAACACGTACCTAGCTAGATTACTTACTAAAAGTTCTAAGGCTTCATTCCTGGTCTATCCCCGGCAAAGACAGAATATAGACAGACACACATACCCTTTGTTTCTCTCCCTCCTCCCAGCTTTTGAAAGTATCTTGTCTCCTCATTGGTCATTTTGGTCAGGTGCCAGCGAGGTTACCTTTAGCTTCTTAACCCTTTACAGGTGAGAGGAGATTTCCTCTGGCCAGGAGGGATTTTAAAGGGGTTTACCCTTCCCTTTCTATTTATGACAGGTGTAAATGGTCTTTCATTGGAAGCCACCATTGTGCTGCTGGTACCCCCTGGCAGGAGGTGCAATCTGATGATGCAAAGTAGAAATGTGGCTCTCTCTGGAATGCAAGAAAGAGCCAAAGACTTTGCAAGTTGTAAGGCCCAGTGTTATATTTTAGAAAAATAACAAAACCTATTCTGCACCAGCTTTGAAAGTCTCTGCTTTCTCATGCATTCAAAGGTAAGATGAATTATTTGAGTCTTAGGCCCTATCTCTATTAAAGAAATTAATGCTTAATGACATCAGTGCACTGGTGCAAAGCAGTGCACTTTACTTTCCAGTTTGATTAAGATGCACCATGGTATGCCCCACATGTACTTCTGCAGTGCATTCATATTAGGTTGTTGCACTGGGGATAACTACATTTAGTTACATGCATGTGAATTTCTTTAACGTAGATTCATAGATACAAGGCCAGAAAGTACCCTGGGATTATCAAGTCTGACATCCTGCATAACACAGACCATAGGACTTCCCTGAATTAATTCTGATTTGAGCCACACAACATTTTTTATTTAAATCTTGATTTTAATATGTCCAGTGATGGAGAATCCACCACAGATCGTGTTAAGTTGATCCAATGGTTACTTACCCTCCCTGTTAAAAATTTGCACCACATTTCTAGTCTGAATTTGTCTAGCTTCAGCTTCCAGTAGCTGGATCTTATTATAGCTTTGACTGCTAGATTGAAGAGCCCTCTATTCTCAAATTTCTGGTCCCATGTAGATACTTGTGGACTTAAACTAAACAGATCAAGCTCCTTTAGACTCTCACTAAAAGGCATGTGTCCCAATTCTTAAATTATTCTTGTGGCTCTTGTTTAAACCCTCTCCAATTCACCAATATCCTTCTTGAACTGTGAACATCAGAACAGGACACAGTATTGCTGTAGTGGTCGCATCAGTGCCAAACACAGAGGTAATACAGACAAGGGCCTAGTCTCACATCAAGACAGCAGCTTCCCAGCCAATTGTTCATTAGTCTTTTCTTACAATGGATTTATGCCACCTTTAACACTGTTTTTCATGAGGTACTCCTCTCTTGGGATTGATCACTCCATGCCTGCATCACTCTGACCATCCCTACTTTCGACACATCATTTAAACTCTCATTTCCTAATCCTGCTGCAGCTGTGGCTCTCTCTTTCTGGCTTTTCAAGTTTCTGATATAGGGTTTGAAAATTACCTGTGTCTTCATGAGATGGATGCAGTTTAAAAGAGATTTCAGCACTATCTGTCCCCTAAGAACAGAACCCACTAGGACTCTGCTGGCTCATGTAGCTGATAAAGTTTGAATTTTCAGATAAGTGAATCTTATCTATATCAGGCAGATTTGCTGCGTAAACAGCTTGGTAAACTTGGTACCAAACTGAAGAAAAGTGGAGGTTAACAACACGGCTAGTGCTGTGGCCAGATTTATGACCTTGCACGCCAGGACCATAAAATATCACCTCCAGACCAAATAGAGCTGGGAAAACTATGCACAGCAAATAATTTATCCAATGAGTTTAGCCCCCCTCCTCCTGTCCCCCTCTCCCCCACACCTTTTGTTTGTTTGTGAATTCTCTTTATTTTGTAGGAGTGTGTTCACTGTTTGATGACTAGTTGATGCAAATATATTTCAGCCTATGGATTGCTCATGCATTATTTGCCATGACCAACACTTTGAGTATTTGCTAGCAATCCTGTGGCACTGGTTATCTAAAGCATATGACATTGATTCTATTCCTGTATTAGATGACTCCCAAATTCACAAAGAACTTACAAGATAGCTGCATACACACTTCCAATGAAATAAAAATGCAAATTCACAAGAGCATTCAGGAAACTCTCGCTTTCTGCTTATACGTTTGGGAACAAAAATTGGCCCTTACATTTGTCGGAAAACAGAATAAAAAGGTCATTGAAAACCACTGAATCAAATGCAGGTTTCACTGCAGTGACTGTGTGTAAATCATGCAGTATTTGTAGTATTCACCCCGTGGTAGCATCAAATGAAACAATCAAGAAACCTCACACTGGAAAATTTCCAGCCTATCAGGCCATGTCTGGACTGTGTATTAACCCCTTCATTGCTACAGGACTATTGTGTATCAGCAGTTGGTGAATAACTCATAATTAATCATTTAATTTAGGACAAATTTCACCAAGTTCCTGCTCCCATACTGTCTGCTAAGATATTGTTATTTTCTCAAATGTATTTAATTGGTACTAATAGTAGTAGTATTGCAGTAAGACCTGGAAGCCTCGATCATGGTAAAGGACCCCATTGTGGTAGGCACTACACAAACACACAAGAGCTGTTACAATTATTTGTTGAATAATTTCTGCAAAATAGCCTGTAGCTTTGTTGCAAGTATTTGAAATGTGACCTGCTTTGATTGGATACACAGGTCACATGGCGTTGATTATATTATCAGATGATTAACTCAAAGAATCAGGTTTCTGTTTGGCTATTTGAAATATAAACACAAATTTGCATTCTGACATTTGCTTCAAATTCACCTTTTCAACAAACATTCCTGCTGGCAAACTTGTTTACTAAAGGATCTTCCAGCCAAGTGACCACAAGATGGTCACAAATTCCATCTGAATGAATTCATTTAAAAACGGGAATGAATACCACTCTGGGAACTCATTTCACAGAATGCACTCACAGATAAATGCATGAAAGTACATCTGCTTTCACTGGAGAACAACATTTTCTTAGCCATAATTTCTCCAGTTCAATGGGGTGTACAAGGTAGAAAACACTGTGGAAAGAGAGTTTTTAAAAAACCAAATGAACAGGCACACTATAACATCATGCACTTTCTTGCACAGCTTTATTACATTTGGAAATGCAGTTTTCCAAAGTACCATCTGGCCAGCTCACAAATAGACAGCAGCAATATTCCATCAAAGCCCTTCACTCCTGCACTGGCAAGACCTGGGAGCATTGCGGAAGCTGAATGTCACAGCCCCCAGCGGGGTGGAAATGGATTGCTTCATGTCACCAGTGAAGGCTAGTGACCACTGGAAGTTGATAGGTAAATCTAATGCATAAGGGCCTTGCCAGAAGGCAGTGTAAAGTATTGAGTACAGATCACTACATGTCTGAATCAAAACAGTGTAGAGGAAGCCTGCCTTACGTGGCTGCCACTCTGTGTCACTCTTCGGCAACCCCTCTAGCTGGTACAAGAGCAGGCCCCATGGACTCCCTTCTTGACCAGCAGGACAGCTGTCATGATGCAGTGCCTTGCAGGTAGTGGGAGCAAAGCAGAAAAAATGCATAGAAAGACTTGGGGGATTCTCCAGGGGGAAAATAAAGCATGATTAATAATATGTAGGGTTCTAATCTGTTCTGATGCACTATGGTCATGCACTAAAGGCAAATCATACTCACTAGTAATAACAAGTCATACAATGCTGATCTGACTGGAGGTTCACTGTGAGAGAATACAGTGCAGTGGTGAATTGGCGAGGACGCCCACTAAGTGGTTAATTTGTGGAAGTCTGCTGTTTCCACAAACAGCTACAAACAATGCCCTGCCCTAAGGGTAAAATCAGCCCCTGAGAGTATGTTCTGATGTTGTGGTGCTCCTAAGTGGTGTGCGATTCCTGGAGCATGCTGTCACTCAAAATCCTGCTGGAGAGCTGTGGGACTGGAGTTCACTCTGTTATTTTTCTAAGTTGCCTCCAGACTGTTAATTATTTGGGCTGCGAACATAAGTCTACTACGATTTAATGGGCACTAGTCTGTTTTTCGTTAACCCCATGCAGGCCCATTGTGTCGGTGACAGAATTCAGCCCACAGAGTGTACAAATGCAAACACACAGTACACCTTTTGTAAGATCTGGTATGTCTTGTCTCCTAGTACTTTATATGAGGCTTATCACGATGGAGGGAGGAGGGGGAACAACCTACACACTGCTAGAACAATTCAGTTGTCCCTTAATGTGAATGGTACTGTAATAGTAATACAATCTGCACCCAGATTATTGGATGGTTAGAGCTCTAGCTGTAATTGAATAAAAGCAGCCTAGAGAAGCCAGAGATTTAAAAACAAAAAACCACAGCTCCCCAGTAAAGCTGAAGCTCTTCCAGTAATCCTACCTTTGAGAAAGCTTTTAAAATTAAAATTAAATGAATTTACAGCATGTCATTATTCCTAGACCTTATGGAGTGTATACTTTACTGCCTACAGAGACAGTTTCAATCATATTCAGCATTAAGTTGAATTAGTGTCCCAGAGTGCCTGCTCCCCTCCTCCTTTTAGACAGGTCTCTGTTTAGACACAAGGTCAAAAATGGAGATGAGCTGCATGCTGCTTTTGAGTCCCTCATCTGCCTATTAAGGGTGGATCTTGAGTTTTATGACTGCAAGGCTTATGTCAGCCAACCATCATTAATTTAATTTATTAGGGGGAACAGTGAATGATATGATGGAAATAATGTATAGCCAAGCTACTCTGACAGTGCCCTATCTGCTTATTATAGGCAAACCTGTTCTAGTCAGTACACCTTCACTGGAAGCCAATCTTTCTCTGTGGGATCACTTAGCATGCAGTTGTTTTTGGTATTTCTTATCTTCCTCATGATCAAAACTTTCCATTCCATTCTCTTAGCAAGTGTCTCTCCACAATCTGTTCCAACGTGTCTCCCCTCAATCTCTGTTTTTCTTTTCCTGGCTTTCTCCTCGGGGGGCATTTTATTCTTTTATATCCGTTAGGACTTCGTTTCATTTGCTTGCATGTGATTTGGAATAAAGTTATGAACTTCGTTTTTCAATCTGTTTTGTGATCCTAACGCAAGACTTTGAATTTGTGAGTCTGTCTGGAGGTATAATGCTAACCAGCCCTTTCCCTACTTTTATCATGCAGTCAGAATTATTAATATTTGTTTTCTGTACAATCTTAATTCACAAACATGCTCTTTCTGGAGTCATTAGTGGTTTGTTCACCAAATTGGACAATAGGAATGTTTGTGGTACACTTAACCTATTTTCTTCAGATGCAGATTCAGATTCAGATTTTCTTCAGATGCAGACATTAAGTCAATGAGAATTACAATTCAGCCAGTATATTTAAAAAAAAAAGATAGATAACATGAAAGAATCACTCATACTAAAAGTGCTGATCATACATTTCCACAGTGACTAAGTTTGAAGAACAGGATCTGTACATCTATTAGTTTCATATAAAAGTGTAGCATATCATTTTAAAGTGCACAATCCTTCCAGGTATCTTAACCCAGCACACTTTGGTCCTTTGTTAAAATGTGTAAAATTAACTTTAATATTTAGATGGAGACGTTTATTCATCACTTTTAGGGCTTGTCTACACGAGGCCATACAGGAAAATTAATCCCAATTAACTGAAGGTGTGAATTTGAGGATTAGTTAAACCACATTAAATACCTGTCATTCCACTGACTTCTATGATTTACCCAAGAGTCAGAGTGAACAGAATCAGGCTCAGACTTGTTCCTATCATATGCTTTACGCCATAACACATGAAGGATGGGATTTTCCAGAGCATTCAGCATTGATCTAACTCTGTTGCTGTTGAAGTCAATGGTAAAACTCCCATTTCCTTCAAATAAGAGAGGAGTCAGGCCAACACTGAATACTTTGGACAATCCCACCCTAAAACATATAAAGACATCAAATGAACAAAATATGTAACTTAAATGACTGCGCCCTACAGACCCTCTATAAATTTACTCCAGTCTAACCTCTTAGGCTCCATCGATGCTGACACCTTGCATTGTTGCACTAGCATCATTGCCGCTTCACCAGTGCTGGTGAGCTGAGTGCACTCCTGTAGTAGACTGGGCACAGACATTTTCACTGCCACATTGTACAACCATGTTCAAAAAAGGGTCCTGATGACATGATGGTAAAAAGGCCAGAAACTGGTCTGCCCTCGCATGTGTGTCGATCCTAGTGTTTCAGTGCAAGTGCAACAGAGAGAAGTTTTCTCAAAATTCTCCACATAGGCAAGGTCACACTGGTAGGAGGCAGGTCATTAAGAGAAGCATACCAATATGTTTTAATGGTATTTGGGGGGGCGTCAGAGGGCTCAGAAATCCAAACCATGCTCATTCAGGTGTTAACGGGCATGTCACTTTCCCCATTTGCCCAGTGATATTTTGTTAGCACATCTGAGACCTCACCTCTTGTTTGTAAAATGTAAAACATTCAGAGTAGCAATGTGTCCCAAGCCACTGGTGTCCTAATACTTCAGTAATGATTTCTCAGTCACCATCTTCATTTTCTATTGTCGAGAATCATCTTTCACCTGATTCTGCATTTCTGAACTGCAAAAATGTTAATGCTTGGACAGCATTAATGGCTGAATTCCTGAAAAGAGCCCAGGAGTACTAAAGATTTATAGTTAGACCTTGAATAGGTATCTTTTAATGATAAGACCTTGCTGACATTTCTATCCATTTGTCATTAAAGATTATCCTCACCATTATCCCCAGCTTTTATTCTTGCAAATAAATTGTGGAAGGAAAAGTGTTTTAATAATCATTTAATTTTTTACAGTATACTATACATTTCAAAATCAAGACCATTTTATTGTAGGGTCACACAAGATAGTAAAAAATGAAACATTTTCTTTTTTAAAAAACCTCCAATTGTGCTTTTACTATAACACAGGAGAACAAAAAATGGTACCCCTTTTAATATCCAAAAGAGACCATCCAAGCTGGTCAGAAATGAGGCTGAGATGAGTGTGAATTATTTGGAAATAGCTACATGTGAAATAATGTGTGTCCATGGCTATTTAAAATGATTTACAGCTTTCTAATAGCACAACAGTATGGTTCAAGTGCTTAAAATAGCACAGAGACTCATTTCCTTTCAATCACCCTTGCTTTGAGTATAGTGTACTCTTACTACCACTAAATCACATGGGAAACCCTCCCAGCCTTCAGGTTCTTAGAGTCCCATTGCACCCATAAAGAAATTTGCTGGTCAAATCTGAAGAAATGAGCAACTAGTCAACAAGGCTATCTAAGAAAAGTGTTTCCTATGAGCCTTTAGCAACTAGGGTCCCAATCCAAAGTCTACTGAAGTCAATGGAAGGGTTCCCATTGGTTTTAGTGGGATATGGATCAGGGTATAGAAGCTTACACATTATGAGCATAACTCCTTCCCTAATCAGCATTGTTTCCACCCCAAAAAGGAAATAAACCCAACTAAGAATGCAAACAGTGCATATTATAACAATGTCATACATGGGGACTGGGATACCTGGTTCAGTCTTAACCAGACACATTGACTTCAATGGGCTTTGGATCAGGCCCTACATGGAGAGGAGCATGCTCAGTTATTATTTTTTCCTCATATTCCAGCAGCACCTAGAGACTTCAGCTGAGGTCAGGGCTTAATTGTGCTAGGCACTGTGCAAACACACAAGGAGAGAGAGAGAGTCCCTGCCGTAAAGAGCGCACACTCTAAAAAAACAGACAAAGAGTGGGAGAAAGGAAGTCGTGTCATCCCAATCTTATATTTGGGGAACTGAGGCAGAGAGAGTCAAGGCACTTGCTTTGGCTGAGGCACATTAGGGAGGCACTGTCACTGCTGCTGCCCTTGCTGTAGCTGTTTTGTGGATAAATGGAGGACTCCAATTCCCAAGGCTGACAAGCCAAAACCTATCACTAAATTCACATCAAAGGTGGGAGGCTTTACTATTGAAAATGAGGCCTTCAGTACTCTGAAGATTTGTCCTACTTTCAGCCAGTATTGTAGCTGCACCAGTGCTAACACCTAGTGTAGACAGGCAAAGATGCTATTGCACCTGTTTCGAGCAGGGATCAAGTGCACTGATGACAACTGTGGCTTAGAACAATTTTTCCCCTGTGCACCAGAGTTAGCATGGGTGCAGCTGCGCAGCCAGTTGAACATCCCACTGCAGATGAGGCCTGGGGAAATTCAAGAGGAAGTCTTCCCCTTCTTGCATTTTGGTCCAAGTGGCTCTTTCATGTCAAGCAAATCCTTGCATTCTTATCTGTTGCTTCATAACATATATTAACCAGTGATCAAAAGGCATCCAAAAAACCAGCAATGACAACCCTCTCTAAATGAGGCCATGGCAAATCTATTAGTCTAAACTATAAAAATTAAGTCATTCACTGGGGGACTGGGGGAAAAGTATTAATCAGTTTTGTTGGCAAATCTTCTCAGATATTTATTTTGAAAATTAAAACAAATCATTCAAACTAAAGATTGCGGCACTATCATAGGCACATTAAAATGTGTGCATTATGCATCACTCTCCCTGCTTCACCTCTTAGTATGATCAGCCTAAAAAGCAAACATGCTTTTTAAAGCCGCTTCTTTATGGTGTGCCATGACAGCTGATGAATAACTGCAATTCCAGGAGCTGAAAGTTTAGTAACCCAACCTAGAAAATTCAATCTTATTCTCACATAGATGGGCAAAGGGGAAAAAAGGGGAAAAAAGCTGCAAGAAACAGACCTAATAATAACACCTGCTGGAATCATCTCCCTAACATCATAACAATATTCCTTACATGTTCTGATTTTTCCATGGTCACTCTCCTAAGAGTAGTTCTTAAGCATGAAGGTGTTATACAAGGCAGACTTGACTCTACAGCTATGTGGCTAGCTATGTGGCAGAAGGAGGTAATATTTTTTGTAATATTTGTAATATTTTTTGTTTCAAACCAGCAATAAAAACCTAAGTATTTTCTAAAGTAAACATGAAAGGGATTGTTTTCACAGGCACAAAGCATAGGGTGCTTAACTCACAATAATCTGAACCTTTGAAAAACTCCCCAAAATATTTAATGAAAGGAAAGGGAGTTTTAAGGAATGATGCTTTTCTATAAAGAAAAGGAACTGGAAAGAAACCACCAGAATTAGTCAAAATCTAGGGCCCAGATTTTCAAACATACTGTAGGACTCAACTTAACGAAGGAGTGTGGGCTACTGTTTAGTATGCAGGATTAGAAGTCAGAAGAGATGGGTTGTATTTCTAGTAATTGCCTCCCACTTTCCTCCACCCTTTTAATACTGGATTCTTCTCTGTCCCTTCACACAGCCTAGAAGCAGATAATGCATAGTAGAGCTAGCTGAATGGTTTGTTGCACACAATTTGTTCATTGGGTTTAGTCCTTCTTTGCAAATGATTTGCAAACACAGCAGAGTTGTTATTAATATGTTTGTTATTTGTAACTCATAGGAGGATTGTTTTATGAACAGATTTGGGCCTGTGGGCTCTTGTAATCTGTCCATAGTACATGTGTCTGCAAGTATTCAATATTTGGTCTCTATCACTGGTCACCTTAGTCACATGGTGAGGTTTTGGTTCCCCAAGTGGATGGCCTCAAATTTTTACAAACAGAAGCAGTGCCTGAAGAAAACATTTGGTGTGGAATCTCTCCGGGACAGGGTGGGGAGAATGTTAGGGAAAAGCAGAAGATGACCAGGTCTAGAACATTCTGAATCTTTTTCCAAGGATGAGCAATATGACTGGCTTATTCTGTGGACCCTAGTGTTTTAAAAACAGCTGTGTTTCTTCCTCATTAAGGGAGGGAGAAAATGTAAGCTAGATTTATTGACTGTCTAGCAGAATTTACATTCACTTTCCTTATTACATTCCCACCAAACTATTGTGTGCCTATACAGGGTGGCCGGGCACATATACTCCTTTGCACCATTAATATGTTTGTTGGTGCCTGCGAAGAATGTGGACAATGTCTGTATTAATTTTATAAATGTTATATAGATATATAAATGTAGAGAGAGATATGTGGGTTATATGGTTATTGTGGTGTGTCTGGCTCTATGGATTCTTGAGGGTTAATTCCAACTGGCGTTTTCCCCAGGAACCTGCCAATTACTCCCATTCAACTGTCTGGGGCTCAAAATGGACAATACAGTAAATCCACTGTTGGAAGACTACCTCCGATCCCCCCCTGGGGAAATGCGTAAACCATCTTGCCCAGGCTTAGGCGCCCTGCTAGAAATTTTAGAATATCATTGGGTGGGTACTCCTGAACAAAGGAAATTTGAAATGGCTAAAAGACAGCTGACCAGAGAACAGACTGTCAGAAAGATAGAAGTTGCAGGGGTGCAGTCTGCAATGCTGGGGGGTGGCCAGTTCCAGAGGAACCTATTTCAATTGGCAAGGAAAGGCTAAGTTTAGATAAGAATCTTCAGATAGGCTGTTATTTTAAGCCTTTGCTCTCTGTGCCCCTTTGGACAAATAAATAATACTTGTTTTGGAGAAATGGGCCTGAGCCACTGCAATTTCAAATTGGTCACAAACTCCTAGAGAGAAGTCTGTAGCAGGAGCAAAGCTAGTTGGGCCCACTGAAGGTAACATTGTTGGTAAGCAGATGTGCTGTAGCCTGGTCAGTCCATTCTAACAGTGAGGTGAATTACAGGATTCCACTCAGAGAAGTGCAGGTATAAGCCTATTACTTGGAAAGGCTATCCATGAAGGAAGAGGGCAAAGGCAAGGCTCACCTCTGAACCGAATTAGTACAGGAACACCTCTATGAGCAGGAGTGAAAGCTCCTCTGCAAGGGCTTGATTTAAGCTTACTTTCATCAGGAATAATTTCAGTGGGGTTAAACTAGTGCAAGCAAATTTAATCAGAGTCTGGGCCCAGATATTTGTGCAAACAAAAATAGTCACACAGATGGGCCTGATCAAACAGAGACCAATTTCGCCAATATGTGCATGCACTTTTCCGCTATTCATCCAGGCTGTTGCAGAGACTTCTCTGCAGCACCTACCACTTAGAACAGCCTTGCTATATCTCTGTTTCATTGATTTGCCATCTCTCTTCAAATCTCATCTGGTAACAAATCTTGTCCCCCTTGCTTAGACCACTTAATTTCTCTCTCCTTCTGCTATTATTTAACTCTGTATCCGTATTATCTAACTCTGTGAAGCTTTTTGGGACACCGTTTGTATGAAAGACACTTTCCCAAATAAAGTAGTATTATGCTGCATTGTGTTATATCTCTGTCTGGGCTCTTATCTGAAGTCCACTCTCAGAGAGTCAGGATGCATTTGCACACCAAATACAAACAATAATAGAACTTTGATGTGAGCTTTATTTCCAGTTCAACCCTGTGCATATGCCCAATAAGCCATCTTATTGCTTCACTGTTTGGCCTACCCTGTGCTATTACTTTGTGATGGGGTGTAACCAGTCTTTGTGGCCCCCTACTGGCTGTTCTACTGCACCCCACCTCAGAAAACACTTCTCTGTGAGGAAAAGAGCAGCCATTTTGGGAACCAGTGAGATCTGGTACTTCAACAGCCAGAAGGGCTGTGGACCAGCAACAGCCAATCAAGGCCCAGCAGGCTGAAATAAAAGGAACTGCTTGCTGTCAGCTGGGCCCATTGCTGGTCACAGTCAGGAGCAGGTGCCCAGAAGGAACACTGCTGTTTTAATTCCAAAGAGTATGTCCATGCTGCAATTGGACACTAGCAGCTCCCGGTGCCAGCTGACTCAGACTTGTGGGGCTCAGGCTAAGGGACTGGTTAATTTCAGTGTAGCTGTTCAGCCTCCGGTTGCAGCTTGACCTCTAGGAGCCTCCCACCTCACAGGGTCCTAGAGCCCGGGCTCTGACATCTACGCCACAGTTAAAGAGCCCCTTAGGCTGAGCCATGTGGCCCCGAGTCAGCAGGCATAGACATACTGATAGAGGGAATTTAGCCCATCAGGGTGAGAGATTATTTTGCTTATAATTAGCCCTGAAGGGAAAGCAACTGCCTCTACTTTGCATTTTTTATACCCTGAAAGGGATTTTTGACTGTGCGACCTTACCAGGAGCCAAAGCACAGAAGAGCCACAGAGGCAGGCTGACAGTCCACAAGGGGTACTGTGCTGCCATTCTCTTCGGCTACGGAATTTCTCAAGTCTTGTGGTTAAGGCACTGGATTGAGATTTAGGAAGTCTGGCTTCGGTTCCCAGCTCTACCATGGATTTCTTGTGTGACCTTGGGAAAAAGCAATACAGTTCTGATTCAGCTACACACATGTGTGAGTACTACTGATTTCACGTTAAATGTGCATTCAAGTGGTTAGCTCAATCTCTTGCTGGTCATAATGAGTATCTCTCTGTGCCACAGTTCCCCATCAGTAGAAAAGGGATATTTCCTTTCTCCCGCCCATTGTCTGTCCTGTCTATTTAGGTTAGCTCTTTAAATCACTACTCTCTTACTCCATATACATCCAATGCCTAGCAGAAGGAGGCCCTGATCTCACTTGGAACCTCTAGGTTCTACTGCAACATTAAAAAAATTTCTCCCAAAATAATAGATCTGGCCAACTCCCCCATGGTGTGAAAAAGGAAGGTTTCTCCCGTAAGATGTTTGTTGCAAAGACCTGGTGATGGTTTCTTTAAACATATCGCACAAGTAAGGAAACACTTAATACAACCATAAATTTGGTCTGTTTTAAGTTATTGTCCCTCGAGGCTTCATTAATGTTTTCTAATGTCTCTTCCGACTGTTTTAGCTATTCATTTTTTATGCATTCGCAATTCTGAATATACCACATTAGCTTAGCTCATATCTTATGAAGACATTACTTCCACTTTCCATCATATGTTCTTGTCTGAGATAACTATCTGCAGTTAATATATTGTGAAAAAGGAACTTGGTAGAGCAGAATGGAAGTGGATGGACACAGTTTGATACAACAAAGTGTTTTTGATCTACAGCTAAATCAGTTTCAGTTTATTGTTGGGAATGCACTTCATTTTATACCTTACAGAATCCATACATTTCACCCAGAAATTGCCTGAGTTCCTATGAAAATAAAAGGCCAATTGCCATATTGGATCCAGCTCTTGACCTTGCTGCAGGCATTAGCTAAGAACTGGCAACCTAATAGCTGGAGACCAGACCACCTTTGTGTTAGTTTTGTTCAAAATAGGTATTAGTCTGATAAGAATGTATTTAGTGTTTAGACTCTATGAAATGTCTGTAAGTTATAGGCTTTAGATAGTTATTATAGGGTTGGCTACAGGCATAGTCTTTGGTGTAAGATCTAGGGTACCAATTGATCTGGGGTAAGTGACTGGTCTCTTAGGACTGGAAGCAACCTGAATGTGGTGTGACTTGTGGTGTAAGTGACCATTTATCACTAAGTCCAGTTTGTATGGGTGGCAAGATAGACTGAGAGTCTCAGGGGACTGTCTGTGACTCCATGGTAAGACTGGTACAGTGATCCAAGAGTTCATGTTTGCCCCTGGCTTGGTGAAATCTAATTATAAAACACATCACCAGTTGAGGAGTCTGCTCTGTTTTTGACAGTCCTCCCTGAGATAGGCACTTATGGTCAAGAGCCATTCCAGACAGGGAGAATTTTTGTTATAAGAAGTGGACTGTAGTATAAAGATGTTAGACAATTACTGGCCTAAAGCACACTGAATGCAAGACTATTTTTAAGCCATCAGTTCTTTGATCTTACCAAACATTAATGTCCAAATGCCATAATCCTTGTGATGTTACAACTCCCACTGAATTCAATGAGAGCTTTACTTGCAACGACCACTTCAAAGCCCATTGAAACTAAATGAGTCCTTCCATTGAGTGTAATGGGCTTTAGATCAAGCCAGATGGGTCTGATTCTCATGCCCTTACTCATACTAAACAGCATCTTGCTCCAGAGTGCTCTCAGTTACTAAAATGGACTACTTGCAGAGTAAAGTGGTAGTGTGAGCAAGGATATCCAATTCTGTCAGGAATCTGATGTAAAAGTCCTCCATGAAACTAGCCTATTGAAGATCTCACTTAAGAGTAATATCTAGTATAAAGGACAGAACATGTTCTTATTCCTCTGTTTTACATTCACCAGGCACATGGACAGGAGTGATCATCCTCAAAGGTTTTTATTTGGCTGACTTATATATATATATATATATATATATATATATATGTATATTTGAATATCAGCTTCTGAGCATGTGCAGCAGTTTGGTTGGTTGGTTTTTTAAACACTAGATTTTTCAAGGCTACTACGTTGTCATGTAAGGAATAATTTGCTCTGCGGTGGTTAGTCACGTAATGCTGGGGTTAAAGTAAAGATTCTTTTGCACCTTGTAAGGAGTGCAAGGTCAGAAGTAAACATTCCAGTCAGGTTTGTAAGGTGCATAGGAGAGAGGCCCTCCTGCACACATCAGCACAAGTTCAAGAGTAATGCCCAAGCCGGCTGGCTGAGGGCACATGCTCAGGTCAGTGAAGTTGGAGTTAAATTCTCAATTACAATGACAGACTGGAGTACACAAGAGCTGGGGCAAGGGCTTCTGTGACTTGCAAGTGCACTAGGGAGCTGGATTATGGAGTTTACGCAAGCCATTTACAATTTTTCAGAGCCATTGGACTCACAAGGTCTCTACCAATGAGGAAAAATAGAATGGTGCAGTGTAACTAGCACCCAGCAAAGGTACTGGACTCTCAATGGGGCTAGGATTCCAGACAGGGGAAGGAGGTCAGGGTTAACTAATACATATTAGCTAACCCTTACCTGTCTATGATCTTTCTCCAGTGTAGATATACAGGATAACATTTTTGCTTGGATTTAACTGGTCAAAATTGACCATAGGCTCATCCAAGAGTCAACCAGCTAAATTGAGGTAAAAGGTGTTACGATGCATCTACACAAGGGAAAAGATTGTGGTTAGGTGAATCTGGGGTATCTTGAGTAGGCAGCAGTGGGGAAAGCATGTCAGAGTTTTGTGTTTAGGAATCCAGTATTTGAGTCGAAACAAAACAACTGTACTTCTGCATGTTCTAAACCGGTCAAGTTAATGTCCTGGTCTGTGCACAGGTTTGTACAGATTTAACAGTTTCATTTAGGGGGGTGATTTGTTACTGATATAGTTAAGGCAGTACATCACCCCTTAAAGTGAACTCAGTTATACTGGTGTAAAGATGCTCAAACCTGTAGAGTTCAAAGGGAACACAACCTATACCAGGATAAGGTACCTTTTATACTGGTGTAACTGTGTCCACACTAGGGAGCCATACCATTTTAACACTACCACTTTCAAATCTATATAGTGGAAGTGGTACAAAAGCTGTGTGTTGAGAAACTCAAAACAGAGGGTTTATCTCAACCAGGTAACTGTGTTAGAACTACAGTTGAGGATTTTAACATGTAGCTAAGACGTGTAAAATCAAACCTGTTTTCCTAGTGAAGACAAGTTTGTCTACCCTGGATTTTTTAAAATTTTGAGTTAATAGATTGCTATCTCTAATTACCTGACAGGTTTGTGTGTGATACCTGCTAATGTTTGTTCCAATCTAACCTGATCAGATCTATCCTGGAACAAAAGTTTTAATGATGAAAGTGCCAGTGTAGACGAAGCCTCAAATGCTCAGATTTAAAACACACTTCAGACTCTCTTATGCTTCACAATGAGTCTAAGGCTTTGTCTACACTGGCACTTGGGTTGTTAAAATTTTTGTCGTTCGGGGTGTGAAAATACACTCTCCTGAATGATAAAATGTTTAACGACAAAAAGCGCCCATGTGGACAGCGCTTAGGTGGTGGGAGGCACACGCCCAGTGGCGAAGCTACCGCCCCTCATTGGAGGTGGTTTTATTTTGTCACCAGGAGAGCTCTCTTCCAATAATAAAGAGTGGCTACACAGAGCACCTTACAACAGCGCAGCTACAGCGGCACAGCCGTACTGTTGTAAGATGTGCAGAGTAGACATAGCCTAAGGGGCACAGCGAAGCCCATCAGGAATAGCCCACCCGGTGAGCAGTGGGGTGGGAAGAACCAAGCATTCATATGCTTTGAGTGGATGGTTGCCTATTCCGCCTGTGAGTGAGAGACACTCCATTAAAATTAAAAACCCTCCCCAACCTTTGCAAACTAAAACGGAATGATTTTATAAACCTCTTCTAGGGGCCTGTCATCTGCACAGAAATTAAAACCCCTACCTCCATATGCATGTGACCTTCTCCCTCATAACCCTGGTGAATATACATTTCTCTTTTCCCTGCTGTATCGTAAATTAGCATTGCACTATGTAAACCTCAGGTTTTTTGTCCTGCTCGGTCATATGTTGCCTGTGATTATATGAGTCCTGGAGTTTGCAGTGAACCATCTAATGGGGCTGCTGAAATGGAGACATAAATAATTCAGCAAAGGCTCAGAAAGCAGCTAACAAAGACTAGTTCACAGGATGGGCAATACAAGCAGCTCATTGCAACACAATGTACGTTTACTAGAAGGAAAAGTGCAGTGGTTCTGTTTAACAAATAACCCAAACTTTTGGATTATTGTCCAAACTGTCTTAGGTAGAGATGGGTCTGAGCAACACTAAGGGGTGTCCAGAAACAGGCTTCTGATTTAGCCCTTTATGGATATTGTGTCAAAGCTCTGTCCTTGCCTCCGTGGGTCCTGCATTTCCTGGAGGATTTCGCTAGCCTCAGAGGCTCACTATGACCCTCCACGTAACCCTTCTCTCTCTAGAGACAAGGGTCACAGTCTACTGAGCCATTTTCATCATAAGCCAGCGAGGGAGGAGAAGTTATCCTTCCTTGCACAGTCTCTGTTGTCTCCCAGTCTCAGTGATTAATCAGGGGGCAAGGGTGGGGGGGAGCCTGGGCCCACCCTCTACTCCAGCTTCCAGCCCAGGGACCCTAATAGTATCAGCTATGGTAGCTGACCTTTTAGAAACATGACATGTACAATTCCCTGGGCTACTTCCCCCACAGCAGCCCTCACTTCCTCAAGCTCCACTTCACCCTTACCTCAGGGCCTCCTTCCTTGTGCCTGATGTGGTGTGTACTACTCAGTCTCTCCAACAGCGCAACTTCCTCCCACAGCTCCTGACATGCACACCCACCTGACTGACTGGGAGGCTTTTAACTAGTTTCAGCCAGCCCCTGATTGGCTTCAGGTGTCCCAATCAACCTAGCATTCTCCCTGCCGTCTGGAAAATTCTTAATTGGCCCCAGGTGTCTTAATTGACCTGGAGCAGCTGCCATTTCACTTATCCTGGTACCAGGGATTTGTTTAGCCTGGAGCTAATATATCTGTCTCCCACTACTTTTCTATAGCCAGCTGGCCTTGCCCCGTCACAGTATATAAACCTGAAATGAAGTATGGATTCAGAACTAAACCTCTCCAAAATTTGGGGGGCTAAGGCCCATCTCTATTGCAAACCTTCTTAGTCTAAAAAACTGGGCTACAGATCTCACAGGGAAAGGATCTTTGAAACCAGGCTTTTATACTTGTGCCCAGAAGTCTTCCCATCCATATCTTCTTCCTCACATGTAATTTTCACATACAAGTTTTGAGCATGCAAAATACTCAGGCTGGTAGGTATCAATCACATTTGAACAGGTCAAGTTGGGTAATTAGTCATCTACCTACTCAATTCTGTATGCAATTTGTGTATGCCAATCTGAGTGATTGTATTTGCCAAACCCTGGGCACAAAATATTATGCATGTAGAAAAAGCCAGGTCCAAAAAGCACCTTAGCCCCCAATCCTGCTATCCATGCACATGAAAAGCTCCCATTTACATCAATCAACATTTTCAAAATCTGTTTTTCACACCTATTATTTATCAATGGGAGTTTTGCCTATACAATGACTTCAGGATTTGGCCCACAGTTACTGCTTAGTGTAGTCTCTCTTATTTAGCGTTTTAAAAAAGCTTGTTTTGGTGTGATCTGGTGACAAAGAGTTGCACATTCCTAGGAAATTAATACAATGGGTTCAGATAGCCAGTGATCTACCAACCCTTATAAAAATCTCAGTTCACGCATGTTCAGTCAAGACTTGTGAGAGTTTGGCAGCTAAATTCTTGGATGATTCTTTCTGCACTGAGCCTACTCCACCCCCTCACAGCTCCTATGTGTCGACCAGACTATATCTGTGACATTCCCACAGGGTGACTGAGTATACTCTGGCCCAGGGCTTTCTTGCAATTCCTCCTCGTAGCTGCCCAGGAGCCATGGAACTGAGAGCAAGGAGTCTGTCTCTCCTGTGCTCTCAACGCTACTCCTGATGCAGCCCAGGCAATGTGGTGGAGAAGAAAGAAGCAAACTCTGGAATGCAGAGTGGGGAGGAACAGAGAGGGGTGAGGGAAAGATGGAAGGTTGGTGGACAGAGGCAGGATCTCAGGGAGGAAATGGGTAAAGAGTCTGGAAGGGAGGGAGTTAAGGGGGTAGGAGCTAAAGAGACAGAAGATGAAAGAAAGTCAGGAGCAGGGGACAGGTGGAGGAGCAGAGGGAATGGGATGGCAGTAGGAACAGGGAGGGGGTGAGACAGGGATTGTAGTCAAGCAGGAGATAGCGTGATAATAGCAGTAGGGGACAGAGGCTGGGGAGTCAAAAAGGTCAGTAATCTCTCGGCATATTCCCCTCCAGAACTGGAACTGAACCCATTATCCCTGGGTCTCAACATTCTTTTACTGTCTGTCAAACAGCCATGAAAGCCGCTGACAAAGTGTGTGTCTCCATCGCCCTCTATAGGCAGGTCTTCATAGATTATAATAGCCAGCTTCTACTATCAGTTACTCCTTTAGCTCAAGTGGTAGGGAACTGTACTGTGTATCTAAACATCCCACCTCTGCTGATGACCCATGTGAGATCATCATGGTTCCACATGATTGCATTTTTGTTTTTAAAAAAATACATAAGAAATTACATTTTGCAACCCTAATAATGGTCTTTTAACATCGTGTTTTGGTTTGGTTTGGTTTTTAAAGACAAGCTCTCTAAAGTTAGGAAATGCCAAAATTAAGGTTGCCCATGCAGACAGCCAGAAAGTCAGTGGTAACTTTATAATTACAGGGTTAGACTGTATGCAGGATGCAAAGTTAAATTATAGGCCAGAAAACTGAAACCCAGAGTGTGATAAATGCTCTGAAAAGGTGAATAACTTCCAGTTTGCATGGAGGGTTTTGTTGGTAAGGGACAAAATTAAGTGTGGACAACTGCCAGGCTGGGTGGACAAGTGGAGAGTTTTGCCTGTACAACTTTTGAGAGTAGCCCAGCCCATGGGCTGCTCTGGCTTCACAGGATGTTATCCAGAAATAATCAGTCTTACCCAGAATACTAGGGACGCCTCCTCTCATTGCTACTTTCTTCTTTTTCTCTTCCACTGCAGGCCAAACTTCCTTTGCTTTTTTTGGGATGTCAGATTACATTAATCAAGTTCCAACTGCTGAGCCTCCATCAGGGAAACAGAGAATTATAAAGCCGTTGGATCACAGGGACATCAAACCCAGTGGTTTTATCAGCTGTTTATGTAAAGACAGAGATCTGCTACAGTCAGCTGAAAACACTGGTGAGGAACCAATATTGCTAATGGAACAAATATCGCTGGCAGAAATTTAGTTACAAACAAGCTTATCACAGCAATAAAGCCCTTCTAGGAGTCTTTTTTTGGTCAAATAAGGATAAGGAATAGTGTGTCAAGTGACTGTGCCATTAACTTCTCAGTACTAGCAATTATTATACCAATAACATATCCAGCCCTATCACTTCACTAAATTACCTATGGTTTGACAGAAGCCTGCTAACAACCTTGTATTATGTGCAGTGTCCGTTGTCTATTATTGAAGCTACTAGCAACTCTCCAGACAAGTTCTGCTGCTGAATATATGGCAGCACCTTCCTATGACTAATTATGTCTTGACAAGGGAAGGACTTTACTTTCTTTATTATCTTCAGGCCATGGGCTGTGGCATCTCTTAGCCACAGCATTCCTCAATGTAAGGCACAGTGTTCCAAAATAACAGCCCAAGATTCAACCTAAGGCAGACCTGAGAATTGATATCTCACTATTTACAAACACAGTGGAGAACTGACCCACAAGCAACCCTCTGAGGTTTTTTTTTAATCCACCTGTAACACTTAGACAATATTCTAAGAAGCATTTAATAAATGCTGATAGATAGGCAGACAGACATGGACATTGTCCATGAAGGATTAAATATATGTCTCAACAACTTGCAGAAGCATAAAACAGGGAATGAAATGTGCAAAAATGCTATTTGTTTCCATTAAATGTCTCCATTGTTTTGGATATCAAATATCTAACCATTTTTTAAAATTTTTGTTCATACGGTAAAGAGAAGAGCTGGTTGTCTATGATAAGCTGGTAGCTCAGGGAGCTCCTTCAAGTGCTTTATAAATATAAGTCTTTCTGATTGTCTTCTTTCTCTGTTCAATAAGATCACATTTCCTATTTAAATAGCTGATTGGAGGGTTGGTTTAAAAGTAAGCAGTATCTTTCAGTGACTGGCTCTCAGGGGTCATTGCAATAAGTACAGAACTCTGTTGGTACTGTGTGAGGAGCCTAGTTCTGTGAGTTTAAGAGACATTCATCTACTGCTGTACATGTGCTCTTTCATATTTGAAAAGCTGCTTTTCGCCTTCATGTTCAGAGCCAAAGTTTATTTTCGTAATATATTTCTCCCATCTCTTTCATACGTTGCTCATTTCATTTTGTTAACAAGTCTCAATTTTCAAAAGGCTTTCAAGAAAAAAAGGCTTTGGGACTCTTCTTGTCCTATCTTACAGGAAATCCAAAAAGCAGAATTCTGTTGCCAGCTGCTGATAATCACTACAATTTAGGGAAGATAGAGGGGGAGAGTGGTTTATGCCACATTGTGCAATCTGCAAACAGAATGGTCCTGGTTCTCACTTAAAATCAGGAGTTGTTCCACTGAAGTCAGTGGAGTTACACTGCAGTGAAACTGGGATAAGTGAGTTCAAGCACTGTGTGTGTTTTAGTTGCTTATCGTAGTGTGCAAAAATCATGAGCATCATCCCAAAGCCTTGTGAAGTGACAGAGTCATATTATCGATGCGAAGTAAGACATTTGACAGGAGGATAGTCACGTATCATGCTGGAAACCAGCTTCTGGACCTGTCTGGTCTGGTCTGGTCGGGATCCATTTCAGCCTTTTTTGAAGTTAATTGTATGTCAAAATCAAGCATCTGAAATTGCAGAATCCGAGCCATGTGCAGTAGCTTTCCTCTTTGTTTTCATAGAGCCTAAAGGGGTTTGTCAAGGCATTTTCTAGACAGGCTGGTGGCATGTCAAAGGCAGAACTAAATCTTTGTGACTGATCAGGGCTTCACAAGAAGGAGCTGATTGTGTTCTTACAGAACACCCAACTTTTCTGCAGGGCTGAGTGGGCTTCTGGCCTCATTACAGATTACTATCACACCGCAGCAGCACCACATGGTTTGATATGCTAGTCACATCCAGTCCTCCATCCATCCAGGGACTGCAATCAGGTACCTGATAATAATGCAAGTCACATCAGCTGGACTGCTGCCGCAGTGCACTGATTCATGCTGGTGCCTTGATGCAAATAACAAGGACACCAGGGCCAGAAGATGTAGGAGCCTGTCTTTATTACACAGATGCTGTTTTCGAGCTGGAACTTTCCAGTCTCTCGCTCCTCTTGCAGGTATGCAGTGTATCTACATTCCATCTCCTAGCCTCTGGCAGAACAATGGCACTGTGTAAATACATAAAGAATAGCCAGGGTGGTGTGAGGAAGGGGCAGGGGCAGGGGCAGGGGCAGGGGCAGAGGCGGGGGTGGGGGTGGGGAAATAGGTGGGGGGAGACAGGAACAAATACAATTTAATCACTAAGCAGCTAGTTCCTTTTCAGTGTTGTGGCACTGTTTCTTACTATAAGTGATCTATTCTCCTTTCATCTTTGCCACTGCGTGAAGATTTGTCTTATTGCCGAGAGACACAGAAAAAACAGAAAGGATGGCCATAAACACTGTTGTTTATTTTGTCCGTAATCAATATACCTTCCTGTGCAGTTTGGGAGACATTAACGTTTCTCTCTGTGTAGGTGCCTATACTTACTATGTCATTTTTCTATAGAGTTTGCCTTTGAGCACTGTGTTATTTGTAAATTACACAAATGCTTAAAAAAACATGATGATAATAATTACCTAAGTTTATATACAGAGGTTTTTTTTCCCCTGATGTAGCTCAACAACAAAACAGCACTGCTGTATCATCCCACACAACATTCCCAAAGTGCTGTACGCACCTTCAATACAAACAACAGAATAAATAACAAATCAAAGCAGCAGCAAACTACAGTTCTTTTCAGGCTACACTTAAATACAGATACTGACTGGGAGAATCTAATGGATAAAAGAAGGTGCTCAGTCAGGCGGTTCAAAATGCTGTTTTACATTCAACGATTTCGAAAAAAATCATTTCGTTCAGATTTTTCCACAGAATTTTTGGAGCTATTTTTCAACAAAATGAAATAAAGTTTTGTTTTTGTTTCCAATAGAAACTCAGTTAAACATTTGTGGTTTCCCCTCAGGAAAAGGGAAGAGGAAAAGAAAAAGAATGGCAGAGGGAGGGAGACGAAAGTCTTTGGTTGTCAAAAGCTAAAAAAAAAATTCAGTTTTCGTCAAAAATGAAAAGATTCAACAATAATTTTTGTAATGCAAATAATAAACAAGAAAATCCAAATTACTATGAAAATTTTCATTTCAACTGAAAAGCCATTTTTTGGTCAAAAAATGCTTCAACCACCTCTAGTGCTCAGATGCTATCATTGCAAGAGCTAGCCTAATGGCAGCCCAATTCAGTTTGGGGTCTCTAGCCATAACTGTAATATGACACATAATAATAAGCATAAGCGTTTAAACATAGCTACTTCAGAGTTAAGGGCAGCTGAATTCAACTGAGCTACACCAGTTTACAGTGGCTGAGGATATGGTGCTAAGAGCATAAATGCAGAATGGTTCTCCATTGTCATTAGATTCAGTTCAGGACAAAATAAATAGCTGGCCAGTTCAAAATTTTAAAGGGTGATGCAAAATATAAATGGAAAGATGATCAAACAGTTATGATGGAAAAAGCCCATTCAGACCCTTAAAAGTAAATGAAAGAACCTTGAAATCAATAAGTGACTTTATTGGAAGCCAAAGTAATGTCTTTGAAAACAGGTATAATACAACCTTGGAGGACCTTTAAGAAAGCAGCCCTATGACATTCCAGTTGTGCTTCACTCTGATCCAAGTTAAATCCCAGTCATGTCCCCCACAAGATGAAGACTTTCAGTAACGCAAACTCCACACAATGAAAGCATTCATAATTAGTTCAAAGAGCATTCCCGCAAAGCAAGGCTCCAACTTGGCCTTATTGTGCACATGGCAACAAGGCAATTTAGCTATTAAGTAAACACAGAGAAATCTAGAGAGAGAGAGCACTATGCCCAATCTTTTATTAGGAGAAGGGCATGTTGGGTAAGAGCAACTCCCTCCCTCCCTTTCAGGTGAGGTTGGTTACTAATTAAGTGTTCCATGTGGAATAGCAGAAATGCACGTTGTGCCTTCCAATGACAGATTCCATAGGAATTAAACGGAGATACTGCAACCTACCAGCCCCCAGCAAACAGGAACAAATCTGGAGCAGAAACCAAAGCACTATACATGCTACAGCACAAAGATTTCCCCTCCTGGAAAAGGATTTGCAAGTTGTATGTATGATGTTGTTGCCCCCAAGCACCTAGTCAACATTCAAGGTCTTGGCGATGTTTTAGATGGGGATAGAAACTGATGATGAAATCTGGTATTTTCTTTGATGCAAACTTGTTTATTTAAAAGCAATGTGCAAGGTCCTGCTTCTCCATACACAGGAGGAAAAGAATTGTTTCTTAGCTTACAGTCCCAAACCTAGACCCAAAAGCTCTCACATACTGTGCTCATAGGCTGCTGCTTGGCTTTCTTGTTTTTTGCCTCTGAGTCTGTCTCTCTGCTGTTCTCCCTTCCCTCACACACTCACACATTACCAAAGGCACTGACTCTGTGGGTGCTCCAGCCCTGGAGCACCCACATAAAAAATTAAAAATATAAAATATTTAAAAAAATATTTAAAAAACCCCCCAGCACCCACTGGCAGTCCCATCGATAAGCTCCTCCCCTCCCAGCGCCACCCACAGGCCATGGATCAGCTGTTCAGCAGCATTCAGGAGATGCTGGGGGGGATGGGGAGGAGCACGAGCAGGAAGAGGCAGGGGGAGGGGGCAGAACGGGGTAGGGACAGAGCGGGGGCAGGAGCTTGGGAGAAGGGGCGGAGAGGGGGTGGGGCCTGGGCGCAGCAGGGGTCAAGCCCCTCTTCTCCCCTGGGAACTGGGGAAGTTGGCACCTCTGCACATTACTCAAAATGATACTCAGCAAAAGCCCTCCCCACACCTAATCCATAATTTCTGGGTAGGTTCACATAACCCTTTTGTTTTAGGCGGGGGCTGGTGATTAATTTATCCTTACAGTTATGCTAATTCAAGCTCACTGAGGGCGCCCTGCTATGGAAGATATATTTGAAATCCCTTTCCTTTCATTACCATGAAGTAACCTACAGTAGTGAATGCTCCTCTCCCGATGGAAAAAGTTTCCTTTCATGTAGTATTATTTTTAAATTGATCTTAATATAGCAGACCAAAGATATCAATATCATCTCAATCAGTCAGCCTTCCCGTTACACAGGAAGATGCTCCTCTGGTCTCCGTTCCTGAGACAAGATTTGGCAGGACAACAGATAATATAGGTTCAGGAGTAGAAATATTGGCACAAGCAAATACAAGGCATAAGGTCTGACTCTCCACTCTGTGATGCCAGTTTTACATGTATTGAAATCCATGAAGTAACAGCACTATGAAAGCAGTGTAACAGAGGAGAGAATCAGGCCCTAATCCACAGACACACAAGGCATGTGACTGCATCTATATGAAAGTCAGCATCCAGTGCTAAGAACAAGCCAGTTTCCCAGTGTGTTTGGCATCTATGATGTGTACACGTTTGCAAAAGGATCAGTAAAGACTATTTTGCATGCCTTACATGCATTCAAACAAGATATCGGCAGAGGAGCAGCAGAAGGATCCAAACTCTAGTTTGTGTGTCTTTCTGCAAAAACTAAAGAGATTATTTATTTTAAAGTGATCCGGGAAATAAATCTCCCACGTACCCCAATCAGAGTGCCAAGGACAGCAGAAAGGGACTTGAGAGAGACAGGAATGACTAAGCCTCCTACATTTCACTTGCAGGGGTGGATGAAGCCGTTTGAAAACAGCTTTGATTTACATCTTCCCAGTTATACCACATTATTAAGTAAATGGCTTCCTAAGTGTCAGTAATGAAGTCTCTGTTGGCAGAAGTCAATTCACAGCCCACAGGCAAGCATCTCAGTTTTACCGGATGCCTTGGGGGTTTAGAGGCAACAAATGCAGTGGGGAGAAAATGTCACATCAAAAGAAAAAAAGATAAGCAGCAAAACTGCATTTGCTCTTTAAAATATTCCAGTAATGAAGCCTTCTCTCCCTGTATATAACACCTCCTCTCCTCAGCCTATGAACATACTCTGTATACAGAAGAGAAAAGCTATGGAGAAGACAAGACAAGACAGGAATTCTTTCACCACTTAGAAGGTTCTCTGATGTTTGAGGGATAGGATAACTCACCTAGCTCAGGGCACACAGGAGTGAGAGCTAGTGATTAGAGCATGGGACTTATAGTTAGAAGTTCTGAGTTCTTTTCCCAAGTCTGCCATTAATTCATGGTGTGACTCCAGGCAAATCACTGATGACCCTGGCATCTGTGGCACTGTAGAACTTTAACTCCCTCTGAAATTAGTAGGAGCTGATGCTCAACACCTATAAAAATCAGGCCTTGAGAAACAGCTTCAAAAGCACTTAGCTGCCTTAAGAGGAGAGAGGGGTGGGAAATAGTTTTGAAAATTTTTTCCCATCTTGAATCAGAACAAAAAGTTGAAATCTCTAAAATTTCCATGAACAAAAAATAAAAAAATAAAAAATAATAATAAAAAAAAAGTTCAGCTTGGGTCAATCCAAATGCTTCATTTTCCTTATTTTGAAACGTTTCATGTCAGTGTTGACCCTTTTTAAAAAGAAGGGTTTTTTTACTCTCACTCATATTTCTAAACAAAAAGTCACATTGAATCAGGAAACCAGAATGTTTCTTTTTGCAAACACTGAAATGAGATTTTGACCATTTTAAACCTTTTGTTTTTTTTAAAACATTTTTGCGTTGAGAAATTTGTTTAAACAGACTCTTTCCCATGAAAAGTTTTGGCTTCAAAAACTTGGCATTTCATTGAAAAATTCCCAACCGGCTTTGCTTAGAAGCTTAATTCCCACCAAAACTCAAAGGGATCTAAGCACCTAAGATACTTTTTTAAAATAGGACGTGGGTTCGTAGTTCACTTAAGAGGAGCTTTTGAAAATGTTACCGTCTGTGCCTTAGTTTGCCCATCTGTAAATGGACTGATCCTATTACTTACCTAACTCACAGCAGTCCTGTGAGATTTAAACAATAAAGTGGTATCTGCAAGGGTAGATGTCTTTGATACCTAGATGTTGGATGCTCAGATAAAAAATGAAAAGTGCAAAATGTTATTTTTATTTCTCTCAAATACTTTATAATTTGCCCTTTATAATTAGAACATTAAGGTATACTGCCAGGCCACGCATAATAATTAAGCTTTTATATGTACACAACTGTATCAGAAATCAACCTGATTCAGACACACTGAAAAATGTTGCTTTACTTTAGAACACACAATTCAGGTAATCGTCCTTGCTCCCGAGTTCCTTCTCCTGGAATGGACTCCAATCTCTGATCTGCTCCTCACTATGGATGCCTTCCTTCCTCTGATCTACAGTAAGCTGTAAATGGGGTATCACAGTCCTTAAGTCAAGCCAACCACTGATACAGATGCATCAGACCTTCACATCAGGGTTCCTGTCCTAGTATTATCTCACTCCCCACTCTCTCCTCCACACCATCATCCCAATTATCCCTGGGTTCCTTGTGCATAGTCTCCCAGAATTCCTGGAACCTGTGTTTCCAAAAAATGATAGTCTGGAGCTGTCTTGAAACAGGAAAAGCACTGGTCCAAATTTTTCTGTCCGAACTGACAATGATTGCAGTAGTAGCTGCTGCCTCTCGGCGCTCCATCTGGGTCCCCAGTCATTAACACAGCCCCATCACTGCAAATCTGGCTCTTGCAGCCAGCGAAAGCATATGGAGGAGGTCTCGTTCTAAGGAACCCCAGGGATTTCCATTGTGTCTGAGAGCAAGAAATCTAAACAAGAAAATCTGCTCTTTGATTTTTAATGCCATTTCGTACACTAGACTCAAAAGTTTTACTGTGCCAGCCAACTGGACCCTCTGATAAACCAAGAGAGGTTGGTGGCCTGACCCTCTTGTAGCCAAAAGTGTTGTTAAAGCCAGGGGGGTCCATATGGAAGGTGAAATGGCAGCTATTCAAATATGCCTGGCATTTACCAATGAGCAGAAGGCAGACAAGGGGCAATCACTTAATCATTAAGTACCAATGTTCTGAGGATGTCAGGGCCTGGAAGGCAGACATGATGGCTTATTCTACACCCTCCTGAGTCTGCAGCAACAGCCATTCCTGTTGCCACTGTCAAACCATCATATATCCCCAGATGTTCATGCAAGCTGGGTTCAGGCATCTTACTATGACCTAAGAGTAGGAATGGTAGGCATTGGCCTTCGTCGGCAAGAGATTAAGATGAAATGGCCACGCCCAGCAAGCTAAATAAAATATTAATACAACAGTGTGACATGGCTGTGGTGGATGTGGTGCTCATGACAGCGATGGAGTAATAATCCTGAGGTTAGCTGGGCATAGTGAGGGCAGTGGAGATAGTCTTCAGATCCAAGCTTTCCCAGAAGCAGAGGGAGGCTGGACCTGGTATCTTAATATGGGCCCATTTCTGGCATGCAGCACTAGGCAAGCTTTCCAATGCAGGTCTGCAGTGTACCTTAACCCTGGCCTGTCATTACACCTGCTATTCAAGTCCTGAGCCTTTCTTAGAGCTCTATGAGCAGTGAGAGGTGCTTCTCTTGCAGCAGTGTCTCACCTATGCCAGGTAACTGTGAAGCTTCGGTTATTCCCCAAAACAAGACTGCTGCTACTAGGGAAATCCACCACAAGAGTAGACATGCCTGATTCAATATTTTACAGCTTCTTTATGAGGTCTTAAGATTGCAGTATTGTGGAAACTCTCTGTTTCAGGTTAGGGTGACCAGATAGCAAGTGTGAAACAATCGGGATGCGGGGGCTGCGTGGGACAATAGGGTCCTATATTGGACAAAGCCCCTAATACTGGGACATCTGGTCACCCTATTTCAGGTGGATGGATAGGCTACAGGAAAAGACAGATCACACACTAAAGCTTTATGAAGATCATTATATTTAACCACCAACTAATTAGATCTTACTGCAGTAAAACTATAGATGGAAGATTCAAGGCCTCAGAGTCTGAAAGAGCTCCCCTATTTATCTGTTGTATTTCTGGTGTTTTGTTCCCAGTTTTCCCATTCAGAAAAATCTCCTTAGTTCCAACAACTAAAGTGACCCCAGTTATTCCCCTCCAGATGTCTTTGTACAAAACAAACACAGAGATTGCTCTGATGTCCAGTCATCACTTCGGATGCTTGGTATCATATCATCAATCTCTCAATCAATCAAGCTGGACAAGCACAAGTCCATGGGGCCGGATGCGCTGCATCCGAGAGTGCTAAAGGAGTTGGCGGATGTGATTGCTGAGCCTTTGGCCATTATCTTTGAAAACTCATGGCCATCCGGGGAAGTCCCGGACAACTGGAAAAAGGCTAATGTAGTGCCCATCTTTAAAAAAGGGAAGAAGGAGAATCCTGGGAACTACAGACCAGTCAGCCTCACCTCAGTCCCTGGAAAAATCATGGAGCAGGTCCTCAAGAAATCAATTCTGAAGCATTTAGAGGAGAGGAAAGTGATCAGGAACAGTCAGCATGGATTCACCAAGGGCAAGTCATGCCTGACTAATCTAATTGCCTTCTATGACGAGATAACTGGCTCTGTGGATGAGGGGAAAGCGGTGGACGTGTTGTTCCTTGACTTTAGCAAAGCTTTTGACACGGTCTCCCACAGTATTCTTGCCAGCAAGTTAAAGAAGTATGGGCTGGATGAATGGACTATAAGGTGGATAGAAAGTTGGCTAGATTGTCAGGCTCAACGGGTAGTGATCAATGGCTCCATGTCTAGTTGGCAGCCGGTATCAAGTGGAGTGCCCCAAGGGTCAGTCCTTGGGCTGGTTTTGTTCAATATCTTCATAAATGATCTGGAGGATGGTGTGGATTGCACCCTCAGCAAGTTTTCAGATGACACAAAACTGGGAGGAGAGGTAGATACGCTGGAGGGTAGGGATAGGATACAGAGGGACCTAGACAAATTGGAGGATTGGGCCAAAAGAAATCTGATGAGGTTCAACAAGGACAAGTGCAGAGTCCTGCACTTAGGACGGAAGAATCCCATGCACCGCTACAGACTAGGGACCGAATGGCTTGCAGGAGTTCTGCAGAAAAGGACCTAGGGATTACAGTGGACAAGAAGCTGGATATGAGTCAACAGTGTGCCCTTGTTGCCAAGAAGGCCAATGGCATTTTGGGCTGTATAAGTAGGAGCATTGCCAGCAGATCGAGGGACGTGATCGTTCCCCTGTATTCGGCACTGGTGAGGCCTCATCTGGAGTACTGTGTCCAGTTTTGGGCCCCACACTACAAGAAGGATGTGGAAAAATTGGAAAGAGTCCAGCAGAGGGCAGCGAAAATGATTGGGAGGCTGGAGCACATGACTTATGTGGAGAGGCTGAGGGAACAGGGATTATTTAGTCTGCAGAAGAGAAGAATGAGGGGGGATTTGATAGCTGCTTTCAACTACCTGAAAGGGGGTTCCATAGAGGATGGATCTAAGCTGTTCTCAGTGGTAGCACCTGACAGAACAAGGAGTATTGGTCTCAAGTGGCAGTGGGGGAGGTTTAGGTTGGATATTAGGAAAAACTTTTTCACTAGGAGAGTGGTGAAACACTAGAATGCATTACCTAGGGAGGTGGTGGAATCTCCTTCCTTAGAGGTTTTTAAGGTCAGCCTTGACAAAGCCCTGGCTGGGATGATTTAGTTGGGGATTGGTCCTGCTTTGAGCAGGGGGTTGGACTAGATGACCTCCTGAGGTCCCTTCCAACCCTGATATTCTATGATTCTTAATGGACTGAAGCAACACAAAATTGTATACCAAAACAGGGTATATGTCTACACAGCAAAGAAAAAACCCACAGCTGGCCCATGCCAGCTGACTCAGGCTCCCAGGGTTCGGGCTGCGGGGCTATCAGGGCCGACCACAACATTTTGGCACCTGAGGCGGGGAGCTCAAATGACGCCCTCAGGCCCCCTTACTTGGGCCAAAACTTTGAAAGGTCTCAATTCTGCCTTCTTCCTGTTCTACTCCTCTCATGGTACTGCTCTGCTACATTCCCCAATAAAGGAGAACTAACAACTTAAAATGCCTCAGTCAAAAATTTTAAATAACACTTAACTTTCAAACCCTGAACAGCAAATGTAACTTTTCTTGTCTGCATAGTGAACAATGTCATTTTTGTCTGTTTGAATAATCAAAGTGGTGCTTTCCGTGCCTTCTTGGTTGAACTGCTTCCTGCAGAAGGTCCACAGTCTGTGCCAGCTCATGCTCTATTGAGATGGCTGCTAGGCCGACCAGACTTTCCTGTGTCATTGTGAGCGTAGATGTGTTTTTATTAACTTCAGCTTGGAGAAGCTGCGTTTTCCACTGGCAACTGTTACAGGAAGTGTTAGAAGTATGCGCAGAGCAACAAAAGCATTTGGAAAGAGGGTGGTCATCTTATTTGTACACATATATTCCAGAAGAGCCTTTGGAGTTGATCCTGCTGAAATGTATCTTGAAAGGGCTTTCAGTTCATCACCGAAATCACTCGCATCGATATCACACATGTCATCATGTGTCAACACTGTCTCTAGTGCCCTGCATTGCTGGTGTAAGTCTTCTTCAGGTATAGTGAGGAGTTTTGGAATATCATACAACATCCCAAATATACTGCTGTGTTCCTTGAGCTGCATGAAACGTTCTTCAACTGACTGTATTGCACAATCTAGCACCTGGTTAAAGAATTCAACTTTGAATTGTTGTTTGGGGTCTCTTATGAGATTATCCCGTGCCTCAAAATCAAAATGTCATCTTCTTCGGTGACTCTTGTATTCTTGAGTGGGTGGGAAAATAGCTTCAGTGTGAAATTCCTCTGCCAACTTCTGTGCACTCTTCAGAACATTTTGAAATCCCTCATCTGACTGGTAAGACTGTAGGTATGACTTTACTTTGTCCAGTTGTTCCATTGCTCCAGATATATCAAGGTCAACACCTTGGAGTCTCTTGCTTACAACATTTATTTCAAACAGTATGTCATGCCACAACACTAAGCCACACAGAAATTTGAAGTTACGTATGTTTCTGGTGATTCCATTTCCCCCTGCCACTGTTCTCCCACAAACAGTTCCTGTCATAGCATTCTCCTCCATAATGGCAACTATGGCATCATCTATCTTCCCAATTTGGTGTTTGATAGGCTTTATCGCCTCCACTCGACTTTCCCATTATGTCGTACTCAGTGGTTTCAGTGTCAGAGAGGATGTTCCCAGATGTTGCTTCAAAATTTGCCATCAATGAGTTGATGCAGAGAAAAATACCTAGATACTTTGAATTACATTAAAAAATTCAGCAGCCTCACTAGAAGCTGATGCTGCATCACTGACCACCAAGTTCAATGAATGAGAACTGCATGGGACAAAAAAAGCTCGAGGGTTTAACTCTCGGATCCCTGTCTGCACTCCTCTGTTCTTTCCTCTCATGTTGGCACCATTATCGTAGCCCTGATGTCTCATGTCAGCTATCGCAATTCCCATATCTTCCAGCTTTTTAAGAAGCACATTTGTCATACCAGCTCCTGTAGTATCATCAATAAATGGTCAATAAATTCTAGAAAATGCTCTCTGACAGTCACTATTGCAGGGACATTTTCACTAGGTTCTGTTCTTGTTACAAAATGCACCATTAAAGTCATTTGTTCCGTACGGCTGATGTCAGGTGTGCAGTCCAGAATAACAGAGTCATATCTTGCTGACTTCAGATCTGGCACAATCTTCTCTTTGACTTTTGTTGCCAGTAACTGTATGATCTCATTTTGGACTGTTTTTCCAAGGTAGTGGTGTGTGTACATTTCTTGGGTGGTGACTCTTCTTACATGCTCCTGGAGTACAGCATCAAACTCAGCCATCAGCTCCACAATTTTAAGGAAGCTTCCATTGTTTGGCACATACAGCTGATCTGAAGTGCCATGCAGTGCTAGGTTTTGGGTAGCAAGCATTCTCACAATGGCAATGAGCCTTTTCAGAACATTTGGCCAGTAAAGAGACTCTGATGCAATCTTCTCTTGATGCTGATCATCTATGGTGGCCTTTAACCTTAGTCTCATCTCGAGCTCTTTCCACGTATGGAATGCTCTCTGGTGATTTGCTGCCTTCACATGGCATGAGAGATTTCTAGCCAGATTTTTCCAGTCCTTTGTTGCTGTAGAATCCAATGTGGCTGGAACAACAGACTGGAAGAGTTTGCAACAAAAGCAGTATGCAGCATTCTGGGTTTTCGAGTACATAAGCCATGGCCTCTCCACTTTGTCACCATTGGGAATTTCACGCGAGTAATGTGTTGGATGGAAACGTCTATTTTCATTGTCTTTGGGGAACATGAAGTTTTTCACTTGCTGTGGCCCATGCAGTACAAAGAAGTCCCTCAGACTACTGCTCAAGTGGGTCCACAGTCCTGGATCCACTGGCCACAGTTCACCTCTCCAGGCCAATGGGGGCTACGGGAAGTGGCACGGGCCAAGGGATATGCTGGCCACCCTTCCCGCAGCCCCCATTGGCCTGGAGCGGCAAACCACGGCCAGTGGGAGCCACGATTGGCCAAACCTGCGGACACCAGCTCAGGTGTAGTCTTATAATGGAAGAAATGCCTACGCTGGGGTAGTCAATGGGCGGACCACGGGCCAAATCGGAACCACCAGATGCTTTTGAACTGACCACAAATTATTTTTATTTCTTTATTATCATTATTGTTATTACTTTTTTATTATTTTCTCAGGAGTCTGGACCTTGACTATACACTGACCAAGAAATTTGGACCTTGACAAAAAATAATTGATTACCCCTGGCCCATACCTTTGCGCTGTCACCTACAGTATGTTAAATGCAACTTAATTCTTTTTTAATAGAAGAAGAAAAATCTTAATCCTGAATTAATATTAAGAGCCAAATTGTGAAATGTATGTACCAAATTTCTGCCTGCAAAACGTGCATGGCCCTACCTACCTGCAAACCATGCAATTGTACATGCCTAAATGCACATCCATTTGCTCGTGCAACTACTCTACTTTGGTGCAGAAATGCTTGTTTGTGCACACACACTCAGGATTTGCAGGCACAAGTATGCACTCCCATCTCACAGGTGCAGCTTAGATGCTACTTCTTGAAAGTGTGGCCTTAAAATTCTGACTTAATCCTCAAAAGTGAGGACATTCCCTTGGGATTGGGTATTGCAGAGATCTGAGATTGTGTGAGGTCTAAAGGGGTGTGGAGCTTTAGAACCAAACATGGGGAGAATTAAAAACAAACTGCAAAACCTCTAATCACCTGATTTTGATGGCTCTAATGTTTTTCCTACATACTTTTGTGTACTTAACGTTCTGTGCAATTTTTGTGACTGGACTAATATGACATGCTACTGTGTTTTTGCCCCAGTACTTTTGCAGAGCTTGACATTTTGGAGGGCCTGTTGAAGTTGTTGCTGCTGGTATATTATAACAAAACAAATGTAGTGAAAAAGTAAGAGACCAGTGCAGGTGTTAGCTGCTTCATGAAGCATGACATTGGAGGCTGGCTGACAGTGCTTGAGCCTCCAACAGGTGTCTGGTTGACGCTTGTGGCATTAAATATCACGCAACTGTCAAATTCATATGGACAAGTACAAGATTAAGACTCATGCAGTAGCTGAAGGACCAAACCATCCTAGTGGATCAATGTGCTGCCGTGATGCATTTAGTACTGCATCAAACTGTGCAGTAGTGCCCTGACATGAGTATTTAAACTCTCAATAGATATTGCACTGCGCAGGATATCTGGGGTTTTTACGTTCTCTTGCCACTGTGGAAGGCTGAAACTTGTTCCCTGTTTGCATTTAGTTAATCATTCATGTGTTATCAGTGTCAGATAAACAAGGGCTCCTATTTTTCTTTATATGCACAGAACAGCCTAATGCCATAATCCTTACTCTCACTCTGTGACCCAACGGATAGAACTGAGGCGTGGGACTTAGAACGTGGGTTCTATTCCTGTCTTGCCAGCTGGGTGACAGTGAGCAAGTCACTTCACTTCCCTATGCTCCAGTTGCCCATCTGTAAAATGGGGATAATGATACTGATCTTTTTGGTGAAGCACTTTGGGATCTACCAATGAAAATGAGAACTAGATATTATTACTCACATAGACAAGCGCAAACTCTTGAGAATAGCTGATTGTCTACTGTGGACAACATGGGATACTCAGTATGAGTGGAGGTTGCTGAATTGACTCCTTATTGGACAAGACACCATAGGAAATGTAAAGTTAGACGGAGAACTACAAAGAGAGAAATATGCAGAGCATCTGTATGATGGGAACAGGGCACTGATTCAATGAGGCCCAGGGTGTTTTGAGCCCTTCCTTTAGTGCACTCCTGCACGCAACCCACTCAAACAACCAAAAGACATATTCTTCAGTTGCAGCGCTCACTGACGTGCAGATCCATCACACAAGTGTTTTCAGCTTGTATTTCACTAGCTTTCCAGTGGATACCTTTTATTTAAGTGTTTAAGGAGAGAGGGAGAGTTACCCACAGATACCAGTACTCTTCCACAACAGGCTTCATTCAGGTGCAGTGAAGACTTGAATGGTGTGCCCCTGCCCTGTGAAAGTCAATGAGAGTTTTGCCATTAACCTGGCTGGGAGCAGGATGTGGCCCTGCACAGCATGTGGGACACAGCCACACCACTCCATCAGGAGCTTCAGGAAGCCTCAGGGAAACATACAGTGCCTTTCAGAGCTCCAGCTCTCCATTTTTGTGCATGAAATTTTACCTATTTCCTAAGGTTTGATACATTGGAGACCAAACTGTTTTGCAGCCTTGAAGCCTATGGCAATATGCAAAAGAGACAAGACTCCAGTGAGTAATAGAATACACACATCCATACACGAAGTGTGATGCAGTTTCATGAAATGTGAGCGTCATTTGCCTGGAAAGAACACTAAGCATAAATAAATCTATAAATTACTATTCGACTTTGCATTAAAGAGACCTAGCTTCTTTACTGTTAGTGCCATTTGTGTTGCTGGGATGTAAGTCAGTTAGTGTATAATAGTGGTATGTGGCTGTGTAGATACAAAAAAAAACATTTTAAATAAATGTGTTTTCCTTCCTAAGGGCCTCCTGGGTCATCTAGTCTTTCCCACTGAACTAATACAGGATTGTATCTCGCACTAGAGACTTGTGATTTTGCTACCTCTAACTGAAATAAAATCAGTGACAGTACAAACTTTTTAACCCAAAAATATCATTGTTTTCTGTTTTAATAACTTTAAAAAATGTGACTTCTCTAGCAGAACAGTGTCTGTTTCCAGGGGGAAAGTAACAGACAAGACACTCTTTTAAAAAAAATAGCTGTCTTTTCTTCATTTTATATTAATGGGATGTAAAGATGTTTGGAATCATTTTAGATTATAAATGCATCAAATGGAGAAAAAATATCCAATGCCCACCCAGTATTTGGCCATCACTCCAGTTTTATTCTATGCTATCCTTGTATATATAAGGCTCCCATCACCTGATTGCATCACAATATCACATAGCTCTTCTTTGTATAGTGCTTTGAAATCTAATGATGAAAAGCACTATACAAGGAAGTAAGTATCATTATCCACTAACAAATTTTATCCTTCCAGCTTATCTGCAAGGTAGGGAGGTATCATCCCTATTTTTACAGAGGGGCAACTGACGCACCTGGTTAATTAAATTTGCCCAAAGTCTCACCAGGTGTCTATAGCTGAGCCAGAAACTGAACCCAGGGCCCCTGAGTCCCAGACCAGTGCCTGGTCCACTAGATCATCATTTCTCCTCCCATTTGCACTTGTATTCAACTCAGACACAGAAATATTTTTTTTAAAACAAATCCAGCTTCTCAGTCATTGTGAATGTCTTGGTATCATTCAAAATGTGCTGATTTTTCACCAAACAGAAAAAATGCATTTCATTTTGATCAAAATGAAAAAACATGTTTGGTTTTCAATTTGTTGTTTTCCCCTGTCCACTGGTGAAAGGGAAGTTTGTTTCAAATTCAAATGAAAACATTCGAAGATTAAAAAAATCATAAAATTCCACAAAAGTATTCATAGATTCACAGATGGTAAGGCCAGAAGAGACAATTAGATCATCTAGTCAGATTACCTGTAGATCATAGGCCACAGAATTTCAGCCAATTATATCTGCGTTGAGCCCAATATCATCTGTTTGACTAGAGCATCTTCCAGAAAGGCATCCAGTCTTGATTTGAAGACATCTGGAATATCCCCCACTTCCCTTCGTGGTTTATTCCAATGGTATATCACCCTCAGCATTGAAAATGTGTGCCTTATTTCCCATTTGAAGTTCCGTAGCTTCAGTTTACAGCCACTGGTTCTTGTTATGCCTTTCTATTATAGATTAAAGTAATTAGTTATTTAGTACCTAAAATTTTCTCTCAGTGAATGTAACTTATATGTCATAATCATGTCACCTCTCAGTTTTCTTTTTTATAAAATAAGCAAACTGAGCTCTTTAAATCTCTCCCTGCAAGGCATTTTCTCCAACCCTCAAGTCATTTTTGTGGTTCTTTTCGCACCCTCTCCAATTTTTAATATCCTTTTCACATTGTGGACACCAGACCGGCACTCAGTGCTCCAGTGCTGGTCTCACCAATGCTGTATACAAAGGTAAAATCACCTCCCCACTTCTATTCACTGTTTATACATCCAAGGATTGTATTATAACAACACTCTTTGCTGCAAACTACACTGGGAGCTCATGTGGAGTTGCTTGTCCACTATGACCCCTAAATTCTTTTCAGAGTCATTGCTGTTCAGGATACAGTCCCCCATGGCCTGCACTCTTTGTTCCTAGATGTGTGACCTTGCATAAGGCTGTATTGAAACACATTTTGGGGCCTGTGGAACTAAGAAATCCAGATCCCTCTGTATGACTGCCTGGTCCTCATCACCATTTACCACTCTGCCAACCTCTGTGTCATCTGCAAATTTTATCAGCTGTGATTGTATAGTTACTTCCAGGTCATTGTTCAGGCCAAGTACTGACTGCTGCTGAATCCCACTGGAAACACTCCCAATCAATGATGATTCCCCATTGACAACTACTTGTTGAGATATGTCAGTCAGCCAGCTCTCACGTCATGTAACGTGTGCTTTATTTATAGTGTATTGTGTTGTTTTTCAGTCAAACAAAATGAAAATAGTTTTGTTTCTTTTGAAATTGTTCATGGAAAATAAGTGCCATTTTCTTCCACCGCTAATCTTTTTATTGCAGTAAGGCCTGGAGGTTGCAGCCAAAGACGCATTGTGCTCAGTGCTGCAGTTACACACAGTGAGAGACAGTCCCCATCTCAAAGAGTTTATTATATAAATAGACAAGAGACACAGAGCCATAAGGGACACAGAGGCACAGAGACATACGATATGGTTCTCTCAAGGTCACACAACAGGTGAGTGAAGAGCTAGGTTAGACTAGAACCCACAGGCCATATCTCCAGCAAAGTCAGTGGAGTTATGAAAATTCACAGCACCTGAAGATCTATCCCCTTGTCTTTTGACTGCTAGTCTAGTGCCCTATCCACAAGGCCATGCTGCACTTCCCTATCTGTTTTGTAAAAAGGCCTTGTTGTTCCACAATCTAAGGTGAATCACTAGTTTGACCTCTAGATAAAACTCGGCTGTTACACATGAGATGTCATGCATCATCAGGGCATCCAATGAATGTTGTTAATTTGTGAGGTGGTTCCCCTTTCCTGATCTCTGTCTGTCCTTGCACTGTGAGCATCTTGGGGCAGAGACCATCCCCATTCCTTCTCGTATGTCTTGGTACTCCAAGAATATCACAGGCACTTCCAGAAACAAATAAAAAATAATAAGATGGCCAAGTCCAGGGTTCTCTTTGATCAGGTAAATCACCCAGCATCATTGGGTACTGTAAGATGTACCCTTTGGAAACCCATAAGTAGACAGGGCTGAGCCCAGTGTCTAGCACTGGTGTTTATGTCACACATAGCAACATAGTTTCTGAACAAGGAGAGGTGATTTACAATCACTCAGGACAGCAACATTTGGAAAGATGATGTAACCTGTCTGATTAAGGTAATCAGAAATTTGGCATATGTTAGCACAGTGGCCTACTTTGCAGGATCTAACAGAAGATGCTGCGATGCACTCTGCTTGCTAGATGGATTTTGCGTGTGTCCTGTTTGCCACCATCAACCCCGCCACTCCTATGGGAGCTTGGGCAATTTCACTGTAAACCAGGGTTAATCAAACCTGCAAGAATGGTCTGATCCAGTTCAACATACTTCTTGTGGGACCTTGAGCATATCACTTAGTCACGCTGTGCATCAGTTCCCCCTCTGTAAAGTGGAGATCATAGCAGTGACTTACCACACAGGGCTGTTGTGGGGGGTAAATTCATTAAAGATTGTAAGGTGCTTAGTGATATGCCCCCCCTTTCCATACTAAATACCACAGATAAAAGAGAGACATGAAGTTGTGGGACTTTTTTTTTTTTAATTCAGACAGGACTGCTGGAATTCAGGATTCAAATCCCAAGAGATGCCGAATTTATGAGTCTTAAAGTTAGTTTAATCTGGAACTTCTCTTATAGTTAGAAAGATTTTCCTCATATCTAACCTAAATCTCCCTTGCTGCACATTAAGCCCATTACTTCTTGTCCTACCTTCAGAGGACATGGAGAACAATTGATCTCTGTCCTCTTCATAACCACCCTTAATGTATTTGAAGATTGTCATCGGATCCTCCCTCAGTCTTCTTTTCTCAAGACTGAACATGCCCAGTTTTTAGGTCAGGGTTTTCTCAACCTTTTATCATTTTTGTTGCTGACCTCTGGTCTCTCTCCAGTACTCACAGTACTGCAGCTGAGGTCTCACCAGTACTGAGTAGGGTAGGACAATTACCTCCTTTGTCTTACATACACTCCTGTTAATATACTCCACAATATTAGCTTTTTTCATGACTGCATCACATTGTTGACTCATCAAATTTGTGATCCAGTATAAGCTCCAGATCCTTCTCAGCAGTACTACCACCTAGCCAGTTATTTCCCATTTTGTAGTTCAGTTTGATTTTTTTTCCTTCATAAATGAAGTAATTTGTACTTGTTCTTATTGAATTTCATCTTGTTGAGTTCAGACCAATTCTCCAATTCGTCGTGGTCATTTTGAATTCTAATCCAGTCTTCCAAAGTGCTTGCAACCCCTCTCAGCTTGGTGTCGTCTGCAAATTTTATAAGCATACTCTATTTCATTATCCAAGTCATTAATGAAAATGTTGAAGAGTTCCGGATCCAGAACTGATCCTGGTGGGACCCCACTAGATATGTCCTCCCAGTTTTGCAGCGAACCATTGCTAAGTACTCTCTGAGTATGGTCTGTCAAGTAGTTGTGCACCCACCTCACAGTAATTTCATCTAGACTGCACTTCCCTAGTTTGCTTATGAGAATGTCATGTGGGGCTATGTCAGAAGCCTTACTAAAATCAAGATATATCACATGCTTTCCTGAGTAAGGGGTACAACCTTAAATTAGGGGCTCTAAGAGCAAAGGTTCAAACTTCTCTTCAAGGCTTACAACCCTAACAAGGATAGGCAGCTGCAAGATATGGTAGCGATTTCTCTTTCCTTCCAAGGAAACAGATTAACTCCTTCTTCCCCTTGATGGAAACTAGGCCACATACCCTTCCCATCACTCTGCTGTACCCGACTAATGAAGAAATGATATTCAATTTTTTCCCACCTCTTCTGCTTCTCTCAAGCTTTCATGGGCAGTTGCATGTGCTGCTTCAATTATTCCATTCTTTTATCTGCTACTGGACAGTCTCCACCATGTCCAGTAACAATATGGCAGGGCATGGGAATGTCAGTTATCTGTAACCTTCTATTTGTTAGCACAAAATAAAATTTATTTACAAAAAAAAAAAGAGGCCAAATAAGCAACCCAGTGGGCCAGGGATCGACTGAACAGATGGCTGGATGCAACTTCTGGATAACCCCATTTAATCTCCTGACTAGTTTACTGAGCAAATTCAGAGAGGGATACCATGAAAAATGGACAGATTGAGCCAAATGAAAAAGCAAGAATAGGGAAACCACCGGAGGACTGGGCCCAGATGTTGCTAATCCTTCCTGCAAAATAATTGGGGGGAAATTATGTACTTGACACTGGAGTAGGCCATTAACAGCACAAGGTAACACCTTGGGACATAAAAGAGTCAATTAGTTATTCTAAAGGGGGCAGCAGACCTACTGACCCCAGTTGATAATTTCTTGATTTAACCCTCAACAAACTCCGTAACTAAAACGTAAAGTTTATTTGAAATCTGCAGCCAGGAGAGAAAGAACTATCCTCCATGGCTACTCCTGCCTGCACCCGCCATCTTCCTTGCAATTTGTAGTGATAACTCAGGTGCAGTCTTATGTGGTTAAAGCCACCCTAGGTGTGAAGGTTAACAAATCCAGACAATGTTAATTGGATAGACGGTGAACACAAGAGGCAGAAAGGGGAGTACATGAGGGGGAATGGTGGAGAAAGAAGTCACGCAAACACTGTGCTCTGTAACCCAAAAAGAAGATATACTGAACTTAGTTTATCTGTGTGGTAGTTCTGATTCCCTGAGACACCAGGGACAAATCCAACTGGAGTTAACAAGTTGTGTCTGCTCAGAGATCCCTGCATGAATGAGGCACATTAAAATGGAGATACAAAGATCTGCCCCACCTTCCCTAGAGAAAACTCAGAGGGTTTGCAAGAGGAGAAGCAGTGTTACATTTAGAAAGTGCACAAAGCACAACATGGTCATTGGTAGTGACAAGAGACACAGGCAGGGTGACCAGATGTCCCAATTTTATTGGGACAGTCCTGATTTTGGGGGCCTTTTTCTTATATAGGCTCCTATTAACCCCCACCCCCTTTCCTGATTTTTCACACTTGCTGTCTGGTCACCCTAGATACAGGCAAGGGGTGAAATCCACAATTAGAAAAAAGCATGGAATGAATAGAATGTTTAATAATTATTCTGTGACTCTCCCAAGTTCTTTATGAACATTAGTGCATTGAGCCTTACAACTGGGAACAAAAGTCACTGATGCCACATTGTCAGCCAATAAGACATCAAGCAATGCCAAGATGAGTAACTATCTTGGTAAGCCTCATTTAAAGAGATTATGTGGGAGGATGTATTATCTAATTGTAGCCTTGGTAGGGCAGAAAGCCACCTGCAGTCTAACAGCTTTGAAAAGCAACAGCATTCCTGCACCATCAAATCAGACAGTTACATTACTCACCACAAGCAAGTGAACAAGTGCTTTTTGTAAGGTTATCCGTGAAGCAAGCATTATCCCCACTTTTATAGATGGGGAAATTGAGACAGGGAGGAGTTACGTGATTTGCCTTACATCACAAAAAAGTCCGTTTCAGAGCCAGGAGTAGAATGCAGATCACATCCTTAGCTCATGACCATCCTTCTCCCTGAAAACTGCAGCTTCTTGTATGAGCAGTCTTACATACACGGACAACAGCCGAAAGCTAGTCAATCCTCAGCAGATGGGAGAAGGATTTTCCAGGTGTCTAAATATTTCCCTAATCAACAGGAATTTTATGGGACTTCCTCCCACTGCATGAGCCACTCTACACATTGGCAGTTGGCTCTACCACAGTGCAAAACTCAATGGTTATGCTTCAGAGGGCTTCATACAAACATTTTCTTTGGATTCATGCTGCCTGGGTTTTCGTTCCGGAACGATCACTGGCTCAGACTTGCTCCAAAATCTGATGAGTACTGGCAAGCCTTTTGTTGGAATTTTGAGTTCATAATGATATATGAAAGCGGGGGAGATTTATGCTGCTACAGGGTCAGACATCAACATTCTACAAAATGCTACTCTGCAGCAATTTAGGCTCTTCTATTTAGACCACAGCGTAGGAACCACACTGCTGCCTAGGAGATCTGGACACAATTATCATTAAGTGCTGTGGCTTTGAAAATCACACCCACTGATGCTGCAGAGGACAGCATGTCTGCCTGAACACAACCTTTCCTTGCCTTTCACAGTTCAATCTTAGGCCCCTACCTTTATTTTTCATGTAATGTAAACAGAGCTGTACATTTTTTTCCTAATTGTGCACAGCTGTATATTTATAAGAACAAACATTTGCTCTGGTCTGTAGTTCAGTTTTAACCCTGTTGCAGACACAGCTTGGTTTTGCTTACAAAAGGTAGCCTACCCTGTGACTATTTATCTCTAGTTTTAGATTTGGACTGGCCAGTTGAGATTCTCATGCATCTTTTAAATTAATTTGCCAGTGGCTTCCAACTGCAGAATAAGTACAGTGGCCAAATAAATGAGAGTAAATCAGGAGCTCAAATATTACCCAGAAGTGTATGGCATAACAAGTTCAGCCCCGGTGTAAACAAGAGAGGTCCCCAAGGAACCTCCAGCAACCTAGAATAGCTGGAGTGCAGTGCACTGCTGCCACCCCTCTGCTTGCTCCAACAAGCTCTTTCTTGCTCCCAGGTACACCCTGTCATGCTCATATGACAGAGCTGGGATAGGGACAGGCGCAGGGCCATTATGCGAGCCAGTGCATTCCTATGCCCCTGCAGCAGGGGAATTTACAGGACAGCAGCTGAAACACAGCCTTGAATTGTGGTCCGTACATTTGGTACTGGAGATCTGGTGTACCCAATTTTCTTTATTATTATTTGAGTTATCGGAGCAGCCAAATCATAGATCAGGGCCCCACTGTGCTAGGTGCTGTACAGTACAGTACAAAAAGGCTGTCTTTTTGTAGAGTTGGAGCTATGGATTTTCCTCTTTCTCCCCAATCTTTTCAAATTCTTCCCCCAGTCAAAAGCAAATTCCCTGACACTTCACTCACTAGCATGGGAGGTGAGTCTGTCCAGTGCATGGATTGGCCAACTGGGCTGCTATGGGAACAGTCCATCTTGAGTAAGAGAGGCTGATGCAAATAACTCCCTCAGTGTTGGGCGGGAAAGCTTACAATGCTCCTTCCCTTGGATTCACCTGTTGCCATTTATCCTCAGCTTTCATCAATGGCAATTCAATGGGTTTTTTTTGTTTGTTTTTTATTTTTTAAATAAGAGAACATTTCTTAATAGAGGTGACTTTTCTTGTTTCCCCTGTGCACAGCAAGTCCCACTTACTGCTCCTAGTCGTTTACACCAGTGCCAAATGCTACCATTGTGAGTTTTACACTCACTGTGCATTCACTTTGGTGTAAATGATGACACAAGGAGCAGGGCAGTAGTGAATTGGGCCCCACTGCATGCAGGCCTCGGTATATGATGTAGGGAGAGGCCAGGCCAGTTTAGAGGAGGAGCATCGTATGGTGGGTGAGTTAGGGTATAAGCTGATGCACAAAACTGCTCTCACTGCAAAGGATTTGCCAAAAAGCTGATGGTTTGTTATTTCAGCCTTAGTTTACAGTGCAGAGTTTGCAGCAGTAGTCTCTGGCAACTATGGGAGATTTAAAATTAATCTATTTCCATAGATCTCACAACAATTCTAGGCTTCAATTCTGAAGTCAGATCCATAGCTGGCAGACCCTACACCCACAAGGGGTCCTACTGAAGTCAATGGGTCTCTGTACAGGTCCACCCATGTGGATCCAATTGCATGGAGTAATAATACATGACTATATACATTACAGTGACATGCAAGGGTGAGTTAATTTTGTTCAGTGCTTTGAACATGTAGCTCTCGGTTCTCCATCCTGTCAGCAGGGAGACGTCTGGTACTGAGTCAATAGGAATGATGCAGCTTAAAAGTTGACCAGGTTGGATGAAGACATGAAATACATTTTCAACAGGAGCATGCAATTGGGTAAAAACGTGTATCTGGTTGTATTGCATTTTGTCACAAATGAAAAAAGGTTGTTGAAAACAGTGCAGGAGCATGTGCAACAAGAAGCTACAATGTCTCATGTATGGTATAAATCAACAGGCTCTTGCATACTGACTCGTTGAGGAGCATTACTTTTATATGTAGCTGGAAGACGATGCTTCAGGTACAATTAGAAGTGGTTACTCTAATGGAGGAGCAATCAACTGAAGTCAACTGTTATGCCTCCAGTTTGCAAGAAGGCTGTCTTTCCTTGGTAATATATGTTGTATCAATTCTGCCTCACAAAATGACAGCTCTTCCATGTACCAGCATAAAGAGAAAAAATACAGCAAAACAGTGCAATTTTCAGGTTTAATCCTTCCTCCATCTATGCTGTCCACTCTCATCAAGCACTTCCTGAAAGTAGTTCTTTTAAATTCATAGACATTATCTTAACAATGTGCACTCTATATCACCCCCTAGTGGGAAACTATCAGAACATCTCTTTTGCTGCCCTTGAGACAGCAAAATTAAACAACCTGCTCACATACTTAACATTTCATTCTACTCTCAAAGTTTATATCATCATATATATAACTTAACAGCAACTCTTTTGTTGGAGGAGACAACTATACTTGCTTGGCAACTACGATAATTTTTCCCTGGGTTTGGGAGAGAGGTTTGTTCTTTCACACCTTAGTATTATACAAAGTCTTGTGCATACCTTGTAAGAGGACTGATGTTGGAGCAAGTGCAAGTATTTCTTGTGATGACAGAAGACTGCACTGCACTTGGTTCATTTGGTGATGTGGTGTTTCCAGACTCTGTTCTGATAGCTATCAGTTGCTTGTCGGCCTGAGTTCCTTCCATGTCCTGCTGATCAAGTCTGACCATCCTCTACGACTATGTTTGTCTTGTGCTCACAGTGGATGAATGTATTTGTGGTTTCAATGAACTATATACTCATCCACTGCAATCATATGAATGAGGATTTCTCAGTAACACATGTAGCTTGCTTCCAAGGACATGATTTTTCCTAAGGATATAACTTGATCCTGAGAGGCTTTCCTATTTGTAATTCTGTGAGGTCTTTAGTTTGTCGGTCATAGTAGACTTTGGCCTTTATAGGATTTGTCTGTTATTCCTACCATCGCTGCCAGTTGTAGTAACATTGTGGCTACATGCACCAAGTTATGCATTTGTCATTACATCACTTATTGTATACCAGTCTGCCATTAATGCCTTTTGTGGGCATGTTACTCCATCCAAGAAAGGTTTGCAGTATATTTTCTTTGCTTTTTTGTGGCTTTCTTCAAAAGTCTTGGCAATTTTACCTGTGGATTTAGCTTTGCCATTTGACTGGCTGTAGGATGGTGACTTTGTGATATGACTGAATTCCCATTCCCAGGTAAACTACACAAATTCACTGCAAGGGAACTGGAGGTTAATTGTCTGAAAATGCCCAGTTTGGCATACTGTGCCTGCTGAAGTGTTTCATTACTTTGTCTAGAATGGTCAACGCAGTAGTATCTGATAGTTCATCCAGTTCCTAAAATTCTGTGTAGTCATCTACAATCATGAGGTACTTTAAGATGAAGAGGTCCATGTGTACCTTGCTCAAAAGTCTGCAGTGTATTTTTGTTAACTCTTTTGGCCTGCATTTCCCACAAGAGCACAACAGCTATCTAGGGCTCTGATATCTTTGGTCATGTTTGGCCAATATACAGCATTTCAGGCTTTCCAGACACAGGCTTCTATTCCAGAATGGCTCAGATGTATTCTTGAGTTTCTGTTCTCAACTGTCTGGATAGTACGGTTTGATTGACTTTAAGTCTGATGTTATCTTGTACACTCATCTCATCTTGACAGTTACAGTATTCTTGGGAGGCAGTGGGACTTCTCCCTGGAGTTCTGACCATCCTGACAATTGGATGGACATGAGCACTTGTAAATCTTTGTCTTTTTCAATTTGTTCTCAGATTCTTTCCAACCCCTGCCATTTAACTGCCACATAACTGACTTATTGATGCTTTCTGTATGTTTATCAGATTGCGGGTCAAATATTCTTGGTCAGTTGCCCTATTTTCATGCACCATGGCTACTCTGGATAACAAGTCTGCCATGTACATTTCAATCCCTTTCCTGTACTGTGCATCTAAGTTGTAGCTTTACAGTTTCAGCAGCATGTGATAATGGCATGTTGGGGTCGCCACCAGCGGCTTTTTCTTTTTAATGCTCTCTCATGGTTTATGGTCACTTTCTACTCAGTGGATGTTCTGCCCCCAAACACACTGGTTGAATTTTTCACATGAACATTATTGCAAGACATTCCTTTTCAATCTGGAGGTATCTTTGTTCCACTGGTAATGGTGACCTTGACGCAAAACCTACTGGCTGCCCCTTTTGTAGGAGTGATGCCACAGGTCCTGTCTCATTGGCATCACGTTGTATGGTGGCCTCTTTGTTCACGTTGTAGTATTTCAGGATGAGATAGCTGGTCACCAGCAGCTTGATGTGTGTGATGGCTGCATTGTGTTGAGGTAACTGTGTATGTTGCATCTTTGTCCAGTAGTTGCCTCAGGAGTTTGCAGACATCCAAGTAGCTTGGAAGTTTGCAAATCCTAATAGTCTCTGAACTGAATTCATCTCCTTGTGGTACCTGCAATTTCACCTGTAGTTTACATTCTTCTAGCATATTATGATTGTGCCACTGTATAATTTTAATTTGACTTTGCCAGGTTTCAATTTCACTTTCTTCTTTGGCATAATGCTGAGGAAGCCTTTGTAACTTAGTACATTCACTGATGCCCTGCTGTTTATTTGGCATACAATTTCCTGTTTGTTTGTGTGCTGCTGGCTTCTCTTTGCATCTGTTGGTAGTTTGAACTTGACAAGCCATTTAGTTTTGCACTACACTGATGTCACATATATGCAAAATCTCATCCTCCAAGTCACTGCTTGCTTTCTTGATACAGTGCATTTTCTTCTTTGCTTTTCTTGTCAGCAAGCTTTGGCATAATAATTTCTCTTGCTGCAACTATTGCATATGACCCCATATGCAGTACATTTTCCATCATCACATTTCTCCACAGTAGTCATAGGTCTTGCTTTGCATTTTGTTGGTGTCCTCTGCTTTTATTTGTACATTTGCTTTTGCACAAATTGTAGTGTAGTCTTGGGTTTTCACGTATTACTTACGTCACTTGGTGAAATATCTGTGTGTCTACTCCACTTATTCTCTGACCTTGGATATGAGCTTGTTCACTAATTTTGTGTTATGTTTCATGACATACAGAGAAGTTAGATGAAAACATCTTGATAGAAGATTGCAATGGAACACTACTTTATTTCTTAGAATTCAGAATGATAATGCACAAGAACCCCAAAACAGTGAGACACAAAGCAGGCTACTCCTTAAAGCAAACACACACAATTTGCCCCACCTTGTTTACGCTGCTGTCTGCAGACTTAATCTGATTGTACACTTCCCCACAGAGCTCTCCAACCTACAAACAGGCCCAGAAAACTCCCCACTCCTACTCTTAAAGTGAGAGCATGCAATTCTAACACAGTCCCCAATAGACCTCACTTTGCACATCTATATCTCTTGGTAGAATTAGAGGGGGCTCTTGATGCATTCTCATTCCAGCTCCTGCAGCTTTCGCCCTTAGTACTAATCACAAATTTGTTCATCTTTTAAGATAATTGCATGAGTCTGCCAGTGTTGCCAACCCTCATGATTTTGACATGAGTCTCATGATAATTATTGTTTTCCTTAAAGCCCCAGCTCCTGGAGTCAAGTGGATATGTGATTATTTCAGCCTTTATTGTTAAAAAAAAGAGTAAGTTTCTAGCCCTCATGGCTGTGGAGAAAGCTTCAAAATATGACCCCAATGCACCCTAAAGGCTCAAATAGCAGAAGGCAAATAAAAACCCTGAATCTATTCTTTTTACATAGTCTCGTTATTTTAAAACCAAGCTCATGATTTTTGGTGAACCTGACTCATGATTTCTGAACATTTGGGAACGGCAATACTGGCCATATTGCACAGTTTGGCAATGTATTGATCTATTGTTTCTCCAGATTCTTCATTAACCTTGTTGAAAAGACATGTTTTGTACACGACTTTTTTGAGGGGGAAGGGAGGCTGAAAATGTTTTTGGAGCACTTCTAGGATTTTACCTGGATCCTACTGGTGGGCTGCTGACATATCCAGATACTGTTGGAGCATGTGGCAGCCTTTGCCCACCACAACTGATAGCGTGGTCTTACTGGCTATGTTTGGGGATTTGTTCTGCCAGGTTGACATCCCTTCCTGCAGTTGCCCTTCATCACTTTCTCTGTGTCTTGCTTTCTTGGGATGCAACTGCTGTCACTTTGTGGTTTGTCCCTCGTGCCAGGTCGCTGTAGTTTCCCCTTCCATGGTAGGGGGCTGAGGGTTGCATTCTCAAAGTCTCTCGTGACCCACTGTCCCAGGCAGGCTTCTCTTTCACTGCCCCTTAACAGTGCTACTTCTCCAATGGTGGGAGGGGAACCCTGGCCCACCCTCTGCAGTGGGTTCTAGCCCAAGGACCCTACAACAAGCAGTCAAGGTCTGCATAGTCCTGAACCTTACTGTTATATCCCTGGGCTGTTTCCTATCTTCCCTTCCCTCACCCTGAGAGTAACTACAGCCTCACTCTCTGTAGCCCCTCAGCTGCTCTCAGCCACTGGGCTTTATAGAGGCCCCTCCTGTTTCTGTCCGGCTGAGCTTCATCTCTAATTAGTCCTTGCTCCCTGGCTCCTCCTCCAGGTGCAGCCTAGGCATTTAATTGGCCCACCTGGCCACCTAAACCCCATCTAGCCTTGTATGGGGTGGACACCTCATCACACATGGCCACCCTTAATTTGTTTTCCTTTTTATACCGCCTTATTGAAATTGTATAGTTTTCCCACTGTGATCTAAAGAATGTCCAGTTGCAGCGTTGGGACAGGAATCTGGTATGCTGCTATTATTATTGGTTTTGTGTGTGTGTGTGTGTGTGTGTGTGTGTGAGAGAGAGAGAGAGAGAGAGACTTAGTTTCTGGTTTCAGATATCTACAAGAGCCAACTCATTGCTGACACCATGCTCTCTGTGCAAGCATAAAAAGAGAGAGCCAAGACAATGAAATATTCATACTTCATTTACACATACTGTCTGCTCTCAGCATGCATAAGAACATAAGAACAGCCATATTGGGTCAGATCAATGGTCCTTCTAGCTCCAGTGTCCTGTCTCTGGACAGTGGCCAGTGCCAGGTGTTTCAGAGGAAATGAACAGAACAGGGCAATTACTAAGTGATCCATCCCCTGTCATCCACTCCCAGGATCTGGCATTTAGAGGCTAGGGACACCAAAAGCATGGGTTGCATCCTTGACCACCTTGGCTAATACCCATTGATGGACCTAGCCTCCATGAACTTATCTAGTTCTTTTTTGAACCCAATTATAGTTTTGGCCTTCACAACATCCCCTGGCAACAAGTTCCACAGGTTGACTGTGTGTTGTGTGAAGAAGTTTTGTTTGTTTTAAACCTACTGCCTATTAATTTCATTGGGTGACCCCTGGTTCTTGTGTTATGTGAAGGAGTAAATAACACTTCCTTATTCACTTTCTCCACATCAGTAATGATTTTATAGACTTCTAGCATATCCTTGCTTAGACGTTTCTTTTCCATTCTGAACAGTTCCAGTCTTCTTAATCTCTCCTCATATGAAAGCAGATCCATATTCTTAATCATTTTGATTGCCTCTCTCTGTACCTTTTCCGATTCTAATATATCTTTTTTGAGATGGGGCAACCAGAACAGCACACAGTGTTCAAGATGTGGGCTTACCATAGATTTATATAGTAGAATTATGATATTTACTGTCTTATTATCAATCCCTTTCCTAATGGTTCCTAACATTGCTAGCTTTTTTGACAGCCGCTGCACAAAGAGAATTCTATTTTCAGGATATGCTCAATTCCTACACATACCCTACACATTATCATACTATCACACCCCTTATTGGGAAGCTCTCTATTGTAACAGCAGCTACCCCTGCGAAGAGCAGACTACCTGAAATTTAAATTTGTAGTACACAGAAAACACGTGACAGTTACATAAGGAATGCCACAGTGGATCAGACCACTGACTATATAGTCAAACACCTGTCACCAACAGTAGCTACTACCAAACGCTTCAGAGTAAAGTGTAAGAAAACACGAAGTGGGCTTTTATGAAATCAACAGCCCCCACCACACACCTTTCAAGATACGTGGGTCCTACATATGCCTATCACAACATGTGGCGTACTTCATTCAGTGCATTAAATGCCCCAATAACAATTATGTGGGTGAAACCAGACAATCACCGCACTCCAATGAACTCACACAGGAAAATGATAAAAGTTAAAAACACCACATCACCAGTTGGTGAACACTTTTCACAAATTTTAGAGTGGTAGCCGTGTTAGTCTGTATCAGCAAAAACAATGAGGAGTCCTTGTGGCACCTTAGAGACTAACAAATTTATTTGGGCATAAGCTTTCGTGGGCTAAAACCCACTTCATCAGATGAAGTTGCATCTGATGAAGTGGGTTTTAGCCCACGAAAGCTTATGCCCAAATAAATTTGTTAGTCTCTAAGGTGCCACAAGGACTCCTCATTTTTACTTTTCACAAAGCGATCCCTCTATATCTGACCTCTCAGTCCTCATCCTCAAAGGAAATCTACACAACACTTTACAAAGACAAGCCTGGGAGCTTAAATTCATAACTCCGCTAGACACTAAAAATGATGGTCGATTCAAGGCAGCTTACATTGACCTAACTGTGTAGTGTAGACCAGGTCTTAAAAAAGACATTGTATTTATGGCTTATTACAACAATATGTAACCCACTATCCCCCTTTTTTGTCCGATGACTACAGAGATTTTAAGGCCCACTGCAGCTTGAATGGTCCCTTAGAACAGTGGCTCTCAACATTTCCAGAGTACTGTACCCCTTTCGGTCTGATTTGTCTTGTGTACCCCAAGTTTCACCTCACTTAAAAACTATTTGCTTACAAAATCAGACATAAAAATACAAAAGTGTCACCGCAGACTACTACTAAATGCTTGCTTTCTCATTTTGGCTGTATGAAATTTAGTTTGCACTGACTTCACTAGTGCTTTTTATGTAGCCTGTTGTAAAACTAAGCAAATATTTAGATGAGTTGATGTGCCCCTGGAAGACCTCTGCATACCCCTGGTTGAGAGCCACTGCCTTAGAATACCTGCTAACTACTTGTGCAAAACTATCTGTTTGATCTCGAATTTAGCTGTGACACTCTGAATACCTTTCCCAGACCTGAAGAAGAATTCTGGGTAGCTGGAATGGTTCTCTCTCACCAACAGAAGCTGATCCAATAAAAGAGATTACCTCACCCACCTTGCCTCTCTGTCCCCAGAGAACAGCTCCAGCAGTAAGAGGTTGGTTTATTCTCTGAAGTTTGAGGGTTTACATCTCTTCCAAAAACCTCCTTTGTTCTTATAAAGAAAAGGAGGACTTGTGGCACCTTAGAGACTAACCAATTTATTTGAGCATGAGCTTTCGTGAGCTACAGCTCACTTCATCTTATATTTACTACTGTTCTTCCAACATTTACTCTTATAACTCAGTCTCGCTATCCCTATAAACAACAAACCTCTGTGTTTCCATTTCCCCTCTCACCCATTGTCTTGTCTTTTTAGTTTGTAAGCTCTTTGGGGACAGAGTCGGGTCTGGGTGTGAACAGTGCCTACCACAATGGGCGGGGGGGAGTCTGATCTCAGTTGATGCCTCTAAGCCAGTGGTTCTTAACCAGAGTTACACATACCCCTGTGGGTACGCAGAGGTCTTCCACAGGGTACATCAACTCATCTAGATATTTGCCTAGTTTAACAGGCTACATAAAAAGTACGAGACAAACTACAATTTCATACAGACAATGACTTTTTTATACTGCTCTATATAAACTATACACTGAAATGTAGAGTACGATATTTATATTCCAATTGATTTATTTTATAATTATATGGTAAAAATGAGAAAAGAAGAAATTTTTTCAGTACTTGTGTGCTGTGACACTTTTGTGTGATTTTGGAAGCAAGTACTTCTTAAGTGAGGTGAAACGTGGGGGTACACAAAACAAATCAGACTCCTGAAAGAGGTACAGTCGTCTGGAAAGGTTGAGAGCTCTAAGCACTATTGTAATTTCAATAAATAGTAAGTCTAGCACTAGTGTAAGCATCCTCCCGCTGTCTGATCAGTTTGCCTCAACCCTGTTCTAAAGTTGTTCAATCTTCAGAGCTATGCAGTTTTTACCCTCTCTACTCAGACTGCCAATAGGTTGCAGTTGTGGTGTGATCCAGACAGATCTTTCCCTTCCAGTGATGTTTTCTAGAAGAAATTCATTTCAGATGAGAAAACTATTTAATGTTGTCATTCTAATTAACTCAAACAGCTACTTTTTGACACTATTTTGCTATTGTTTTCCACAGGAGGTGGGGGGAGTCTGTTCCTCATAAAGAGGAGCCTCAGAGAGCAATTGAAGTTATATTTGAAAACACTCGGGAAAAGGTGTTGATGTTAATCTAAAAGAAATGGAAAATTCACACCATGCCCACTTCATTCATAATAGCAGCTTCCTCATTTCATTGGCATCTTCCTTATTTACATTACAGGCTGTTCTTGAAATGGCAGAGAACTTTACAGGCTTGCTAAAGGCTTGTTTCTAATAGAGCTGGTCTACAGGGATTTTCAGCTTTAACTGCACTTTGTGCATTTTCCTATGCCATCGCCTCAAACCACAAGAACTTTCTGTGTAGTTTTGGATTTGTTTGCACATATAAACACTTTGCATTGATTTGGGCCAGCAAAGGGTTTTTAAACATTGACTGTTGTTGTTGCTAAGACACAGGTCCTTTGAATGTGATAAAAAAAAAGAGAGAAATGCTTGAACATCTGGTTATCTTCCATAGCTGTCTCCAATGACTATGAAAAGGAGATAAATAATTTCAGAGATGGATCCTGGCAACGTTGCAATAGATTTAGCAATTTCCTTTCTATCTAATTTTCCAGTCCCCACCCCCACATTTAACTCTCTGTATGCTCAAAGTATTCTGAATGCTTATTGCAGCCCTATAAACTGCTATCAAATACTACACTATTCTACAGCTTGTAAATGTTAATAGCATTTTGGAACATTACTATAGAATATCATAAGGGGTTTGTTTGTTTTTGTTTGGCTGGTTGGTTTGTTTTGTTTTTGGGGTGGGGGGCATTTAAAAGGTAAACCGTAAAGTGGCCATAAAATCATAGTTTCTATGCATCTACTTCCACCCAGGAACTACACAGAACAATGGGGAATGTAAATACAGAGAAAAGGTGCTGAGATGCAAGTAAGCACATCTGAACCTCTGCAAAAGCTTCCCGTACCCAAGAGATCGTACAAAAAACAGGCAAAGGCCATGGTCATGAAATAGGAAGGGAGTAGAGGTGGGGAGGGGCGCATTCTAGGCAACATGATCCACCTCTCTGCAGATTAACATCCAGATACAAATAGCAGGTTAGTTAAATTCTATTTCAAATTGCACAGAGGTAATGCTACACATACACCTAGAGTAATACCAGTAGCTTCAGAGTTACTCCAGATTTACCCCTAAGGTAAAGGAGAGAAGAACTTGGTCCATTTTGTTTTTCCTTGCTTTTGAAATCCTTCTACAACTCTGCAGATAAGAACTCATTTTATTTAAATACTGTCTTGTTTTACCACCAAGGCCCAGTCTGTTCCTCAAGTGCAACCGGCTGCTACTCTGAAACCAACCATGGTTTTGTGACACTCCTCTCTGACCAGCTTAGAATAAACCTGGTTGACTTGTGTTTACACAACAGCTTTTTCCACAATACAATTAAGTGAGTCCACACTTACCACGTGACAAACTATCCCACATTTGCCTACTGTAGGGTATCTTGCTTCTCTGGCTACCTCTATGCTATGATCTGGGGGTATGATGCCCAGCTCACATAGACACAACAGGCTAGTTCTCACGAGCTTATGCACTAAAAATAGTAGTGTAGCCACAATAGCACAGGCACAGTGGCACACACTGGCAGCCCCATGTACATACGCACAGGGTTCGGGCAGGTTTGTGCTCAAGGCAGCTAGCACATTCCATCGCTGTCTGTGTTGTTTTTAGCGTTGTAGCTCAGATAAGAGCTAGCACAAGTATGTCTACGCAAGCTAGGAATCACACCCCTAGTTCATAGAGTATACGTAACCTCTGATGCTTCTGGTGCTGCCCATGGTCAGATAGGACACTAGGCTTGATGGTCCATGGATCTGATTCAGTCTGGCAATTCCTAGGTTCCTAACTGTGCTTGTATGATGCCTTTTGGCAAAATCTGAGCAGTTATAGAGGTTACGCACGTTGGGGGAATGCACTCCAGGAGAGCTGAGAAGAACTAGACCATACTGGCTTACAAGGGCAATGGTTGAGGAGGGAAAGGAGGGCAGCTACACTGCCCAGAAAGTGATGAGGTGGTTACAGGATAAACCATGTGAATCACTAAGCCACTGGTGAGGTTGGAACTGCTGTTAACTATTAGCCGCCACACAGTTACTGAGTACTAGCTATATTGTTTGTTTAGAAAACCAAGCACCATGGGGTCCTGGTCCACGACTGGGGCTCGTAAGCACTACCGCCATATAACCAGTAACAACAAACAAACAAACTAGTTGAATACCTCAGTGATAAGTGGCAGGGATGACAACCTTGTGCTGCTTTACTTTATGCTTGGTTTATATCATGTGAAGTAGAAATTTTGCAACTGAGCATGCCCACTTCCTGTGGTCACACCTCTTCTGGTAGGCTGCCAGAGAGACCTGATGGCACATCAGGCTCCAAGGTAGTATAGCAGTTAGTGGTGTGACACCATTTTGTTCAGCAGGCACCTCCTGCTGTCCCTTGCACAATGTGTACTGGGCCATCTCCTCTCTTTCAGTTCTCTCTCTTGTGTAAGTTCCTGATATTGACCCTAAGAGCATATTTTTAGGAATGAATTCAGTGCTGCATGTTGTATGTTATACTGTCGGTCATTATTTTGTTTGGCTGTTTTACTGATGCCAGTCCAATAGGTCTAAGATTAACGAGGTGTTGATTCTCAATCAAGAAGCTATTTAAGAATATGCTTTTAAATCCAATGAATTAATTAATTCATATAAAATTAATTAATTAATACCATTTGACCTTTTTCTTTTCCAGGGGATGGCTTTTTTTTTTTTTTTTTTTTTTTGCCTGCGCAGTGTCCTGTGACTGGCAGCTTTCGGTCAAGTAACTATGATGTTACTTAAAGATGTTTATGACATCTTATAAAACAGTTACTTGGTGAAGCTCCATATATAGTCAATGTTGGTGCATGTGCTATCATTTTACTTTATCCTCGGTGGATTAATGAAGTAGAGTTGATGTTGCTCGCATGCACAAACAAGAGTTGTCCCTTTTACCACTCACAAATGGCTTTTTTATTTAAAAAAAATAGAATACAAAGGTTAAGTTCTGCAAATATCTGTAACCCAGACTCAATGTTCTTCCATAGGAAGGTCCTTATGTATTCTACCCCCCTCAGCAGAGGGGGGAGACACAAAAAATAAGTAGTAGTCCTCCACTGGATCATATACAAATACAGATTTATCCTGTTTAGGTGCCAGGATGTTGTCAGTAGAGCTGAGATCCTAGAAGAAAAAAATTGTCTCTATACATTCACACAGCAGTGAATTTTGATATTTGTTTCATAAATATTCAAGCACTCAAGGATTATTACCATGAATATTGCAAAAAGTGAATTTTTAGATCAAATACTTGCTGAAAGTGAATTTTTAGTTGCCTGCATGATTATAAAATTCTCAATTCACAATTGTGCGTGTTAGTTACATAAGTCCTCCAATAGGGGACAGAAGCAATGCCACGTGACTTATGTAACTAACCAACACTGTCAATTTGCATATTCTAATTTACTACACAATTTGGAGTATATGTATTTAGTCAACATAGCATACAGTTGGTAGTGTTTCAGTTCCTTGATTGATCTAATTGACGCAGCCTGAATTTTGAATTATATATTTGATTATATTTGTCATTCACTTTCTATTCAGTACACAAGCAATCCAACCAGAAAACAGAAACTGTGCCACATGACTTACTGGTATGTTACACAAAACAAATATTTTCAAGAAATATTTAGCAAATGAGCTGACGAATAATTATGGAATGACTTTGCAATGAATAAATTCATTGCAATTTTTCAATCTGTTCACAGATAGTGTCACAGAAAGATATGAGTTGTGTCAAATTATTTGTTGTTTTCACTCAGCTATGATCTCCAGGGTCCTAATCCAACTCCTAAAGCAGCATTGACTGAAGTGGGAACTGGATTGGGACCCAGGCTGTGTATGTCTGTCTCCAGTTATTACATTATAATAATTCTTCTGTGCCTTCCTTCCAAGGATGTAGAGGCATTTTACAAACAGTTTAATCAATCCTCACAATAACTACAGATTTTATAGATGAGGAAACAGAGGCACAGAGAGGTTAAGGGATTTGCCTGAGCTCACACAAGCAGTCTGTGGTAGAACATGTGTCTCTTGGCCTGGCCTGTGCCTTAGTCAAAAGCCCACCCCTTTTGTATCATAGGTCTGGTAGAGATAGAATTTAAAAATGTATCTTTGTAGAGGCTTGTGCTTAACCCAGTCCATTAATAGAACATCAGAAGTCACCACATCATTGTCAGGATGCAGCATAGGACTGTGAAATAGGGCTGCACTATAGTTACCAAGACCTCCTAACCAACAATAGTATGGTCACAAATTGTGACATCAGCCACAATAAAATATTTACTCTAAAATTAATAGGCTATTCATTGGGTATGTACACTACAAAATGATCTGGCTATTTACAGTCACTGGGGACTCAAGACAGTTGGGACTTCAACTTCTGTATAATCTATTGTACATTTAATGACCACAATGATCATAATTCTAAACAAGAATAAGACAGAATGTCTGTTTACAATACTTACCATGTACTAAGAGGTTTAACCTATTTTGGCTGCTCATGGGGGAACTACAGCAACTGTGTGAATTCTGAAGACATCCCAGCCAAGTTTTATCTATTTGACCCTGTTAAAAATGGCAATTATATTATTTTATATGTGTGAATTATGTTATATCCAGAATAGAGCCCACTGTGCTGAAAATGTATATTATAACTACTAACTGCAAAAAATTGTGGTGAAGGATATTGATCTCAGGGCTCTCTGAAACACAAGGTAGCAGCAGAAGGTGATAGATCTTAACTGCACATCACCTGACTACTTTTAGAAAATATCTCTACATCTTGGAATCATTTTGAGAAGGTTCTATGAGTAATTGTAACTTGTTTTAAAACCCTGACTTACAACTACTCAGACCTAGAGCCTGTTCGGAAATTTCAGTCAAATGTTTTTTGGTCAGAAAATGCTGCTTTTTCAAAACTGAAGCTATATGTGGGAAAACACCTGTTGCAACAAATTTCCCATTTCAAAAAATTATGAAAAAAAAAAAATCATTATCCAAACAACCTGTCTCAACATTTTCTAAATGAAAAAAAATTATTTTTTTGGTTCCAAACAACTTTTTGTTTAAAATGTTTTAATTTATAGTTAAAGGTAATTTTAAGTAGATAAAATAAAAGTTTCAATCAAAACAAAACATTTCAAAATTATTGAAATCATACATTTTGATTGGCTGGTCCAATTATTTTTTTCCAATTTTGTGTTCACAAAAATTTGAGACTTTGACTTTTCATCACAATTCAGGTTGGGAATTTTTTTCAAAATGTCTAAAATTCTCACAGGACAGGAAAACCATTTTTCACCTAGCTCTACTCACATCCTTCTGCTAACATGCTTCTCTTCTGGCCTTTCTGCATGTAAGACAGACCAGTTTGGCCTCAGCTAGCCAAATACAGAGTTGTTGTATAAAGAGGTGTAAATGACACAACAGTGGTTCATGGGGTGGTAGTCAGTTTACTTGAGCCTAAGAGAGAATCCAAGCTGGTGCAATCTATATGCAAAACTGACTGGAAAATAAGTGTAAACCAGGTGAGAATCTTAGATGTGGGTTATTGACTTCAGTGTTCAGAGTAACAGCCGTGTTAGTCTGTATTCGCAAAAAGAAAAGGAGTACTTGTGGCACCTTAGAGACTAACCAATTTATTTGAGCATAAGCTTTCGTGAGCTACAGCTCACTTCATCGGATGCATACTGTGGAAAGTGTAGAAGATCTTTTATACACACAAAGCATGAAAAAATACCTCCCCCCACCCCACTCTCCTGCTGGCAATAGCTTATCTAAAGTGATCACTCTCCTTACAATGTGTATGATAATCAAGTTGGGCTATTTCCAGCACAAATCCAGGTTTTCTCACACACCCCCCCCCCCCCACAAACAAACCCACTCTCCTGCTGGTAATAGCTTATCTAAAGTGACCACTCTCCTTACAATGTGTATGATAATCAAGGTGGGCCATTTCCAGCACAAATCCAGGGTTTAACAAGAACGTCTGGGGGGCGGGGGGGCAGGTTAGGAAAAAACAAGGGGAAATAGGTTACCTTGCATAATGACTTAGCCACTCCCAGTCTCTATTCAAGCCTAAGTTAATTGTATCCAATTTGCAAATGAATTCCAATTCAACAGTTTCTCGCTGGAGTCTGGATTTGAAGGTTTTTTTGTTGTAATATCGCAACTTTCATGTCTGTAATCGCGTGACCAGAGAGATTGAAGTGTTCTCCAACTGGTTTATGAATGTTATAATTCTTGACATCTGATTTGTGTCCATTTATTCTTTTACGTAGAGACTGTCCAGTTTGACCAATGTACATGGCAGAGGGGCATTGCTGGCACATGATGGCACATATCACATTGGTGGATGTGCAGGTGAACGAGCCTCTGATAGTGTGGCTGATGTTATTAGGCCCTGTGATGGTGTCTCCTGAATAGATATGTGGGCACAGTTGGCAATGGGCTTTGTTGCAAGGATAGGTTCCTGGGTTAGTGGTTCTGTTGTGTGGTATGTGGTTGCTGGTGAGTATTTGCTTCAGGTCGGAGGGCTATCTGTAGGCAAGGACTGGCCTGTCTCCCAGGATTTGTGAGAGTGTTGGGTCATCCTTCAGGATAGGTTGTAGATCCTTAATAATGCGTTGGAGGGGTTTTAGTTGGGGGCTGAAGGTGACGGCTAGTGGCGTTCTGTTATTTTCTTTGTTAGGCCTGTCCTGTAGTAGGTGACTTCTGGGAACTCTTCTGGTTCTATCAGTCTGTTTCTTCACTTCCGCAGGTGGGTATTGTAGTTGTAAGAATGCTTGATAGAGATTTTGTAGGTGTTTGTCTCTGTCTGAGGGGTTGGAGCAAATGCGGTTGTATCGCAGAGCTTGGCTGTAGACGATGGATCGTGTGGTGTGGTCAGGGTGAAAGCTGGAGGCATGTAGGTAGGAATAGCGGTCAGTAGGTTTCCGGTATAGGGTGGTGTTTATGTGACCATCATTTATTAGCACTGTAGTGTCCAGGAAGTGGATCTCTTGTGTGGACTGGACCAGGCTGAGGTTGATGGTGGGATGGAAATTGTTGAAATCATGGTGGAATTCCTCAAGGGCTTCTTTTCCATGGGTCCAGATGATGATGATGTCATCAATATAGCGCAAGTAGAGTAGGGGCGTTAGGGGACGAGAGCTAAGGAAGCGTTGTTCTAAGTCAGCCACAAAAATGTTGGCATACTGTGGGGCCATGCGGGTACCCATAGCAGTGCCGCTGATCTGAAGGTATACATTGTCCCCAAATGTAAAATAGTTATGGGTAAGGACAAAGTCACAAAGTTCAGCCACCAGGTTTGCCGTGACATTATCGGGGATAGTGTTCTTGACGGCTTGTAGTCCATCTTTGTGTGGAATGTTGGTGTAGAGGGCTTCTACATCCATAGTGGCCAGGATGGTGTTATCAGGAAGATCACCGATGGATTGTAGTTTCCTCAGGAAGTCAGTGGTGTCTCGAAGGTAGCTGGGAGTGCTGGTAGCGTAGGGCCAGAGGAGGGAGTCTACATAGCCAGACAATCCTGCTGTCAGGGTGTCAATGCCTGAGATGATGGGGCGCCCAGGATTTCCAGGTTTATGGATCTTGGGAAGTAGATAGAATATCCCAGGTCGGGGTTCCAGGGGTGTGTCTGTGCGGATTTGATCTTGTGCTTTTTCAGGGAGTTTCTTGAGCAAATGCTGTAGTTTCTTTTGGTAACTCTCAGTGGGATCAGAGGGGAATGGCTTGTAGAAAGTCATGTTGGAGAGCTGCTGACCAGCCTCTTGTTCATATTCCGACCTATTCATGATGACAACAGCACCTCCTTTGTCAGCCTTTTTGATTATGATGTCAGAGTTGTTTCTGAGGCTGTGGATAGCATTGTGTTCCGCACGGCTGAGGTTATGGGGCAAGTGATACGATGGTCACATAAACACCACCCTATACCGGAAACCTACTGACCGCTATTCCTACCTACATGCCTCCAGCTTTCACCCTGACCACACCACACGATCCATCGTCTACAGCCAAGCTCTGCGATACAACCGCATTTGCTCCAACCCCTCAGACAGAGACAAACACCTACAAGATCTCTATCAAGCATTCTTACAACTACAATACCCACCTGCGGAAGTGAAGAAACAGATTGATAGAGCCAGAAGAGTTCCCAGAAGTCATCTACTACAGGACAGGCCTAACAAAGAAAATAACAGAACGCCACTAGCCGTCACCTTCAGCCCCCAACTAAAACCCCTCCAACGCATTATTAAGGATCTACAACCTATCCTGAAGGATGACCCAACACTCTCACAAATCCTGGGAGACAGGCCAGTCCTTGCCTACAGACAGCCCTCCGACCTGAAGCAAATACTCACCAGCAACCACATACCACACAACAGAACCACTAACCCAGGAACCTATCCTTGCAACAAAGCCCGTTGCCAACTGTGCCCACATATCTATTCAGGAGACACCATCACAAGGCCTAATAACATCAGCCACACTATCAGAGGCTCGTTCACCTGCACATCCACCAATGTGATATATGCCATCATGTGCCAGCAATGCCCCTCTGCCATGTACATTGGTCAAACTGGACAGTCTCTACGTAAAAGAATAAATGGACACAAATCAGATGTCAAGAATTATAACATTCATAAACCAGTCGGAGAACACTTCAATCTCTCTGGTCACGTGATTACAGACATGAAAGTTGCAATTCTTCAACAAAAAACCTTCAAATCCAACTCCAGCGAGAAACTGTTGAATTGGAATTCATTTGCAAATTAGATACAATTAACTTAGGCTTGAATAGAGACTGGGAGTGGCTAAGTCATTATGCAAGGTAACCTATTTCCCCTTGTTTTTTCCTAACCCGCCCCCCCCCCCCCCAGACGTTCTTGTTAAACCCTGGATTTGTGCTGGAAATGGCCCACCTTGATTATCATACACATTGTAAGGAGAGTGGTCACTTTAGATAAGCTATTACCAGCAGGAGAGTGGGTTTGTTTGTGGGGGGGGGGGTGTGTGAGAAAACCTGGATTTGTGCTGGAAATAGCCCAACTTGATTATCATACACATTGTAAGGAGAGTGATCACTTTAGATAAGCTATTGCCAGCAGGAGAGTGGGGTGGGGGGAGGTATTTTTTCATGCTTTGTGTGTATAAAAGATCTTCTACACTTTCCACAGTATGCATCCGATGAAGTGAGCTGTAGCTCACGAAAGCTTATGCTCAAAAAATTGGTTAGTCTCTAAGGTGCCACAAGTACTCCTTTTCCTTTTGACTTCAGTGTGATTTTGCTAAACTAAAGACTGTATGATCTGGTTCTTGTATCGTAAAGTACAACAAAGCAAAGACTTGTGTTTTGACATATACATAGTAAGCGAAAATTGTTACAGTAATTTTCAGCTCAGTAAACTTTTTACTATCAGAAGGAGAAAGCTACTGTAGCTCCACGGCAATCATTATAATGAAGTCCAAGATCATCTATCAGCAAAACCCATTAGGCTTTATTTTTAGATACACAGAAGTATGGTCAACTAGTGAAACACATTTCACTACATTAGTCAGGCTGTTTGGACTCAGTAAACAGATAAATTAGCTGATGACATTAAATAATGTATTATATGGAGACTGTTCTCGCGGTGAGGAATTGATAGCTAAACCTAACAATGCTGATGTACTTATAAGTCTGTCAATAATGCTGGGCTAAGACCTATTTTTAAAAGATTCAGAGCTAATTATGAGCAAATTTTGAAACTGTTTGTATGTTTGAATAAAAATGTGGGTGCTTCTTCATAGACTTTAACGCCAGAAGATCTTTTAGTGTGATGTCCTGTACATCACAGGGCATAGAATTTCATCCAATTACTCCTGTATCGAGCTCAATTGTATTGTATTCCTGCAAGTCCAGTATCTAAAGTTTAGAGTCTCTAAACCACTTGAGTGTGCAGTATTGTACTGGAAATCTCTCAAGAATAGGCTATGTAGGAAAGCTTGGTGAAAGAGGGAGAGCATTTACCATCAAAAATATCAAGAAAATCTTGTTTCCATTCTGCATCAAAACTTTGAAGTTTTCCATCTAGCGCTCTACCATCCTGAGAGAGTTTTGGTACTTCCTACTTCTGGCTGAGCTAGAAATACCAAGAAAACAGAGTTTCTCACAGGATTTGGGGTATGAGCTAGAAATGGAAAGACAGAAGCAGATTAAACTATGAACAGTAATTTTATACTATTCACATACCTTCTGGACCTCAAGGAGGCTCAGATCAATTTCAGTGTGAATTTTGGGTGGAAATTCAGCTTGGTTCCCTTTTTCTTGCCCAGTTTGCCAAGCCCTATTTGTCAAGCAAGCAAGAGTATATGGTGGTTGGAGCATTTGTCAGGTCTCTTCCACTGACTTGCAGCAATGACTTGGATGAGTCATTACACGTCTCTGTGCTTCAGTTTCCTTATCTGTAAAATGGGGATGATAGTAACTTCCCTTCCTCAGAGGGGTGTTGTGAGACTTAACGGAAGTGCTTTGAGATCAGAAGATGAAAGAATGCTGCAACAGAAGGGTTCTGAAATGTAAATAAGTTCTCTAAAAGCAACCAAGCTAAGATGCACACCTTCCATGAATACCTTGCGGTTTAGAGTCCTGAGAAAGTAAGTGAGAGAGAGAACTCAGTCACAAAACCCTTCCCCACAATTCTTTGCACTATGAATTCTCAGCACTGTGGACCTTATTCTGGGACATAACCCACCATCAAGCTTTACACAGAACTCCCCACTGAGCTAAAACAATGGTGCAGAAGGACTCTGCAGGGCACAGGACTGTATCAGGGGACATGCCTACCTAAACCACCATCCCACGGACCACACCCATAAGGGGTATGATCTGTGGATTGGGGCATGGTTCAGTCTCCTAAACCACTAACACACTTGCTGCCGAAAGCAGCAAGCGTTGGCAAATGGACGGTGGGTGTGTGTGTTGGTTCTGCTCAGTGGGAAAGCACGTCCCATCTCATGGCTCTGTGCACTGGGGCTACCTGTGAAATCCCACCCTGAGCAGAATTATCCCTGTAGCAGAGAATACACTGGGTTTGGGCTTTGCCTCCTGTCACGATCCCAGCCACATCAGGGTAGAGCAGAGGTGGGCAAACTACAGCCCATGGCCCACATCCAGCCCACGGGACCGTCCTGCCCGGACCCTGAGCTCCTGGCCTGGGAGGCTAATCCCCGGCCCCTCCCCTGCTGTTCCCCATCCCATGCAGTTACGCCGCTGCACGGGCAGTGGAGCTGCGAGCTCCTGCCGCTCTGAGCAGCATGGTAAGTGGGCAGCGGCGGCAGCACACACAGCGGTGAGAGGATTGGGTAGAGGTTCCCGGGGGGGGCAGTCAGGGGACAGGGGGAGGTTGGATAGGGGGTAGGATCCTGGGGGGGGGGGGGCGGTCCCAGGAGGGGGCGGTCAGGGGACAAGGAGCAGGGGGGTTGGCTGAGTCGGGGGCTCTGAGGGGGACAGTCAGGGGGCGGGAAGTGGGAGGGGGAAAATAGGGGGAGGGGACGGGGGCCAGGCTGTTTGGGGAGGCACAGCCTTCCCTACCCGGCCCTCCATACAGTTTCGCACCCCGATGAGGCCCTCGGGCCAAAACATTTGCCCACCCCTGGGGTAGAGGTTATAATATATTGCATTCCAAAGCCAAAAACGTTTTTTAAAAGGATTACAATTGGGTAAGTGTCACATTCCCCCTAAAAACATGGAAATAAGTTAAGGGACAACTCTTAATAGGTTCCCCAATGCCCACATGACACATTTTTCACCAAAGATAACAGACTCTTCATCTTCACAAGGAACTTCTTTTGGCCTCCAACAGATCAGGAAACAAACACTAATTTCCCTCACAGTGTAACAAACAATCTAATCACCACCTCAGCAAACATTCAGCATTGACACTTGTGCAGAGGTTATGTGCATGGCATACGTTTGAAGTCATAATTAAGGTTGTGTGTCCAACTGTGAAAGACATGTGTAACGTTTTGACTCTACAATAGTTATTTCAGTTCCTCCTGCACCAGCACTCACAACCCACAGCCTCCAAATGCTACAGCTGCCAAGGCCCCAGTCCCAGTGCCTGCTGCTTCTCCTTTTTTCCCCCTGTCTGAAAAGGATGCCTCATCACATCCACACTGAATCCACCAGAGGACTGCACTGTGCGCCTCTGCCCTGATTTCAGGATCACAGTCTGGGTGGGAAAGGTCCATGCTTCAAAAGTGCCAGCCGCTACTAGACGTTGCTCACTACCATTGCATGGCTGGGCAGAGTGAAAGCATTCACACCAAACTATCTTTAGGCTGGGGACGGTGCACTTAGCTGGGAGTCAGGAGAGTTAGTTTAAATCTCACCTCTTCCACCCACTTGCTGTTTACATTTCTGTTCACTTAATACCTCCCTACTGAGCAAGGCATCATACCCTGACCTGGAGCCAGGCAAGTTACATTTCCCCATCTTACAAACAAGTAAGAGGTTGCATGGGGTCACTTGTGACGGAATGGAGAACAGGACAGTGTATGACAAATCTCTGGGCTTGGCTATCCTGTCTGTAACCACTGCCGTAGTCATCAGACCACATTTCCTACACAGAGCCAGGAAGAGGACCCAGGAGTCCTGATCCCCAACTTTCTATGGCTGTCTAGCCAGTAGTGGTGTAATCCTTTGGTCAAGAGTGTGTTGCAACCCCCTCTAATATCTACTCCACATAAAGGATAACCTTTAGCTCAAATGGTGGAGGTCTGGGCTGTGGAACTGAATATCTAGGGTCCAAAGCCTGCTGACAGCTTGCATGGAGAATCCTTATGGTCACACATGCCACAATTTATTTTTCCATTTTTCTTTTTAAGAACCTCTTATTTCATTCATATAATGAGAAAATAGCCTTAAATGGGTGTTATACTTAAAACCCATTATAATCTGTCACTCAGGGTGCAACAGGCAACAAAACCCCAGTGTTCCACATTTCATACATTTTGATTGCTTGTGTCACACACAGGCAGGTCTGGAGACTGAGAAACTCAATGGCTGTTGTGACATGGCATCTGTCTCCTCTGAGAGCAACCTGGGGCTTTTCTTCCACTGAAAACAATGGGAAACTTCTTTACTAGGGGCAGCCCCCTGCACACAGGAGCAATGGAAGCTGGCATCCCCACAAGGGAAATACTGTGGGGGCTGATCTATGTTTCTGCCCCTGCGTGTCACTCCCTCTCCCTTGCACGCATGCACTGGAGGATGGAGGCAAGAGTGGGACCCAGCGGGACCAGAGTGGCTGCTGCAGTGGACCTTACCCCCCCATTCAAAACATACTTCCTAGCCTTTGTCTGCACTCCCTGTGAAATAGTAGCCATCTTTACTGAAAGCATGAGAAGCCTCAATCCCATAGGGTAGCTTCAGCCCTGTTTGAAGTTTTGGGAAATGGTGGCCACTTAGAGGAAGGAAAAATTGTGAACACAAAGGAAAAAGCAGAGGGAAAATCATACGTAACTTTGCTTCATTGCAACCTAATTTCTTCTTATGTACCTTCTTCACTAGCTGGCAATGAGTTTCAGCTGCACAATGTATGAATAACAGTCTAGGCATTTGTTAGCAATAGAGCATTAAAAAAAGGCAAGGCAGGCAAAAAAAGGTCCCTCTTTTGTTACATCTGATAGTTAATAGATGTCTGAAATCAGACAGACTCTGATGAGTTTTAGGTAACTGTAAAGATGAATCAGCTAGTCTAAAAACTATCCGAGTTGCAGGAGGTATAACTCAAATGAACTAAAAATACAGAGAAATGTTGAAACTGATTATTTTATTCTGCTCAAACTCTCTGTGATTGACACACGTATTTATTTTGCTTACATGGTATTTAGTTTGCTGAAGGGGCGGTGGGGATAACATTATGGGTATTTTTCCAGAGAGACCTGTGTTTATTTAGGTTGGCAGCAGGAAAAGATGTTTTTAAAGCTACATCAATGCCCTGCCACCTGCGGTAAGCTGCTTGTTTTGCGACAGAACAGTCCTAAATGCTGGATGAGAGCTGGAAAATTTAATTAAAACTCACTTCAAAACAAACGCGTCCTGCAAGCATCTCAGGAAATCTATAGGTTCATCATTAAATTCGATAGCAAGTTTATAAAAATCCAAAGACAAAAACAAAAAAATACATCTCAAATATGCATGAACGCACACACAAAAGAACACCCCCAGTTATTCAGATTCTCTTGGACCTTGCTCACTGTGGCAAGGCCCCTGGAGTAAGGCAAACATGAACGACCATCTGTTATTTTTGTCTGCAAAGCAGTGACTTCCCCCTGATGAATCTTTGATAGCAGCCAAGGAATGGCAGCAACTGCTCTGGCAGAAACTGACAGCCAGCAGCCCCGGTCTCATTCCTCTTTTCACTCATCCTGCATGTTAAATGACTGCTTCAAACCCAGGAGTAGCTCTTTACAGATTAAAATTGAATATCCCTTTTCTGCGCTCTCATTTAAATTACAGCAAATGAAGGCAAGTGTCAGGGAGCAAGTGAAGGGAAAATAAGAAAGAGAGAGAGAGAATATCGGAGAATGAGGAACCCCGGAGGGAGCATTCACAGTGCCAAAGAGATACTCATTTTCTAGCACCATCTGTCAGGAGCCACTTGGAGCTTTTTCTTTCTTTCATTTTTTCTCTCTTTTCTTCTTGTTCCCCTCCCCACAATCCTTACCTTGCTTGTGGGAAACATCAGTAGGTAAAACCCTCTGGACCTAACAGAATTGTGGATTGGGTTTGCTTAAAGTGACATTTTATTTTAGGGCTTGATCCACCTCCCACTGAAGGCAGTGAAAACACTCTCATTGACTTCATCAGGAATCAGATCAGGCCCTTCAGTCTCCATTGTTCAACGTCAGCTTCTATATTAGTGATTTGTGCTACTTTCTTGAAATGCTTACTCTGGCAAACAAGCCTCTGGAGATGTGCCTGCTGACTCCAGACACCCAGGCCTATGTTTGCCCACAAGGCCCAGATTGGGTTGGCAATGAAATTACTGATCCCTCCCTATCTGACTGCTTGAGAATGGCAAACAGACCACCTGAGAAGTGGAACTTCTGCAAAAAGAGGTGGTCACCTGGGATTGTTCTGAATCCAGTCTATATGTTTTTGTTTAAAGAAATCCCACACACTATCTGTCAGCAGACTCGCAGCACTTTCACCATGTCAGATTTCCAGGGAAGGTTGCCTTGTGAGCCACAAAACAGCAATATTAACTTGAAATTCATCCTGAAAATTTGTGTTGGTGACAGGGGACTTAGAAGACATTGTTTCATACAAAAATTTGTATTAATGAGTTACCTTAATATTTGGGTTTCAATCCTGCTCCCACTGACAAAAGTAATCTCTACTTTGAAGGTTCAGAATCAGACTCTTCCAAACACAGGATGTAAAGTGGTACCTACAGACAAGTACACACATATCACAAACTATAGTAAGTGCATAGACATTGGCCTTCAAAGCTTTACTCATATGTTCACTTAAGAACAAGTAATTCTTTAAGTTGCAGGAAAAAATTACATTACACAAAGGTCATTATGGCAGAAGAGTAGTTTTTGGTTGGGTCTATTTTCACAATAATTATTCCAGACCAGTGTAAATACATATGACTATTACAGCACTTGCTATGGCATGTGGCATGTAGGTATTAAGTGGTGATGGGGGAGGATTACTCTAATCATGAATGCTTTCTGTGTTTAGTTTCTCTCTTGTGATTTCATTTTGTTTGATCGACAGCCCCAAAGAATGACCCATATGTTCTGTTTGTTGTCAGTAGCAAGGGCCATGCGGTCAACAGGATTCCAAACCACAGAACCCCGTATTGTCAGGTCTCAGAGTTCAGACCTCAGGAGTCAGGCCCCAGAATCAACAGATTGAGTTAAATAATACATTTCACCTTTTTATTCACCTTCTAGTGCTGGAGCACTTAGGGCTTACTTACACTTGAAACGCTACAGCAACACAGCTGAGCTGCTATAGCGCTTCAGTGTAGACCAGTGGGAGAGTTCTCCTGTCGGCACAGGTAATCCACCTCCCTGAGTAGTGGTAACTAGGTTGACAGAAGAATTCTTCCATCAACCTAGCATGGGGATTTAGTTCAGCTTCACTACGCTGCTCAGGGGTGGGGATTTTTCACACCCTTGACCAACGTAGTTAAACTGACTTAATTTTCTAGCGTAGACCAGGCCTTAGGCTTCCCGTTTTCAAGCTTTTCTCCACACCATTGGGGCGAGAAAAAAATATTTTAGATGGAAAGCTGAGATTCTTAGGCAGGAGTCCTAGCTCCTGGAATCAGGTTTTTAAGACAAACTTCAGATATCGGAAGACTCATGATAAAGTTGTAACACACAACACTGAGTATTCCACCTGGGTGAATCAAACCTGATCTTGAAGGGGCAAGAGGGAACCTCAGTCATTATGCTTCATAGAGATACCACTGTATTCATATCTTTAATCATCACGTTCTCAGGTATTGTGGTGCTGTGGTCTATTGGCAATTCAATTCTCTGTTCTTTTCATAGGAGCTTTTTTTTCCTCCAGGAGCATTATTATTATAGGCAATAATGAGTCCAGTGTTGGAGCTAGTCAACCTATTTTGCCTGGTCGTTCAACCTGTTGTCCATTGTTTGGTTCTATTGATCCTAGCTATAAGCCCACAGTAACTGTCTACTTCTCCAGATCTTCCACATCAGTCTCCCCCCACCACCAGGAGGACTCCTTTGAGGAACAGGAGGTGAGGCTGGATAGCCATCTGACTTGGATGGTTTAGACACCACAAATTCTGCATCTTGGCAGGGGGTTAGACTAGATGACCCTTGCCGTCCCTCCTAACCCTATGGTTCTGGCACTTCCCTGCTTTCTCTGGATATTTAAATTCAATCTAAGGGCAGTCCTCAGAGTATGTGCTTTTCCTGCAGCACGGAGCTAGGAACTCTGGTGTCTGAGGTTGCTAGGTGCTTAGTATAAATACATTTTTTTAAAAGTTTATCAGCCCAATAAGTGTTAGATCCTGCCCTCCACTGTGCCACCTTGCCCAGCCCCATGCAAGCAGCACAGCATGATCTATTGTTTAGTGTTTAAGGGCTATATTCAGTCCTAGTTTTGGCAGGGGTGTAAGAAGGTGCAACTTCCATTGAAGGAGACTACTTACACAAGGCTGTTGGGGGGGAGGACGATCCTAGCTGCCTTTCTGGCCAGTGCCACCAATCTCAAGGGAGCATGGTCTTCTGACTATACTCTATGTACAGACATCTCTCTGGCCCTAGAAGACAAATTTCTTTGGCTATGTCTTCTCCGGAGCGAGAACCACCCACTGCCGGGGCTCCATGAGCATCCAGCATGGAAGGGGTGGGGGGTTTTCAGGCACCTAGTACCACCACCACCCTGCTCTGCATGGAGTTGCAGGATTCAAGGGCTCTGTGCCATGGGTTCTGGCATGGGTTCTCTCCTAATTTTGGCAGAAGGGTTACCTCAATAGTCTCCCACATTTGTTTCTTCATTGACTTTCACTGCACTTTTGTGAGGCTCATGAGCTTTCATCTTTTGTGGAGTAAAAACTGAGCAAGTTAGAATAGCTAGCACTCAGGGGAAAAACAGAGACGTCTAGCTTTTTACTCTCAGTGAGCAATAAAAGATTTATTAACAAAAGGAACAGGTATATATCAAAACTAGCTATGTTGTAACTCACCACTAGATGGCAATATCTTTTCTTATTACAAACATTCCATTTAACTCAAGTATGGATTTTTGTTGTTTTTTTAAATAACCTGTGGGTAGATTTTAGTTTATCCAAGTTCAGCAAGGTACTTAAACACATGCATAACTTTAAGCACCTCAAGAGTCTCATGGACTTCAGTGGAATCATTCAGGTGCTCAGAGCTAACTACATGCTAAATTGGGTCTAAATGAGGGACTGAAAGTATTGCTAGAACCATGCATATCTGTAAGAGCTTCTCCTGGCAGGTCTAGGATCCATATCCCTATTAACTAGAGCAGGTCAAAAATGGGGTGGAGGGGGGGGAGATTGCACAGAAAAAAAAGTTTACGCATTTTCCTTTTAATATTATTTTAGAAAATTTCAGAACACACACTTCAAAGTTCTTTTCACTATTAAAAAAAGGGGACACCCACTCTTCTAGTTGGTCAAGAAGTGGGGACATTTTTATATAATTTCAACCAAAGCTGCTCTCAGCATCTGAACCAGCTGGGACATAACACAATGTGGGAAAGTGTCTAAAATGTTTGACACCGATTGTCAATGTACATAAAATAAAATCATGTGTCAGAAACTACACTAGAAGTGATTAAGCAACTGGACTGATAACACTGGCCAAACTCTACTCTTATTTACAAGAAATCGGGTCACCTCTTCGTAAGTCTTTTTTCCTTCCTCTTTCTTCTTTTATACTTATCTTGAATAATTTTTCAAATACCTACTTTTGTGTACCTGCTTCTTTTTGCTGAACACCATCTTTTTCTCATCCCTTCTCCTGTAATTCTCTCTTGTCTCTTGCCCTTCTTTTTTGTTCTGGCTCCTGCTGTTCTGGCCTCTTTCCATATTTTTACTTTAGCTCAGTTTATTTCTTTATCTGTTTACTCACCATTTATCCTTCACATCCAGATTCTTGTCTCCAGATGTGGACCTTAATACTGCCCCCACTCCTGCCATTCATCTCAGCCTGCACATGCTATGCAGGGACTCTCTTTTTGCAAGGCTTGTGCCTGAAGCTACTGCTGTTGCCAACTCTTTACTGCTTCTTTCCTCTCCCCAGACTCCTCAAAGAGCAGGGAAAGCATTCCATGGTGCTACCTGCGAGAAGAGAAAAGGAAGCCACCTAAATCAGTAATGATCAGTGTTCATGTACAGGTTTCAGAGTAGCAGCCGTGTTAGTCTGTATTCGCAAAAAGAAAAGGAGTACTTGTGGCACCTTAGTTAGTTAGTCTCTAAGGTGCCACAAGTACTCCTTTTCTTTTTGTTCATGTACAAGCAGCTAAGCACTGAATACAAGGAATCTAATTTTCTTCTCACCCACGCATTGGTTTTACACTCGTGTAATTCCTTTGAACTCTGTGGAGTTACTCCTCATTTAGTCTAGTGTAAGAGAAAAATAGGGGTATGTCTACACTACGAAATTAGGTCGATTTTATAGAAGTCGATTTTTAGAAATCGATTTTATACAGTCAGTTGTGTATGTCCCCACTAAGCGCATTAAGTCAGGGGAGCGTGTCCTCAATACCATGGCTAACATTGACTTACATAGCGGTGCACTGTGGGTAGCTATCCCATAGTTCCCGCAGTCTCTGTTGCCCACTGGAATTCTGGGTTAAGCGCCCAATGCCTGATGGGGTAAAAACATTGTAGAGGGTGGTTTTGAGTACATCATCAGTCGCCCCTCCCGCCCTACCTCCGTGAAAGCAATGGCAGACAATCGTTTCGCACCTTTTTTCCTGGGTTACCCGTGCAGACGCCATACCACGGCAAGCATGGAGCCCGCTCAGCTCACCGTTGCTGTGCCAGTTGGGACATTATGGTAGCAGTGGGGCTGGTTGATACAGTGGAACGCCGATTCTGGGCCCGGCAAACAAGCACAGACTGGTAGGACTGCATAGTGTTGCAGGTATGGGAAGAGTCACCGTGGCTGTGAAACTTTTGCATGTGTAAGCCACTTTCCTTGAACTTTGTGAGTTGCTTTCCCCCACCCTGAAGCGCAGGAATACCAAGATGAGAGCTGCTCTGACAGTTGAGAAGCGAGTGGCGAAAGCCCTGTGAAAGCTTGCAATGCCTGACTGCTACCAGTCAGTCGGGAACCAATTTGGAGTGGGCAAATCTACTGCTGGGACTGCTGTGATCCCAGTAGCCAATGCAATCACTGATGTTCTGCTATCTGGGGTAGTGACTCTGGGAAATGTACAAGTTATAGTGGATGGCTTTGTTGAAATGGGGTTCCCTAACTGTGGTGGGGCAATAGACGGAATGCATATCTCTATCTTGGCACAGGACCACGTTGTCAACCAGTACACAAACTGCCAGGGGTACTTCTCAATGGTGCTGCAAACACTGGTGGATCACAAGGGACGTTTCACTGACATCAACGTGGGATGGCTGTGAAAGGTGCATGACGCTCGCATCTTTAGGAACTCTGGGCTGTTCGAGCAGTTGCAAGAAGGGACTTACTTCCCAGACCAGAAAATTACTGTTGCGGATGTTGAAATGCCACTAGTTATCCTTGGGGACCCAGCCTACCCCTTGTTCCCATGGCTCATGAAGCCGTACACAGGCAACCTGGACAGTAGTAAGGAGCAGTTCAGCTATGGGCTGGGCAAGTGCAGAATGGTGGTAGAATGTGCCTTTGGAAGTTTAAAAGCTCGCTGGCGCTGTTTGCTGACTAGGTTAGACCTCAGCACAACCAACATTCTCATTGTTATTGCTGCTTGCTGTGTGCTCCATAATATCTGTGAGAGTAAGGGGGAGATTGAGGCAAATTGCCTGGCGGCCGATTTTGAGCAGCCAGACACCAGGGCGATTAGAAGATCACAGCTAGGCATGCTGCGCATCAGAGAGGCTTTGAAAACCAGTTTCATGACTGGCCAGGCTACGATGTGACAGTTGTGTGTGTTTTTCCTTGCTGCAAACCCACCCCCTTTGTTGATTTTAATTCCCTATAAACCAACCACCCTCCCACCTTTGATCACAGCTGGCAAAGGAAATAAAGTCACTATCATTTTGAAACCATTCATTCTTTCTTTATTAATTTTTAAAAAGTGAGATAACTGACAAGGTAGCCCGGGTGGGGTGGGGTGGTGTGCGGGAGGAGGGAAGGACAAAGCCACATTACAAATCAAAACTGTTTGAATGACAGCCTTCTGTTGCTTGGGCCATCCTCTGGAGTGGTGTGGCTGGGTGCGCGGAGCCTCCCCCTTGTGTTCTTGGGCGTCACCTTCTAATCTGCGATAACCTCAGGGACGGAGATGATATAGGGAGCATAGAAACATTTGCACCTGGGCGGAGATAAAAAGCAAGAGTAAAATTTAAGATGATACATTTCTGAGAACAAAAGGGAGGCTCTTTCACAGTGAATCAAGCAATTCACAGCAGACAGCACATGTGCTTTAGGTACAAGATCGCATTTTGCCTTTTATATTGAGCACCTGCTGGTATGGTGACACATCACAAACAGCTGGGCCCCAGAATTCGGTTTCCAGGGAGCCGTAGTAAGCCAAAGGGTATGCAGAGTTGGTTTCTTATGCCTTCATAACATGTGGGAATTGTTTCAAACTGCAGCACCCTCCTTTCCCATAGCAAGCAATGCTGGTTGGGTTTCACATTTAAAAGGAGGGGCTGCGGTTTTGGGAGGATGTGCAGCACACACCTCCCCCAACCCCAGGATGTCCCAGGAGGATTCCCTCTCCATCCCCAGACACGTTAACAGACTTTTCCAGTAGCTGTACTGGCAGTGAATGCATCCCAATTCTTCAGGGCAAATCAAACATTAAACACAATTGCTTTTAACCCCTGTACTGTAGTTACAAATGTGCACTCACCAGAGCTGCCTTCTCTGGCTTCAGGATGGGGATCCCGTCTTGGGAGGGTTTTGGCTCCAGGGTGATGAAAAGGTCCTGGTTGCTGGAATGAATGGATTCATCACTTGCCTGCTACACATTCTCCTCCTCCTCCTCTTCCTCATCCACAAAATCCTCCTCCCTGTTACGTAAGACTCGCCCCTTGCAGGTATCCACGGACACTGGTGGGGTAGTGGTAGGGTCCCCCCCTAGAATGCCATGCAGCTGATCGTAGAAGCAGCATGTATGGGCCTCTGACCTGAAGCAACAGTTTGCCTCCTTTGTCTTTTGGTAGGCTTGCCTGAGCTCCTTAACTTTTGCGCAGCAGTGCTGTGTGTCCCTGTTGTAGCCTCTCTCCACCATGCCCTGTGCGATTTTGGCATATATATTAGCATTTCTTCTTTTTGATCGGAGATTCTTCTCTCCATACATCAGTCAGATCCAGTGTCTCCCTTTCGGTCCATGCTGGAGCTCGTTTGTGATTCTGGGGGGACTGCTGAGCACGCCACGCTGACCAAAACAGGAAATGAAGTTCAAAATTTCCCAGGACTTTTCCTGTGTACCTGGCTAGTGCATCGGACTTCAAAGTGCTGTCCAGAGCGGTCACATTGTAGTACTCTGGGATAGCTCCCAGAGGCCAATACTGTCTAACTGAGTCTGCACTACCCCAAATTCGACCCAGCAAGGTCAAATTGAGCGCTACTCCCCTCACCAGGGAGCACAGAGGTTGATTTTAAGAGCCCTTTAGGTCGACGGAAAGGGGTTGGTTGTGTAGACGCATTCATTTTAAAATTGACCTAACACGGCTAAATTTGACCTAACCCCGTAGTGTAGACCAGGGCCTACTCCTACATATCCCTTCCTCTGCAGGTACATTAGGGGAATTTAAATTACATCTCATGTGTAGGAATCCTGGAGCAATCCAGAAAAAGCACCACAACCTGGGAATTAAAAGAAAATCCATACAAATTGATAGCTCAGCTATCAACACTTCCCAGTCTTGACCCCTGTCTGGGCTCCTTAAGCAGAAACTGATGACTGTGCAGACTTCATTAAAAATATTTAACAAACTGATTTAAAAATCATTCATATCTAAAATGTATTTTTATATATATCTCACACACACACACACACACACCTTTGTTTAGATTGCGCATCTCAATGTAAGCATGGGAATAGACAGATTGGATTGATCCAGAAGCCTTTGCACAAGTGTTGTAACAGGCTGCCTAGTTCCTTCTGGTGTCCCACTCTGTTAGCCCTGCAGGCAATGGAAGATGCCAATTGATTTCTGATGATTCACTATAGCAGGAGTAGGGGCTGTCGCTAATTAACTCAACCAGGAATACATGGCAGGTAAGAGTGGCACAGGATGAAATCTATACTCTGGGGTCAGTAATCTTAAAAAGGAAGCCTGGAAGCAAGCAGGGCCAGAGAGAAGGCTTGGGCTGGAGTTCATGTTGTGTGAATTTCTTCTAAAACCAAACCCCAGGAAGGGGACAAGTTCACACACAGCATCTGCCTACTGCATTTTAAAATGGGGAAATGCCACCTGCTCACATGTTGTTACAAATGTCACAATCAAAGTGCCTTTGAAATAGTACCCTCTCTTGCAATTGATATAATCACTGATGTAATCAATGTGTTACATACTATATTTGCAAAGAGCAAGAGCAAACCTATACTTTGTCCGAATGATTTTAGTTTTTAATTAAGAAAGAGCAAAAGCAGAGAATCCAAACAGAGATGAGTCAAAACCATATTATTAATTATTATTATTATTAATAATAATAACCATCCCCCAGCATTGGTTTGGATAAAGTAAAACCTGCCTCTGAACCATGGCTGGTTTTGGATTTGCAAAGTTAAAGACTGAACTGATGTGGGTTTGCAAAACAAATTGAAACCACCCAGCTTGACTAAAAGAAAAGGAGTACTTGTGGCACCTTAGAGACTAACAAATTTATTTGAGCATAAGCTTTCGTGAGCTATAGCTCACTTCATCGGAACAGCTTGACTGTTATAGAAATTGGACAGAGCTCAAATTTTTTAACCAAAGCCACAGGTGAATGCACTGGCTGAAATTCAAAGTACTGCTCATCATCTATAAGTGCAGGATTACAGCCACAGGCTAACACTTACTCATCTGTGTGGTTTAGGGGCACTGACCCTTAAACTGCAAACCTCAGGCCAGCACAGAATTTGTCCACACACATGGCCCCATTGACCTGACTGAAGCTGCCTCTCCAAATATAGAAATCAAACTACACCTATGGTGAGTAGTCCCTATTCATAGTAGTAAACTTAAGCATGTGTGTAACAGGGAAGTCTAATGGTTGCAGCAGTGGGCTCTCTTTAATCCCTGCTGTGCTGGTGGTCAGTTTCTTTGCTTTATCACAATATGCATTCGTTTTTGCAGGATCAGAGCCTAAGCGATCTGTGCCACTGTCATTTCAGCAACTTCTTCTCCCAATATGTCCACTCTGCTCCAAACTGAGTCCCCATTTTTGTGAGAATGCTGATTCTCTTTTGACTGGAATAAAGTGTGTTTTTCTCTGGTTATACTTCCAGGGGGAAGGATGACCTCCTTACAGCCACTAGCCTGGGACTTAAGACAATCTGAGCTTACTTCCTGGTTCTTCTAAAGACATCCTCTGTGACCTTGAACAAGACCTCTAGGGCCAGATCCACAAAGAGACTTAGACATTAATCATCGTGTAGGAAGCCTGGGCACCTAACTCAGCCTTTATGGATCCCATTATTGTTCCAGTGATTTTCCAGGCACCTAAAAGGTATTGCAACTCTGAGGATTGCAGTGCCTAAGTCCCTTTGTGGATCTGAGACTTAGTCTCAAAATATTAGTTTTCTTCTTGTATGTTGCATCCACTTCTCCCACTCTCTGTCTATATTGTCTATTTAGACTGGAAAGTGTTCAGGGCAGGAACTGTCTCTTACTACGGGCAAATCTACACAGCATCTGGGAGGTATAATTCCCAGGTCTTGGGTGGCAAGCCCAAAGCTGTGTGCCACCACAGCCACAGTGCTATTTTTAGATGCTAGCTCGAGTGGGGCTGGCACATGTACGTCTACCCAAGCTGGGAATTACACCTCCCAGAGGCTCTGTAGACATACTCAGTGTGTTCGTGCAGCCACTAGACCAGTGGGGTCTTGCTGTTGGTTGGGGCCTCTAATAATAGCAATCTGGTGCTGAGTGTCTTAGAATGACTTGTACTACTGATAAATAACAGAATCAAATGATAGTAAATAATCATAATATGGTCACCTGAGCTGGGATTTGACCAGAACCCTCATAAAAAGTTCCTTGAAAATCTTTAATGTCCACAAGTTGGCAGGGCCCTAATTTTTTTCATCTCTTTCACAAGACAGGTTACTTATAACAGCCAATGATTCAGGGAGGAGTTATGGGACACCTTTTTTATGCATGTATTATATCAGATTTTGCAAGCACTTCTAGAAGATTGCAAGTAGTATATATGGCTTTTCTTTACAATATATCACAAGAACCAGGAGACCTGACAGCTTGTGTGTCACAGTAAATGTAAATTTGTTTGTACCACATCAAATCCCATAAATGAAAGCATTAGTTATAAAAACTGAAGTACAATTTGGTGTGTTTTACCTCTTCACTCCTGCTATTAAATCTTTTTTTCCCCTCCAAAGGTACACATGTTGTGGCATAAGGAGCAAACTGTTGACAGATGGCACTGAAACTCCACAGTCCCATAACTGAGGCTTATTTTCATACATCCCTGCCAGTTTGAAATCTAATTGCCAATAAAAACAATACTGTGATATTGCCACATCTAATACTATCGTATTTCTCTAAAGTTACACTTGAATCCACTTGTAAATTCTCATCTCCCAGAGCAAAACATTTCCCCCCTTCCATTTGAAAAAAGCACCATAAATCTATGTACACTCGTTCAATTTTGAATGGGAAGTTACCTCCCTCCTCCCCAAAGATCTCTCACATAGTTATTGTTACTGCCATTAGGAGAGTACTAAATATTCTTTGTTTACTTAGTTGCAGTACAGATGTGCTTCCGACATCTCCTCTTATTAAAATATGATAATGGTTAGATTGACAATAACAGTTGTTCTTATAAAAGGACCAGCTAAAACAAGGATAAAATATGCAATCTTTGCTATATTAACCACTTGCATAGCGCCCAAGGTTTCAGATAGACGTGTTGTATTTGAACCCATTTCCAATGTGTCAGGCACTGTTCATCCTCACAGTCCATCAATTCCATTTCATTGTACTACTTATTCATACTGTGCTTTTTTAGAAAAACTTGATGTGCATATGAAGAAAGGCTTAAAAAGGAAATACGTACTCAAAATACTTTATTAGTTATAAAGGAGAACATGTAATGATGATTATACTAATGACCTAATACTACATTAACTGCTATGTGCAAATTGTATAGCACCACTCAGCCTTGAAAGGTCCCTAAATATTTTCTACAAACTGGCTCTGATCCTGCAAACCCTCATACACATATTTAACGTTACTATAGCAAGTATGATTTCAATGATCTCAAAAGGAGTACTCACAACAATAAAATTAAGCACATGAGTAAGTGAATACTTATTTGCAGGACTTGAGCCTTTACATGACCGTATACATACACACCATATACTCACCCCTGAGATGCAGTCACCTCTGGGATGGAAACAGCAAGTTTTTAAAGCCACACAACAACTCCAAAATAATTTGGTTCAGGAAAAGAAGGAGCCTACTGTAAAATTGCCAATGAATTTTTAGGTACTATTATTATTTGAACTGGTCGATTAATTCATTATGAATAAGTATTCAACAAATTAAGTCCTTTGTCCTGTTCATGGATCATTGGCAAGCTGATCCCACTTTCCACAAATATATTAGTTATAAGACTTTGCTGAATAGTTTATGTGAACAAATTTCTGCAAACTGCAGCAGTTGGCATCTAAGTCACATGGTATTGGTATTTGCTCCCTGATTAGATGACTGGACATTTTCAAAAAGAGAGAAGAATGCAAGACTTTGAGCAGGGAGTTGGACTAGATGACCTCCTGAGGTCCCTTCCAACCCTGATATTCTATGATTCTAAGACAAATGACGAATAGTGAGTAACATATAGCAAACATGCTTATTGGCACACAAATTAGGAAATTCATACAAAGAACCGCCATTCCCTACACACTTGTTTGAACAAAAACCCATTTTTGCAAGTGTTTGTAAATCTTCACTAATAAGGACACAAACATAGTCCAACCAAAAAGTTGTTCAAAAACTGAAGAAATTTTCACAAACACTATTTTTGCAGTAAGCACCTAGCTCCAGTTATTATTCTTTGTCTATGTGCCATCATTATGCTACTTACTGTATATTGCAAAGAGGGAGAAATTGTCATGTTTCCTAGCATGGTCACGCAGCTGAGAGTATCTTCATTGTTAGTATGCTACAGCCTCTGTACTTCAGGAATCCAGAGTGAGACCGCGGATATAAAGTTTAAACCGCAACTCTCTTTATTAGATACATAACAAGATGGCTCCTTCAGACTCTGAGCACGCAGATCTTGAGTCTGTCTGCCTTGTCATGTGAGACACCTTTCACAATGGGAGGCTCACTGGTGATTACACATGACTAATTTTAAAGAGTGTTCCTGTAGCCTTGTCAGTCCCAGGATATCAGAGAGACAAGAGGGGTGAGATAATATATTTTACTGGACCAATTTCAGTTGGTGAGAGAGACAAGCTTCTGAGCTCTTCTTCAGGTCTGGGAAACTATCTCAGAGTATCACTGCTAAATACAAGGTGGAAGAGATTGCTTAGCATAAGTAGTGAACACATATTTCAAGGTACCATTCAAGGTGTGGTGGCCCATTAACACCTCTCCAGTCATAGGAAGGAAAGTTCCGTCTTGTTACAATTTAAATTCTATGAATGTATCTGTATCCAAGAAAATCTGTCTCTGTCAGGGTCACACTCTGCCAGTTCTCCTGGCTTTCTGCATGCAACACACACAGCCAATATCCTAGCCCCAGGGAAAACCCTACTGGGTTAGCCTTAACTTGCCATGCAGCCAGTCCCACTACTCTCTGCAGCTGTTTTTACATAAAGGGGCTGCTCACTTGTTCTGTTTAGCCTGAAAGAGTGCTTGGCACACACCTAGTGGCCTTAAAGAGGCCTGAGATTGCATCACCTGATGGCAGCCATAAACATCTTTCAGTATAACAACAATATTAATCTAATTATAGATAGTCAATGCATATTGCTGTTATCCAAGTTATAGATAAAACAACATAGGAGTAATCTCAGGCGATTCACTTCCAGCATAATTAATGCAGTAAGAAAGGCAGAATCAGTGATTCTCCAGTGATGGACTATGAAGTATCTGGTCCCTACAAGGGATGGGAATGAGGGACATAAGTCTTTTCCTACCTCCACTGGTAGTCAACTCAAAGGAGCCAGGAAGGAGGTCATGATCCTACCCCTTCCTCCACACCAGAATGGGTGCACACACAGCAAGGAGCCCCTTCCTAAGGGGTGACACAGCAAGTCAATATACATTTGTTTGTCAGTCTCTGGAAAACTGCAACTTTGCACTGCTCTTACCACAGACTTGCGCCTGTCTGGTGCAATCTGGCCCCACTCCTGTGTGAGTGCTTCTATTAATTCAATCAGTCCAGCAGGGGTAGAAGAATACCAGGACTGAAAGAGTTACTGAAGGCCATACAATGACTATTAGACATTGTTGGGTTTCCCAGCATGGAAGATTTACACTAGTCAGACTGTTACTCTTCATATGAGCCTTAACATAAATCACATGAGAGGGACAACAATCTCTCCGGCTCTGTCATGACCAAAGCAGGATATTTCAGTTTGTCACCAGCAGACTGATGAAAAAAGAGATGCTAAGGATATTAGGCATGGAGCCAATTCCTATTTCACGTACAATTTTAGAAGTTTCAATTACACACACATATTGAATCCACCATCCTGGGGTCAGGTGTAAGCCCCTGCCAGATCCAAGCAAAATTGCCAGATCCAATTCCCACCTCCTAACTTTGGTCATTTAAAATCCAAGCACGGAGCTGAATTTTGCAATGGGACACATCAAAGCCCTAGATTCAAACACCTCCAAACTTTGGGACACTCAAAATCTGAATCCAAATTTTGCAGCTTGAGATGAGCTCTGGTCGCTGTATTTTCATAAGTGAAGTCAGCGGTAAGAAGAGCCACAGATACCCTTCAAGGTTTTCTAAGCTGACGGGAGGGCTTGGCCGAAAGTAGGCCGAAGACAGGAACAGATGATCTTCCTGGAGGTTGGATGAACCCTGGAAAGCTGTGGTTTGCTCACTCAGAAGATACACCAGTGCACCCACAAGGGAGGGTCATGGAAAGGGAGACCTTCCAAGGAAGACAGATGAAGGTCACAAAGAGGGAAAAGGCTGGAGAAGTCTAATTGAGAAGGAGGCAGAGGGGCAGCCTATTGAGGGTGACAGAAGTGGGTGGGAATGCCACAGGGCACCAAGGCTGGAACCAGGGGGTCAGGAGCCATGGCACACACACTTTTTAACAAAATTCCCCCCCACACACACACTTTTTAACAAAAGAAACATAGGCGCTCTCTGCAGGATATTTTAAGTATTAATTCCTCCACCACTTTGACTTTGGCCCCTCTACTTCTACAAAGGTTCCAGTGCCTGAAGGGCCATTGTCCCATCCCCTCCCTGCTTTAAAATTGGTCTGGGAAGGAGCACACTGTGACCTGGCCCAGTTGGCCAGCACCCGGGTTCCACTCTGCATTGAGCCACATGCCAGCAGCTGGGCCCATACCTATCGGCTACCAAAACTGCAGCGCAGGCTCCTCTTGGTGTCAGGGACCCGCCAGGTCTGGAAAGCAGGAAGCCAAGAGCTTTGGGCTTGTCAGCAGGGAGAGTAAGGTAAGAAGTGTGCGTGGAGGGGTGGAACGAGGCTCTGGGAGGGTGGAACTGGTAGGAGGGGCAGGGGCTCTCAGAGCGGGACGGGGGGGCTCCCCCTCCACTCTTGCAGTCCTCCTAGTGCCCAAGCCAGAGGGCCCATTTATGCTTATGAAAACTGAGGAGCAGAAGAAGTGGATGCCGAAGATTTCCTGCTCTGTCTCCTGCCAAAGCAGAAGCGCTGACAGGGGAAAGTGTGCACTGGGGGCAGGGGCTTCTCCATGCTTTAGAAAGGAGAGAAGAAATCAAATCAGTTAAGGAAACTATTATTTTTAAAGCTGGGTGTAAAACACTTTCCTTCTGAGTAGGAGACGTTCCAAACCCTCCCTGACTATTATAAAAGCAATTTTCAAAAGTTCCTATCAAAACTTTTTAACACAGACTATAACAGGATGTCTGGTTCTGAGCCCCTACATAATATTGTACTCTTACTGAGTCACCTGGATATCAGGTGCTGCAATCCTGTATAGAGACACAACCAGCGTGAGGTTGATCTGTTGTGGTAATTTAAGTTAACATTTTGTTCAATATCTTCATTAATGATCTGGAGGATGGCGTGGATTGCACCCTCAGCAAGTTTGCAGATGACACTAAACTGGGAGGAGTGGTAGATATGCTGGAGGGTAGGGATAGGATCCAGAGGGACCTAGACAAATTAGAGGATTGAGCCAAAAGAAATCTGATGAGGTTCAACAAGGACAAGTGCAGAGTCCTGCACTTAGGACGGAAGAATCCCATGCACCGCTACAGACTCGGGACTGAATGGCTAGGCAGCAGTTCTGCAGAAAAGGACCAAGGGGTTGCAGTGGATGAGAAGCTGGATATGAGTCAACAGTGTGCCCTTGTTGCCAAGAAGGCCAATGGCATTTTGGGCTGTATAAGTAGGGGCATTGCCAGCAGATCGAGGGACGTGATCATTCCCCTCTATTTGACATTGGTGAGGCCTCATCTGGAGTACTGTATCCAGTTTTGGGTCCCACACTACAAGAAGGATCTAATCGCCTTCTATGATGAGATTACTGGTTCTGTGGATGAAGGAAAAGCAGTAGATATATTGTTTCTTGACTTTAGCAAAGCTTTTGACACGGTCTCCCACAGTATTCTTGTCAGCAAGTTAAAGAAGTATGGGCTGGATGAATGCACTATAAGGTGGGTAGAAAGTTGGCTAGATTGTCGGGCTCAACGAGTAGTGATCAATGGCTCCATGTCTAGATGGCAGCCGGTATCAAGTGGAGTGCCCCAAGGGTCGGTCCTGGGGCCGGTTTTGTTCAATATCTTCATAAATGATCTGGAGGATGGTGTGGATTGCACTCTCAGCAAATTTGCGGATGATACTAAACTAGGAGGAGTGGTAGATACGGTGGCAGGTAGGGATAGGATACAGAGGGACCTAGACAAATTGGAGGATTGGGCCAAAAGAAATCTGATGAGGTTCAACAAGGATAAGTGCAGGGTCCTGCACTTAGGACGGAAGAATCCAATGCACCGCTACAGACTAGGGACCGAATGGCTAGGCAGCAATTCTGCGGAAAAGGACCTAGGGGTGACAGTGGACGAGAAGCTGGATATGAGTCAACAGTGTGCCCTTGTTGCCAAGAAGGCCAATGGCATTTTGGGATGTATAAGTAGGAGCATAGCCAGCAGATCGAGGGACGTGATCGTTCCCCTCTATTCGACATTGGTGAGGCCTCATCTGGAGTACTGTGTCCAGTTTTGGGCCCCACACTACAAGAAGGATGTGGAAAAATAGGAGAGAGTCCAGCGAAGGGCAACAAAAATGATTAGGGGTCTGGAACACATGACTTATGAGGAGAGGCTGAGGGAACTGGGATTGTTTAGTCTGCAGAAGAGAAGAATGAGGGGGGATTTGATAGCTGCTTTCAACTATCTGAGGTGGTTCCAAAGAGGATGGTTCTAGACTATTCTCAGTGGTAGAAGATGACAGGACAAGGAGTAATGGTCTCAAATTGCAGTGGGGGAGGTGTAGGTTGGATATTAGGAAAAACTTTTTCACTAGGTGGGTGGTGAAACACTGGAATGCGTTACCTAGGGAGGTGGTAGAATCTCCTTCCTTAGAAGTTTTTAAGGTCAGGATTGACAAAGCCCTGGCTGGGATGATTTAATTGGGGATTGGTCCTGCTTTGAGCAGGGGGTTGGACTAGATGAGCTCCTGAGGTCCCTTCCAACCCTGATATTCTATGATGAAGCCAGACCCTATGATGGGGACAATTGCAAGCCATATTCAGTGTTTGTGCACTCTGTCTACATGGCCCTCCCTGCTTCCTTTTGGGGTATAAAAAACAATGGTTTGTCTTATACCTTGATTTGAAAAAGAAATATTTTTATGCTGTACTTTATCTTTATTTCATGTTTGGCTGACAAGCTGATGTGTATTTGGCTTACGACGGTACCCAGGCATCTCCTAGTGTAGTATGTATGGGGCCAGATAGATTAGACAGATCACAGAAGATGTAATGCAGTCACTGTTTGACCAAATGATTTAGCCACTGAAAATTGGGCAGACTTTGCTGCTTTATGTGTATTCAAATCAGCTGTCCTTTTCCAGCCCTAATTTTAGCTTGTTATCCCACGACACCAGCTAAGTCAATCAGTTCTTACAATCAGGCTCCACTGCTGCTGCAGGATACAAAATAATGAAGAAAAATAGCTGGTCTGCTGGAGTGAGGTAATCTGATTGGCACTACAGAGATGTGGAATAAAGCATGAAAGACTGGAACTTAACCCTTAGAGAGGTATCTGAGCCATGGTTTTGGATTCAGATTCTCAAATGTGACATCCCCCAGAATATGGAGGTGGGTTAGGTTCATTGTTCCAGCTTGAGCCCATTGTAGGAATATGATCAAGCCACAAAACTTGGTCCATTGTGGAGCTAGTCGAAGGGGAGAGGGTTCAGACCTCGGAGTTCAGCACCCCTTCATCTCTTGTATTCGCTTCTTTATTTAGCAATTTGTAAAACAAACATAACCACATGTTTTAGGCACACAACTAAAACAATGACAAATCACACACAGTAACCCAACCAGAAGCTCTCAGCATGCTCTTACCCTATTAACCAAGACAGTCTATAAGCAGGATTGTCTATAGCCAGCACCTCCAAACCACATCCGCCCTGCTAATCCACCACCTTCTCAAAAGGTTGGGGCAACAAGGAAGGCAGTGGATTCTAGCTCTGTCTAGACCACCAATGCAGCCAGTGGATTCTAGGTCTGTCAGACCAAGGAGACAAACAAGTTCCAGAACAGAGTCCTCCGCCTAGACATACTTACATATATAATAATAAACATTAATATTATTAATAAACAAATAATAAATGCTAATTGTTCATTGGTTGGCAGTGTGGAAACTGACAACATTTAATGGGGTAATGGAGAGTTTGTGGTTTGTGAAACAGAAAATTATATAATCATAACAATTAAGGCTAAGAGAGACCATTAGGTTAATCTAGTCTGACCTACTGACTGAGGAAGCGTTTCATTTCCAGCATGATAGTATGCATTCCCTGCATATTTGCTGGGCAAAAAATTTTTGACACAGCATTTATTCATGAAAAAATGCAGTTTCAGGTTGACAAACTATTCATCAATCCAACACAAATTTACTTAATAGTTTTGGCCCATTTTTTCAGGCTATATTCACAAAGGGACTTACACACCATTCACAAAATCAAGAGGATACAGACACCCTCACCTTGTACTCTATAGCCCTGTGATTAAAGCTCTCACCCAGGAAATAGAAGATACAGGTTCTGTTCTCTTCTCTGCTCAACTCAGAGGAGGGATTTGAACTTGGATTGCTCACATTGCAGATAAGTGCCTTAAGCACAGGGCTATAGGACAGTCTGGAATGGGAACGTCTTTTGTGGAAGCTGTTCCACTTTGAATAACTAATTAAATACTCAGAGTAGGGACTGGCACCCAGGTGTCCCAGGTCCCAACTGAGTGCCCTAACCACCAGGCTATAGAGTCAGTCTCATTTGTTCTCTGGCCTGAGACCTAGAAAGAGGCTCTGTTTCATAGCAGTGAGTTTTAAGGAGGGTTTTGCTGCAGTGGAATGAACATGGTCATTCAGCTATAAAGCACAGCATGGAACAAGCTTGGGAAACAAGAGTAGATCATGGAGATGAGGCAGTATTCACTGGAGAATGAGACGGTGAGATAGGAGACAGGATTACAGATTTAGTCCAGGACAGAACTGTGGAGTGACTTAACAGTCAGTACAAGGAGTCTAACTTGATGCAGAAGTCAGTGGATAACATGAAGAAGGGGAAGGATGAGATCATAGTGGCAGGCAAGGAAGCTGGATTTTTTTGTGTGTGCGCTAAAATGGTCAGCAGAGAAGTATTGAACAATGTTGCCACTTAAACTGGCATCAGGAGGTTTCAGAGACAGTAAGCTGATTTATGTCAGTCTATCTGCAGACTTAGTAAGATGGTGCTGCTTCATTTTACATTCAAGATGCTCTCTTTGCAACTCTAAGGGCCGGAAACTTAGTTTTGGAGGAAGCATTATGAATGTTTAAATTTTGTGGAAACTGATGGGGCCACCCAGAGAAGTGCTGATACAGACCCCAAGTGAAAATGATCCCATTCTCTGAAGTACTTGGGTATTTTACCTGAAGAGGCTTACTCATACCTTTTTAAAATGGATTAACGGTGCATGAAACTGACATGATAGTAATGATCAACAGTGTGTGTATAATATACATGTCCTTCCCTCATCTAAGGATTTCCTGGAACTTCATAAACATGAATGAAGACATCCCTGCAATGTATCATGCCACAAAATTCTGATGGGTAAACTGAGGCACGGAGCGGGTAAGCGACTTCCCTAAAATCACAGTCATACAATGAGCAACTGGCAGATTTGGAATTAGAACCCAGGAATCCTGACACTCAGTCCTATAGTCCCACTGCCTACTGAGCAGATGCTGACTGAAAAGAGAAAACTGAAAGAAAAAACAGTTTTTTGGTAGCATAAGTGCAACATCTGTCATAGGAACTTTCAATTAAATATCACTGTGACTGAGGAAGCAGGGGGAAATCTGTATGAACTATAAATGGGGGAACCCTGAGTCCGAAAAACATGCTATGGACAATGTCAAATAGACAAGCTATTTATTTTAGTTCATCAACATATATAGGAACAGTCTTTCCCTTGTCAGAGTTAGCTGAGGGTAGTATGTATCCAACAAGTTTCAAAGGAGACCAGCAGCAGACACTGTATCTTTAGATGAGAGCATCAGGTAAGATGCTGACCCATGACCAAATGTTTAAATATCCAGCCACCGTGTGCTATGTTAAATACAGTATTTCCCAGTGTATGAAGAAAAAAAACACAAATGATTGTATTTCCACTTGTATATAAAATGCAATTATTTTTTATCTTAGCCTGTGTGATTTGGGGGGTTATTACTTAATAGAACAAATTAATTTTATAACAGAAAGACTCTACAGTTAATAGCACCATTTACATTCTCCTCTGTATGAATGATGAAGCATAAACTAATTAATGCTTGGAATAACTGTGACCCTATCAGTTTGGAGTGCAGGGTGAGGAGGGTTCTGAATAGTAATGCATCATTATCAGCTAAATCTTAACATCTGTTTATTAAATCAATTCAGTACCAGTCAAATGCTATTAATATCACCTGCATTGTTTTCCTAAGTTCAAATTCAGTCAAACACTGGATTGCCTGTACATGTGAAACAGAGCTGTCCCCCCAGAGCCTAATTAGTGCTACAGCCCTAAATACCAAAACCCAGACAGTAGATTCAGTACTGGTTACAGCAGACACACTGGACACTTGTTGAACAAGTTGTTTTCTATAACTCTGTTGGCACAGAGCATAACTCTCTTTTCTGCCAGCTTCTCTACAGAAGAGCTGCTCCTTGAGACTAGATAAAAGCTACCTATGTATTCACATACACACACACACACTTTACTTGGTGGAATAAATTATCCATTTCAGGTGCTAGAGTTTTGTAATCACTTTGGATTTTTGTTTTTGCAAGACAAACTACAAGTTATTTACAACAACAGGAAGATAATGTATTCCTTGCTTTTTTATTTATTTTTTTTTTTTTTTGGTAGTATCTATCTTTTTCTTCAAAGTGAAAGAAAATTCAGTTTCAATCTCGGAGATCAGTGCTGCAAAAATCTATTTCTAGAGCATTTTGATTTTCCCAGTTTCCCCCACTCTGCCCCAGTAGCTTTTGTCTGTCAATTTGGGGTGCTTGTCACTACAAGAGAAGAGCATCCAAACCAGCAACAGTAGGCAAGAAAAAACGCACGCTGTGATTTTAAGATCTTTCTAAGACTGTTGCTGCTTTCTGTTGCATCTAAATTTTAAAGATAATCATGTTTCTAATCTATTCTGTTGCAGAGAGCCTTCACAATATGCTTTTAGCTCTGTGGGCAGAATTGATTCCCCATCAAATGTGTTCAATTTGCAAATTAAAAGATAGTTGGTTTTTTCCCCCCAAACTGTAATCTCACCCTGGGATCGAAAACCCAAATAAAGATCTTGATAGCAAATTCTGCCCCCGTTCCACCTGGGCAGCTCTATAGTCTTCCCTCAAAGACATCTGTTCAACCCTATCAGCAGCAGCAAGGCTATGCTGGTATAAATAGAACATGGTTAAAAATTATGAGATTATGCAGGAGCAGGAATATAATCCAGCTCCTTCTCCTAGAACTGTGCTGGTTTATCAGCACCAGCAGGAATTTTTTAAGAAGTCACACATCACTATAGTGAGCAACCATGACTCTGAAGTCACATGGGGAAGAGATCAATTGAGCAAGAAGATGTAATTTTTGCAGCGTCACTTTCCAAAGGAGAACCTCACTTGTAAAAGCTAATAGTGTTATGTTCTTACATTGACACAGCACTTTTCCTTAAAACAAAAGGACACCAAAACTCTTCACAGATCAAAGGCATACACTAAGGTCTTCCCATCACCAACATGCAACCATCTTTAAGGTGGGGCATCAGAAGTTTGGGTTTGGGAAGCACCTCTTGTAATTGGTGGTAGATGCATACTGTTAACCTGGGTGTTGGGATATGTAAGGGTTAAGTAGAGACCTGGGAAACCGCTGGTGCGCTGGTATGGTATTTGAGAGTAAAGTCACAGGCAGGCACCATTTCTTCTCTTGATAGATAAGTGTCATCTCTCGCCCTCCCTTTCAGCTTGTTGGGGATAGATAAGCTCGCAACTGCATAAGGAATGTGGGGATCTAAAAGATACCTTTTGTGTAGAGCAGTATTATCTCCCCCTCCCTTCCTTTTCCAGCTACATAGACGAGCTCGGGGTCATGGTTCCTTCCTTCCTCCCTCCCCTGTGGACTGCTGATTAAGGGAATTTGTGGCTACAATTACTGCAAAAAATGTATTTTCAAGGTAAAAATGTCTGTATAATATGTGTAATGCTGTAAATAGTAAATAGGGGTGGGTATAATCATAATATGGGTGTTCATATTACTTAATAAGAGGTTTGGAGATGTTGAAGCAAATGTAGGCATTTACATACTAATTTAGATTTAAAAAGAGTGTGCGGTAAGTAATCCAGTACTTACTTGACAATTGGGTCAAGGGGAACAAGTATCGCAATAAAGAAGGAGCAGGTTGACCCAGAGGTTCTTCTTCCAACACTAGGGAGTCAGAGATCACTAAGATGGAATTCATTCCTCCCTGCCTCTTTCATCTTCCCACTCTTTCTCCTCTGGGACCTTCCACTCTCCTCCCAGTCACAATGTGAACAGGGGCTCATGTGCTGTCCACCTGCATTCCAACTAATTTTGAGCATGCTAGGCCAGTCACCTTACAGTCAACAAGGTGCTCAAAATCAGAAGGCTTTGCAGTATCAGTCCCTGAGCCATCCAAATCCTTTCCCCACGCCTCTGCCCATTATCTGGGCAGTTTATAGCATTGTTCTAAAATAGCTGTGAAATATCCATCACAAGATATTATTTATGAATTTATTTTCATCCAAGTAAGTTAAATGTAAGGAGTACTGCAGGTAGGACTGGATCTTTTTTTAAAAAAATGAGAAATTGGATTTTAATCTAAAATATTTTCTCTGGAAGTATCTGCTTTCCCTACATTTTCATCAGAAAACCAAAAAACAAAAGTTGGTTGAAAATTCTGTGATTGCCAAAAAGTGGAAAATGTTAGTTTTGGGACAGTAAATCAAAATTTTTCACTGAAAAAAAACATCATTTTCGCATAAACTTTCCATGAGTGGGGACTTTTTCCACACCCAGCTCTAACTGCATGGACTGATCAGGGACTCTGGCAGCACCAAGACACATTGGGTCAAATCCAGGACTCCACTGAGTTCTACCTGGTAGGAATTTGGTCCATTAAGTTAAGGAAAGAGTGTAACCATAGGAAATACCCAATCTGAGCTTCCCCTTAAATAGAGCTAATTGAAAGCATATTTTACATGGAACATGCTTTGTAAAATATAGAAAGATGTTAGCTGAGGAATCAAATGCAGTATGATGAACAAAAAATGGCGGGTAGATGTAACATTACAAAATCCCATTGGTAGGAAAATACCTGTATGAAGGACAACATTCTGTCCTGACTTACACCTAGCGCAAGCCCCACTGATTTCTGTAGAGTTGTACTGGGTGTAATTCAGGGCAGAAATGGGTCCTATGAGCTTATATTACTGATATGGCGGGGCGAAATATAGCAAAATGAAGAGAGCTTGGGAAAGACAGACAACATGGCTATGAATCAGAGGGGTAGCCATGTTAATCTGTATCCACAAAAACAACGAGGTGTCCAGTGGCACCTTAAAGACTAGCAGGCTGGCTATAAAGTTATTTGGAATGAGATCAGGTGCAACTAAGGAGGGTGTGACCGGGATCCCAGAGGGGACCAGCTGAAGTCACTCAGTTACGGTGAACTGCAAAGAATGGGGCAGATAATCTCCAAAACTGGTGGATATTTTCAGTACTTAGATTTACCAAGATAGCATAAGACAGCTTCTTTATTACCTCACTGGTTGCCTAGAAACCAACACAGTTCCCTTAAAGTAACCCAGCCTTAGGCCTCCATCCAGGTACCCAAGTCAAATATGATGAAGATTTCTTAAAATCTTATTCCATCATATAAAAGAACAGGTTCTACCAATCCCAAAGGATTGGACACATTACCTCCCAGGTTAATGAATATTTCAGATCTTACCCAAATACACATTAATTCTTATTAACGAAACTAAAATTTATTAAAAAACAAAAGAGAGTATGGTTAAAAGATCCATGTACATACAGACATGAGTTCAATTCTTGAGGTTCAGATTCATAGCAGAGATGGAGAGCTTTGTAGTTGCAAAGAGTTCCTTTAGACTTTAGTTCATAGGTTATAGTCCAACGTCCAATATCATATTCAGGGTGTACCAGCTTAACTGAGATTTCATCTTGTGGCTTAAGCTTCCCCTGATGAAGCTTAAGCAGATCTGATATAAAAAGGATTAGGACCAAGGATCTTTTATACAATTTCAGGTCTTCTTTGACAAGTTGGAGTCTCTCAGGGAACAATAGGTAAGCAGCGCATCTTTGAAGTAGGTCCATCACCAATACTTAGCTATACGAATTAACATAAGACAATCGCCTGTTCCTCCACCATTCACCGATGATTTGCTATACATTTCAAAGAGAGATTAATAGAGAGATCTCTTGTGTTTACACTTCTTTTAAATGTTAGGATGTTCTTTTGATCTTTAAATTATCAGAATACAGCATAGACAGGGACTGTTGATTACATTGTTGACCACTACCCTTACAGATGGAAATGCACAAAAACACAAACGTTATCTCCCCACATGTCTTTAAGGGTTGAATTTGAGTCATTTATTTTGCAGGATGTTTAACCCTTTCTGGCCATGCGTCACAGAGGGTGACGCATATTAGCATGCACTGACCTTACTGTAATGCACTAGTATCTAAAGCCACTATCCTGTATTCCTTATGCCCCCTAAATTCCCATTGACTTCATGGAAATATTGGCTGCAGAAGAAATGGAGGATCCGGTTTTTAATGTTGTATTCTCTATATTTTCCTTATGGAAAAGTATGCGAGCTGACTAGAGAGAGAGAAATAGATAGAGGCTTATATCTGAGGTAAAACCAGGTAAAGCCTTTCTGCTGCCAATGACTAGAACATGTGGTGAGACAGCACGTGACCTTTGCCGTATGGCATTTGTACCCCCATTGTTCTCCTTAAGCCTTCTGGGGTGGTGGTAATAATGTTTATCAAGCTCACAGAAGGGATATAGGGAGATCACAGTTTCTAGGTGAAGAACTGGTAACTTTGGGATGTGGATACATAAATCAACACGAAGTGGAGCCCCATGACTAAACTAGTCAAGCAAGGTACAAAGAAATACTAAGTGATTCAATGCAAAGTTTTTACAACGTGTTCAGTGAAGATAGCCAGAAGCTGGAATCTTTGTAGCAACTGAAACATGACTTTTGGGTGGTAATTTCCACCCCATTAATTTACCTTTAAAGTCCTATATTCTAACTTGCAAGGCAGAGGAATTACTTTACATTAAGCAGCACCAGAATTCAGTGCCACCGTGAAGGCTGAAAGGTGGTGAGATAAGAACATTTCTCACATATCTAAGTAGCAGGGGCATTTATGAATATCAATTAGTCCATAAACTTCTCCATAAAAATATAAAGTAAAATCACAGTGAGCTGAATTCTGTCCCTATTATTCCGATGCGAATATATTGCAATGAGAGTTTGGGACAGTCTAATCGTGAAAGGTGTTGAGAGCCCAGAGCATCATTCATTTAAGCTGATTCTAATGAGAAAACATTCGGAAGTGCCATCATGACTTAGGAGCTTAAGTCTCATGGCATATGGGACCCTAAATCACTTGGGGACTTCTGAAAATGTTGCTCAAAATGGAAAAGTCCAGGGCACCAGAGAAATCAAAGGCCTTGGCCAAAGAGGTAAGTAAAAGAGTTGAGTCAAAGGGGATTAGAGAAGGTTTACCTTGCCATGCAGATTTTGACAGGTGAACTAAGGGCTTTGTCTATGCACAGTTCATGCAGTGACTGAGTTAATCAGTGCAACCCTTTAGTGTGGATATGCTTGTATCAACTTGAATGTTTCTAGTAATTTCACTTGTGTCAGGAAATGAAGTTAAATCAGAACAAAAAGCACACATGTGGGACAGTCACACTCTACAGTCTAACTAAATGGGTTTTATTTCACAACTTTAGTTCTTTTTTGCAACACGTCTCTGTGTGGCTCCCTATCTTGGATTAAGGATGTCCTATTATAGTTTAACTGAAATGTACTTTTATTGACTTAAGCTAAATTGCAATAAAACACTCTTTCTCCTGAAGAAGAATGTTCGCACACAGACTTGGGCCAAAATAACTAAAATCTGTGAAATAAAACCCCCATTTAATTAGCTAAGTTCCAGTCTGTGCAGACTAGCTCTAGGTCATCTGTGTTTTGAGTATTTTGTTAGTAAGTCCTTTGGCAAGAGTATGGTGCTGAATGGAGATAAGGGAATAAGTTTCATAGTAAACTAATGAGAGGTATGTTATTTAAAGGCAAATAATTTTTAACAGGGCTTCACTCACAATAGTAGAGTACCTTTGTCATGTCGCCCCTCCCCCTGCTCCTGACTCCTGTTGCTTAGTCTCATTTCCTCTTCCCACAGAGGGAATAGTTTGTGCATCCCACCTTTGTAACATGAGCTATAGAGTCAGCCGTACAAAATTCCACTTGCCCATCTGCCTGGGGTGAGTATTTTTTAAATGAATAAAATATCATTAGCTTTTCCAATATCAGCATTATCATGAGGATAGAGGAGTTTTAGACCACTCCAGCTAAGCACAGCACTTTGGGGGCCATAAGAAGAATGGGGGCATAGAAACAACAATAAGCTTTGGCCAAAGAAAATAATTTTATCTTCATTTTATTGTCATCCCTTTTCACCATCCTCATAGGTACTTAGGCACCCAATTCCCATTGAAATCAATGAAAGTTAGACACCTAAATACCTTTGAGAGCACCATAAGAGCTCACCAGGCCAGTTAGAACATGACTTTGAACAACCATTGTCTGAAGCCATCTTATTATACACCACTGCCAGATAAATAGTTACAGGTAAATATTGTGGAAAAATCAATAGACAAACAAGGTGGTGATTAGTATATTGTTCCAGAGTCAGTCCCAACAGCTATACGATATGTAACAATACTGACTTTGTTGCCTAATACGTCCATAGAAGTTTTGGCTCTCAGCATTCAGCAACAGCTCAGTGGCACTGAAAAGTCATGCAGCATTTTATGCCTTTGTTGCTGCATTGTTGATTTTAGCTATTTAATTTCATGAAACCCCAGGTGTGTGTAAATGAGAGATGTTGTGGAATTAGGCAGAGTCTGATGAAGATGATGATTTCCCATGTGATCTATCTGTTTTCACTGCACACTAAGCCCAGGCTCTGGCTCGCTTTGAACCCAAGCCCCTCTTCTGTACACACACAAATCAGTCTGGCTCAGCTCAGCAAACACTGAGGACCCAGGTCCTTGGACCTTACTAGAGAGGCAGGTCAGAGCCTGAGTCCCACTGTGACTCAGGTCCAAGCCCTGTCATTTTACAGTGCGGTCACAGGTCAAGCCACAGACCCGAGTCAGAAGGTAAGCATGGTGCAGTATGGACATGTTAGCAGAGCTGTGCTACCTGGGTCCAGCAATTGTAAACCCAGGTTTACAATGCAGTGTGGATGCTCAAGCACAGGCCTGGAAACACCAAGTCCACAAGTCTGGGTCCTACAGACCCAGATGTAGTGTGCAGTATAGACATAACCTATGTAGGTTAGAGGGACAACAGACCCCTCAAACTACAACTCAGCCATCACAGTCAAATTCCCTTTTCTAGAGTTCCCTTTTCATTATTGGTGTCTGCTATTCAGATTTAATGCTTATCATACTTTAACCTTAAACTTCCAAAGTCTTCAGTGAAGGCAACCAAAAACTCCTGTAACACTTTTGATCTATCTAGGTATTTCTATGGCCCCTCATCACCATACTATATGAGTATCTCCCAAACATTTAATAAACTTATCCTCACAGTGCAGTAGGAAAATCTCATAACCCACATTTTGCAGATGAAGAGCCAAGGCACCAATAAATTAAAAGCCTGAATAGCAGAGTGCAATGCCTGGTGGCTGAGGTGGTCTAGAGGGCAGTCCAAAGTAGCACAGGTGGAATTTGTAAAGTCAAATGGCTGAGAATTTAACAATTGGATGGTAACAGATTGCGGATCACAGTGATGATTTAACCTGGTGATATTCTGAACAAAATAGAGCTCTCAACCATAATTGTTGCTCTTTCCATCACTTCACATTGACTCTACTGGCATTCTAGGCATCAGAGTGCCAGACAGAGTGACAATCCTGAATATAGATTGAGAGTTCAGTTGGCATACACCACAACTCTCGCTGTCTCAGGAAAATGCGTCAACAAAGCTAGAAATGATTTAATACTGCTTTCTACCACACTTAATTTTGTGATGAGGTTTCTGTTTCCACTGTACACCTTGGATATCACAATGAGAAATGTCTAGACCTGGGCTTGGCTACCTCACATTATATGGTAAGAATTAGAATGACTGCACAGTTGAGCACGTTCATACTTTTCTTAACAAGTGCCTTCTTGTTAAGGGAATGACTGCAGCAATAAACCAGCCAGGCCCCCATCAGTAGATGTCACTGAAGACAACAAAGGCATCAAGAACTGAATGCAAATGAAGAGATATGAGCAAAAATTAAGAGAATCAGGTAGTCCAGCAACCACCACACAAGCTTCTACAGCTCTATCTTGGTGTTGTCATTCAATTCCCCATAGCCTTCTAAAACCTAGATGATCAGATAATTAAAGGTTGAGTGGTATGCATAACATCAAGCTGATTAAATTTGTTTACTGATAATTCTTTCAGGTTCCCGTGAATATCATGTAATTTTCAAGGTTTATTTCAAACAGATTTTGTGTAATGTATTATTGACATCATCCTCGTGGACCATTTCTACAATGTCATTCAGGATAATTATTTCACAACAGATTTTCAGAGTCCCTGATTCCTGTTGGGATTTGCTTTTGCATAAATTACAGTGCAGAATATTTAATCAGTGTCCCCATTAGAACCCTATGGCTTATTTTTAGGAATAAAGAATGGGAGAGATGGCAGTGGGAGGTGGGGAGAAAGGGATATTTGTATGATTGCAGCATGAATATATTTTCCTCAGCTCTGTTTTCTAAAGTGCAACAGAGCTGGATGTTACCCTGCAGCATCTTTGCCTTTTTTAGAAATAAACACAGGCATTAATCTTTTGACTGCATTAAATTAAATATTCATGTTAACGGATCACATAATGTGAAGTTAAAAAACGATTAACATTTAAACTGCATTCTCTCTGATTGTTCCAAAAAATGAATTACTCTCTCTTAACTAATAATGCCAAAACAATAATAAATCTGAGAATTAGGACTACAGGAAGTGTCTTTTATATATACACATAGATGAAGACTGGCCAACCCTTGTTTCCCTAAAGGAACCTAAGCTCTAGGCTTCAGCACATTCATATGCGTTTCCGTGCATAACCCCTTCTATAGTCTATGACTTGGAATTCTGTATTGTGCATGCTGTTTACAAAAGATAATTAAGCAGGCAGATCAATATGATGCTGGGATTTGGCAGTATTAATATATCAAGGGTAAAACCATATGGATTCGTTTCTCTAATAGATTGCTGGTTGCCCACTGTTGTCAGCTCACAAACTGTAGCATGCCCCGGGTAAAACTACTGAGTCGATGGAATTTGGATTTCATTGAACAGGCCAGTATGAAGTAGTTATGCTACTATACACATGAGCGTACAGCTACTTTGGCAGAAAAAGAGTGTGGCTTTAAGCCTCTGCACCACATCAGGTGATGTGAGAAAAAAGCCATTCTCAGAAGAACAGTGCCTGGAGCAAGTGAAATGGGACAGATTCTGCTCTGTTACACCAGTATATCACAGGATGTGGTGGTTCGCACTCCTTGGCTGGGGGCAGGAAGAGAGGGGAGCTGGCCCTAGAGCCCTGCTTGGCTGGAGGACTGCAGCCAGCCTGCCTCCCATGGGAGGCAGGGAATACCACTACACAGGCTGTGTTTGGGCCTGTTCCAGCCTAGGCCCAGCAGAGGAGTCCTGACTAGCACACTGACAGACACGAGGCAACACAGCAGAGACTGGAACTCACCATTCCAAGCTTGCATCGCACCGAAGCCTCACCAACCACTGCAAAGGGTTGGAGGTACCCAGTCTGGGGACTGGGTGTATGTCTTCACAGCCCACGAAAACAAGCCTCCCAGCCTGAGTCGACAGACTCGGGTTAGCTGGGCTTACACTAGTGTTCTAAAAATAGTTGTCTAGACAGCACTTTCGGGTTCTAGCTCCGGCTGGAGCTTTGGGCCTAAAGCCTAAGGAGGAGGATGGGCTTCCATTCTGTCAACCAGGGCTTGGAGACTCCCTTCTGTGGGCTTTGTAGACGTAACCTAGGAGACAGGGGCTGGTCTTACCCAACTGCGGGTCCACATATGCAGAGTTATACTAAGCACTGGGGACTCAGCATACTGTAGTATCTTGGTGGGTGAATGTGTGACCTCTGTAGGGTCTCCAGATGGTGTCTTGCATTAATTGAGGTTTGCCCCTGCCCAGGTAAAGCGAGTGGCATCTGGCAGGTTCTCGGAGTGCTGGGGTTAATTCCTGCCTCCTCCAAGGTTGTAAAAGCAGTTTGGGCCTCATGAGAGGAAGTGGGATTCTCTACTTCCAGGCACGGCTTGGAATTTAGGGACCACACCATGAACAAAAGTGTCCCCACTACACTGACGCTGTTGGCACTGAACTCCTCTGGCCATTCTGTGCCAGGAGCACAAGGGTGAGGATCATGCCTGGATGCTGCATCTTCTCTCCCTGTCCCTTCTGGAATAGGTTGCGCATATTCAAAGTGAGGCTTGCCAAGATACCCATAGGCTCCAATCTGCACTTAGGACGAAAAGTCGTTAAAGTGGTGATGGCTTAAATTCAGAAACTTCCTTCTCTCGCAGTAAATAATCATTCAAAACCACAGACGCTGCTACTGCTCAAGTAGATTTAGTGCAGGTGAAAGGAGCTAGGACCTGCAACCCCAGAAATTGAAATCCTCTCTCTGTCTTTCCCCAGAGCATTCTTCCCAGTAACAAATTCCTGCCTATCTCGCTCTAATGTATACGTGCAAGTGCGCTCTCTCGTTCTCTCTCTCTCTCACATACACACACACAAATTGGATGACTTGGCCTTCTTAATTAGTGGACTTGGGTCTGCAGCCACATAGAAGGACACTGGAACCAGCCCTTATTTTTATTATAACCTGATACTAGACCAATTTCACAACATTTTACCTAGAAAACACAAATCATCTTATAACAACCCTACACCCAAGCCCCTGCAAAAGACTAAGAAGTGCCAGTTCTAACAAAGCCCTACCATTTTTTCCCCTCACTTAGCAACAGCAACAAAGCACAGTGTACATGCAAAATGGGAATAAAAAGACCAGTAGATGCATCCAACTGGCAACTACCATAAGACATTGGAATCATTAAGGAAAGGGCTGAATCTAAGGGCTTGTAGCAGAAGAGGTCATGTTGTGCTCATCAGTGAGTACAGGAAAGGTTTTATTAGGACTCTGGAGATGATCTCACTGCAGTACATTCATTCATTCATTCAGCACATGTAGACTCGACTCCAGCAAAGAAGCAAACTAGGGCCATTTATTCACAACAAATGTAAGAGGTTGGGATGTAATCATCCATTTGGGATGTAATCATCCATTCTTTGCATGAAGCCATGAGTGTTAGATGTGGCATATCCTTGCCCTGTGTATAATGAAAAAAAATGTGATGCTCCCTTTATGCATGTTTGAAAACCACACAAAGAAAAGGGTAGTTTACAAGTGCCGTAGGACACATTTCACCTACATCACTGGTGCATACTGCAATATAATGGGAGAGGGCTGCTAGAAATGTGTTTGACCACTGGATTTGAATCTCAGACACTCAGGACAAAGATTACCTAAGGCTATAGAGGGAGGGAGTAGTGAGTGTGTGGTGTTGCCCTCTAGAGGCTGAGACAGAACCTGCCACCTGTAGCTAGCAAACTTCTTTAAAAGTAAATAAAATCGGGGGCGGGGAATTCCAAGCATTATTACCAGGTTTGAAAATTTTACCATACAGCTGCTAATCAGCTAACTAAACCTACTGCCCAGAGGAAGGCACAAAAAGTGGGGGGGGGGGTTATGTCATCAGTGAGATCCAGGCTGCCCTGGTGAGATGCTCAAGGATTAGATTAACAGAAAAGAACCCTGGTAGAGATGTGTGAGGAAAGTTGCCCACTCTAGGTCTAGCTTACTCCTGTCCTATTAGACCCTAACTTTCATGAACAATAATTCACCCAAAATATTTTTTAAAGAAGAAAACAAGTCCATGTCCTGAGATATGGCTAAATGGCCCATAATATTAGCCACCTTCACTTCATCACTTTCTCCTTCTTTCCTATCTGTTCCGTATCCTCCCTCTCCCCCACCCGTAAAACTGTACCTTTAACAGTTTAGAAACACTTCCTGCTGCTTCCCTTCTTTGCACCTCCCCCAATAATCCATCTGCACCATCATCAAGCTGTGGAAATAGCTCTTTCCCTTTTGTTTGCATTTGTTTTCACTAGTACCTAGGTCAAAACTGAGACCAGTGACTAGAGTTTGTCAAAAATGTGGGCGGGGGAGGGAATCGTCAACAAAACTTTAGCATTTAATTTGCTAAGCAGTTCTACAGGTGACCCAGCAGCAGTGGTTTTAATAATGTGCCACCTACATAAACAGGAACAAATATACAGTTAGGAGGGCAAATCCTCATCTGGTGTAAACTCACATAGCATTCTTGACTCAATGGAACTATGCTGATATTTAGCCCAGGACAGAATGATGATGATGATCTAACCCAGGACATAAGCAGTTCTAGCATGATAACAGAATAATAGAAATGGAGCAGGTCATCTGATCCCTACTTTTAGTGCGGAAGTGTTCCCTATTATGAATGGGCCAGTGATTTGTATGGTCCATTTCTAGAGGACTCAAAGCACTGGTCCTTCTGCCTTTCCTGATGGGAGCCTATTCCATAGCCCAGTAATAATCCCTGGTCACCTATTTTGTCTCACTAATATCCTGGGACTAACACAGCTACAACTACACTGCATAAGCCAGTTCTTTGACACGCAAGAGACAGACTTGTGTCTGTTACATGTGATAAAGCTCATGTGGGATAAATGTCATGGGCAAAATAAATTAGAAGGCGACATCACTGGACAGACAGCAATGATCAGTCTTCAACCCTTCTTTTTCCAAGAGGTGAGAGTTGGTAAATCAGAGGCATTTGATGATTGGAGCCAGCCAGCTTGCATGTCTCGTTTGTATTGTTAGCAGAGATTAAAACTGATTATTCCATTTCCTCCCCACAGCCCCGATGGCTAGGGTAATGTTTGCTAAGAGCAATGTCGGTTTGCTCATTCTTCGTTTTAATCAGCAGAGAATAGTTTTACAGCTGTCGTTTACACTGGGTGGAGGAAAGGAGCAAATCAAAGAGCTGAGGAAAATCCTGAGACATTGAAGGAATTCAATAAAGGTGCAGCCGAAGATCAATAAACTCAGCTGCCATCTCTGTCAAACAACAGGCCACTTTGTGCTGTGTTAAATTATACAGCAGCAGAGGGATGGCCAAAGGTCTGTAGCATTGGGATGGAAGAGAGCGTGTCATATGGTGATTTTAAAAAGTGAATACACTAATAAGAATAAATATTTCAAAGACATTCCAGGAAATAAGACAAAATTATAATTGACATTCAGGTCACTTACAAAACAAAGAAGAAAATAGCTCAATGCATAATTTTACCACTATCGCCCCAAAATTGCAGCATGACACTAAATGAATTACAATAACCTCACAATTCAAACTGACTTGAATGAAATGTCTCATCCACCTGTTAACTTGCCATTCCCCTTCTTCATAATGAGGAATCAATGGCAAAATAAATAAGTAGTAAATATCAATTGATAGAAAGCAATAATCAATCTTCCTCCCTTCACTCCAAAGAGGTGAGACTTGGTAAAGGTCTGATCCAAAGACCACTGAAGTTAGTTGGAGTCATTCCATTGACTATAGGGGACTTTGGATCAAGTCCGAAATGCTTTACAAAACTCGTATCTATTTTACCCACATTAGGCACAGTGTTACAAACATGTCCACATTCGAATAACTTTATTCATGCGAGAAGCACCATTTGCAACACTGAAATGGAAATTGACAGGGATGAATTTGAATCAAATCTCTGAGTCCAGACACGCCCCTGAAACTTCCAGGAACGTCAAAAATGGCTCCAAACATCAAGCACTTATTGAATTTGAGACAAACCAAAACCCAAATGACCTGAACTTTGGAAGGTTTGGATCCAGATCTAAATTTTAAGGTGCAGGCGAGTTTTAATCAGCTGCTTATTTGACAGGTACGTCTATACTAAATGAATCCTGAATACTTCAAGGAGTGGGAAAATTCAATTCAGGGCATGGAGGTAAACATAGATTTGTCCAACTACAAACTGACATTGATTGCAACAGTAAAAATATAACCTAAAATCCAGAATGCCTACCCCTAAAATGTCTCCAAAGTTCGATTTCCAACAGGTGAGGGTCTCTTTATTTTATATTAAGTTCAAAAAATGTCCTCAAAAATGATTTCAAGGTTGAGCCACAAAGGAATGAAATCAAAGAAATGACTGAGATACAATAGTGTTAGAACAAATCATGAATATCATGAGATGATGACCTTTGGGGAAGAAAGATCCCAAACTAGCAATAAGAAAAATTAGGCAGGAAAATAAACTGCACTAATGAAACATCTATTTGCCGAAAACCATCTGCAATATTGAAATAGGGCAAGGCAGATTTTAAACTTAAAAAAAAAAAAAAAGCAGTTCTGTGCATACTCCCAACTTTATGAGAGTATCTTGCTGTATGTTTTATAAAGCACCAGCTACTTTTGCAGCTTTTTATAAATGTTTAGTAGTAATATTATCTGTGACAAGGCTTAAAAATAAACAAGAATTTGAAAACACCAAGAAAATAATAGGCACTATAAACGCAACATTTGAGAATTGTTTTGCACAGGAAAGTCTGTCTGTGGCATGTATGCAAGCCTTGAAATATCCCAGCAATAAAAATAAATAAATACAGAAATGGTGTAAGAAATTTAGAAATAATAGAGGAGGAAAAAACTTGGAGTCCCCTATGTGAAAGAGTTCCAGATGTTGCAAGCATAGGTAGTGTTAAAACCCATCTAAAATAGGTTTTCATTTGCTGGACAGAATGGATCTGACCCCACAGAGAACTGCTAATTTTAAAGAGGAAAGTTACCCATTGTGTCAAAAGGTGTAAATCTGAGAGGTGATTTCTGCTCCTCTCACCAGATCCTGGGAGCAGTGTTTTCAAAAAATACCTAAGTCACCCCGGACAGGTTTTCAAAAGAGCTCCACCCCCATTTATACCCCTAATGAAGGGCCAAACTTTCAGAAGTGCTCAGCATCCTGCAGTTCCCACTGCAGTACTTCAGATCAGATTTTCGGAAGAGCTGTATACCCAACGTGCTGATCTCCTTTTGACAATCTTCCTTTTAGGAGCCCAAGTGTAAGGGCCAGCAGGTATCAAACCCAGGACTGCAGAGTTGCCAGGCAGTGAGCACAGGTACACTGCCAACCAACCAGTGCTCCCCTACCCATTACCCGCAGTGGACACAGACCACAGGAAGTCCCACCTCAAGGCGTTCAACAGACAGCAACCTCATGATGCCTGATTGGCTCCCTGCCCTATATAAACCCAAGGGGCATTGCAGGAAATGGCCAGGAAATAAAGTGGCTCACTAGCTAGCTGTCCTGACCACTCTGCATTCTCTGTTCCTGAACTCCCAGTATTGACCTCGGCTTGGACCTTGACTACTGCTCAAACTCCACAACACCCACTTGGGCTGTGACACCTGTTATTGACCCTTGACCTGAGTCCTGACCTGTCTCCAGCACTGCCCTTTGGCTTGATCCGCAACCTCACTATTGACTCTGATACTGATTCTATCATTCCTGCCACTAGTCCTGCCTACCTTTGCCCAGCAACCTGACACCAAGTCCTATTGAAAGGTCATTGAAATTTAGGGATTTTGGTGCTTTTCAAAATACAACTGAGGAGCTCTTAGAAATTTTACCTACATTCCTTCCTCTCTGATACCATAATCAAAATGTCAGCTGTAGGAAACTCTGACAGCAAACTGGCAAACAACCGTTCTTTGAAAAGCAGAATCTCCCTTTCCCTTCTATTGTATAAGTTATTGCACAAATATAAATATATGTTAAAAGAACATTAAGGTTGCAAAGTCAAGCACTCAGAACCTGTTAATTATATGAACACTTACATAGAGATACTGAGGATAATAGATTTTCTGGTTCAATGGCTCCATTCAAACTGAAAATAATTTTTTTTCCCAGTTTTTTCTCACCAACACAAAAAAACTAAAAATATTTTGTTCAGGGTCAATGGTTCATTTTTAAAATGTCAAAACAAACTGCTGGGGCTTTTTCAAAGCTTTCTTCCTCATTTTTTATTTGGCCAAAACTATTCCCCAAATTTGACCCGAATTTGTGAATAGTTTTGGTCACCCCAAAGCTGCAATTTTGGGGGGGAAATTTAGGGCTGGGTTCAGGGGGCTCCCTGGGTCAGGGCTAGGTTCAGGGTTAGGGCTGGGTTCAGAAATGCTCCAAGCTTCATGCTGCCTGGGCTATAGTTGGAGTTGGGGCTGCTAGGGCCTTTTAAGGTTAGGGTTAGTGTTGCAAAGGGTAGGGTTCCTGAGCTAAGGTTAGGGTTGGGCCCAGAAGGGCTCCCTGGGCTAGCAATAAACAGGGTAGGGTTAGGGCTGGTAGGACCAGGATTAGTAAACTTCGTTCTCCCTGGGCTCGGATTAGGATTGGTGCCAATAGGGCTCCCTGAGCTAGGGTTAAGGTTGTGGCTGGGCTAATCCCACTCTCAGTTCATTTTAAGTATAACCGGGTATAATGCAAATGCACTCCCCTCCTCTGAGCAATTCATTTGTATGAAGTCTTTCAAGCCTACAACCAATATATAAGAGTTCTGATTCTGCTTTCATTTACCACAGGATAAAACAGGAGTAAGTCAGTCAATGGAGTTACACCTGTATCAAACCAAGATCTGTGCAAACAGAATCAGGCCCATGGTACAGACATTAGCATGTTGCACTCGTGGGGCCCAATCCCGCTGTCATTCTAGTCAGCGGAAGCTTTGCAAACTGACTTCTGGCACTGATTCTGGGTCTGGTTCCAGCACCAGGCATAGGATGTGGCTGGGAATGACAGTGAGTGGAAGGGGTTATTCTCTCCCACAGAGCAGCCCAGATGTGACCACTCAAGGCCCCCCAACCCCAAAAGCTCATCTAAATTTTGCCAGGAGCCAGATAGTTCCTAGGCAGGATCCAGACTTCAGAAGGTACAAAGGTGGGTTCGGGGAAGAAGCATAGTCTACTAGATAAAGCACTAAACTGGGAGAAGAGAGAGACTGGATTCTATTCCCAGCTCTACCACTCACCTGATGTGTCCAGGGCAAGTCACTTCACCACAATGTGCCTCTGTGTCCCCTCTCAACATTTGTCTACAAATCACATAGTTCTACCTTGTGCATTTTGATTACAAGCTTCTTTGGGCAGGCACAGGCTCATTACATGTCTGTACAGTACCTAACCCAATGGCATCCCAAGCATGGTTGGCACCTCCAGCTACTACTGTAAGACACATACCAGCCTACATCTGGGTCCACATGTCTAAGGCTGTGCTGCTCAGGAACAGCCCGAATGATCAGAGCCAGGGTGTTAATGAAACAGGAGACCCCAGATGATTTTATAACTTAGTAAACTTCATGTGTGCTAATGAGCTAAATATTTTTCACATCTACAAATGCGTGGTGGAGTTTGACCCCCATAAAAGATATTCAATTGCTGGTCCTCCTCCTTAGCTCCAGCTTTCCTAGAAAGATTTCCTTTGCATTTCCTAAATAGTTGTTTAATCTAACATGAAGCATGGAGACCACTAAGCATTTTGTGCAGCTTGTTGCCTGGTCACTACCTCCTTTGAACTGGGGTGGGAGGGGGAGCTTAGAGGGGAATGGTCCACTGGAAATAAAACCAAAAGAAGGAGCCCTGCAAGGCACGGAAGGGATAATGCTTATGTCATCCAAATAATAAAGGCAACTCAGCAGGATCTGCCCTTCCAGTGCCACCTCCCGTGACGGGGAACTATGATAGATAAATGCAATAATGTGAGATGATAATACAGATGCTGGCTCCCCAACCCATGACCACAGTGCTCTCAATGAAAACAAAGAGCCAGTGCTGAATAATAGGTTTAATGCCTCTCTTTTTAATGAGAATTTGTATTGCAACTCTCTCATCCTAAGATCTCAGAGCTGTGGATTTCTGCAGGAGATTTTTTATTGGCTTTTTCTTTAGTCGGTTTCCCCAACACTCTTCCTGAAAAAAATTATCTTTCTAATGCTCTCTCGGAGCTTATTCCTTTCACCTTACTCCCAGGAGTGGATTCAACCGGCCTACTCAGGCAAATGTGTGCTTGCAGGGGTGGTCCATGGCTACTAATCCTGAGGCAGGACAGAACTTTTATAGAGGAAGGACAGTCTCATGGATGGGGCACTGGCTTGAGGTCTGGGAGAGGTGGGTTCTGTTTTCAGGTTAGACATGGGCTTTGTCTGTGACCTTGGGCAAGTCACTTAACCCCTGATCTTTACAGGTCAATGAGATTTGGGCTGCTAAGTGCTTAAATCCCTTTGGAAAATGAGACCTAGGCTCCTAAATCATAGAAATGTAGGGCTGTTAGGGACTGAGAGGTCGGCAAGTCCAGCCCCCTGTGTTGAGGCAGGACCAAGTAAATCTGGACCATCCCTGACAGGTGTTTGTCCAAATGGTTCTTAAAGCCCTCCATGATGGGGAATCTACAACCTGCCTTGGAAGCCTATTCCAGAGCTTAAATTACCTTTAGAGTTAGAAAAATTTCTAACATCTAACGGAGATCTTCCTTGCTTCAGATTATGCCCATTACTTCTTGTCATTTAAGTGTTGCACTACTGAGCACATCAATGCCTAAATCTGGGTCTTAACCTCTCTGTTCCCTCTTGGTGAAGTGGGAATAATACTTCCCGCACCTCACTGGAACATTGTGAGGATAAAAATCCATTAATGATTGTGAGGTCACTCAAACACTACACTTATGAGGGCCATCTAAGTACCTGGATTGATTCATTAGTGCTGATCAGTTAAGTATTGCAGTCGTGAAGGGTTCTAACTAGTAAATCCTGATTTACCAAGTTCCTTTTGCTAATGTTTATTCTCCCCCGTGGCAAGTGACGAATAGGGGAAGAGAAGAGTTCCACCTTTTGATAATCATAGTAGTTTTTAAACCTTTTCCCCTTCCCTGATCTCACACTCGCAGCAGGGAAGGCGAAATGGATTCTGCTAGATAAACACAACTGGAGTTCAAATTGCTGATTGGGTTCTTTTTCCCAGAGTTCAAACCAAGGCTGTGCTGGCTGCAGCCGTTCAAGCTCGATGGCCCAGTGGGACTCATTACTCCATTTACAGTAAAACATGCAAGGAAATGTATCTCCCTATCCCCATATAGCCAAGTTTACTGAAGGATAACCTACTACATTACACAGATTAATACTCCAGTGAGTAAATTAATCCTCGGAATTTCACTCACTACTTGTGGCTTATAAATTTTAATTGGCTCTAAACTGCCACACGAATTTATGTGAATGTATATTGATGCAGTGAAAGAGATCAGAAATTATTCTACCAACATTTGAAGAGCCAAGATAACAGGAAGTGTTGGGACCGATTTATTAATGCATATTAATATTTGCCAAGTGGGATTCAAACTTATTTCAGCATTGCACAATCATATTACACACAGCTCAGTAGGGGAGAAGAAACAATGAAGCGGATAAATGCCTATATTTGGAACATACATTTCCATATTGCAAAAAGGCAACTCCAATAGCTGTACAGATTGGACTGTGCTTTTAGGACTCACATCCACCTAATCTCCCAAAGTATTGATCAGAATGGCCTTCTGGTATATTGCAATGCCAGTAGGTACAGCATGCACCTCTCTCTTGAGCAACAAGAATGGGATTTAACTTACGTTGACAAAGACCCCTCTCAGATAAGCTTCTTTATGCAATTCAGACAAGAACTAGGTTTCACTAATGCCAAGGTTCCCATGGATTTGACATTTCCAAATCCACAGAACATGGGGCCAGATTTTCAAGGGTATTTAGTTTCCAAAAGATGCAGATATGTGCCACCTACTGGGATTTTCAAAAGCATGTAGATACCTAACATGTTTAAAAATCCCACCAGGCACCTATCTGAATCTTTAGGTGCCTTAATACCTTTGATCATCTGGCCTTTGGTGCAGAATCCACCCTCTGCTACAGAATTCTGCAGAATAATCCAGTTGTCACTCTAACCTTCTAAAGATGAATCAAGGCAGGGTTGTCTCCCTGAACAGGTACATAGACAGCCTGAAACAGAGCTCTCAGAAAGGCTTGAACTGCTACTCTTTCCCATAATTGTCTGTTAACCCTGATGCCTAGCAATGAACACTTTGATGTCAACATTGTTAATCATTCCATTGCTGGTGATTTTACCAGAAGCATCCCCTGCCTGTTCTTCATCATTGTTATATATGCCGGTAGTCACTGGGGTAGGCAGTGAGTCAGCTGCTTGCAGGGAAATGATGAGTGTAAATTTCACCAGGAAACAATTTAAAGACTCCCTGATTCAAGATGAAAGAGGAAATACACCCCCTACCTATTGCCCAAAGGGTCAACAGCTTTCTGAAAGCCAAGAACCGAAACTCCTCTTCCTCATGCTTCCCTGGGTACCTAAAACCCCAACAGCCACTAACAGCTCCTACAATGTAGTCATGCATTTTCCATGCACAAATCTGTGGCATATTAAAATATTGGAGGCCATGTAAAATCAATTGAATTTATTGTCAGAATGAGACAAGATAGGGACTAGATAGTATTTTCATGTTTAGTCCAATAAAAACCTCCCTGGTTCAACATATACTGATACTGCCCCAGAATTTCTAATCTGCCACACAAACCACACTGGACTTAAAGTGAAGCTGAGATCTTCCATCCATCACCACCAGTAACAGAGGCTATGGAGGCCAAATTATGCCCTGAGCTGTGCAGCCCCATATTTCATTTATGCCCTCAGTGACATAAGTGAGTTGCACAGAGGACACAATCTGTAGGCAATGGAGTTGCACCAAATAAAGGCAAAATTTGGCCTTCAGAATCTTTATTATTGCAGATTATGAAATGGAGTGGTTGGTAGGAAAATATTTGTTTGCACACTGCAGATTTGAATATGCAAATCAGTATTCAGAATACAGAGCCATAGGATGCACTTTTTAGGAAGGAACTATACTTTTAAATTTGAGCCAAATCTCAACTGAATATTTTGCATCTAAAAAATAAAGCATGTTTAAAGGGACAACAATTTAAAAAAAAAACACACTTCTAAGATGTTTCACCAACACAGCTCTGGGTAACATATAAAAGGAAAACAGAGTGAATTGAGGAGGAGGAACACATTGCTCTGATTTTTTTCCTGAGTATGTTTCCTTGTACATTTGGCAGCACACTTTGCATACAGTCAATTTCATGATTGCCTCTGTTTACCTGGATCTCTGACATACAAATAGGGGAGAGGAAACTATTTTTTAAAAATATAAACCACAAAAACAGGCAAGGGGATTTAAGGGCATAATTGATACCAGGAAGAACTTATCAATTATTCTCAATTGTCCAGATTTTAATGGGATTTTATTGATATAAAATTGTTGTAAAATTTTCCTTCTCTTCATCCTACATATTTCCAGTCACGGGATGAAAGCAGAAGTGCCAAAGCTCCAGTACCCTTACAAAGGACATTTTCCTAGTATTTTTGTCCTTACTTGAGTCAAGAGTACTAGAGGAAGTCTGTTCTCTGAAGATTTCCAGCCCCAATTCACTCTCTCAAATTATTCACCCACATTTCAGTTAAGTGCTCATGCTCCTGGTTGCTCATCCAGCCTGATGTGAACCTATTGAGGCTCACCCATCACTACTTCCTCTCCGGATTTATGTTTTTTCTCTTAGAACAATGTACTTCTCACAGTGGTTGAATCAGGACATGATCCTTTGCTCTGGTCTTCTTAGCCCACAGAAACTGCACAGGTTGGGCATTCATAGTATCGTTTATCTGAGTTCCCTCCACCAACACTACTACAGTCCCCATGCAAAGGTCTATTTACAATAACCTCTGTGCTTTTTTCAGTCTCCTCGGGACAGGTGGGGTTGGGGGGCAGGGAGAGCAGTAGTCTCCCTTTCCTAAGGAAAGTACCATTCCTCTTCCTCTCCTACACTTCCTTCCTGTGCCTCTTTTTCCTTCTGGGCAGATGGGCTAATTGGCTCTTTATCCCACCCAGACTACCAGCCTGGTTATCTAATTATCTCTAATTACCCCAGTCAGCTTTCTGTACTGGAACTAATAGGCATCAAAATGTTGGCTCCCTGCACTCTGTCACAGTGGTGAAGCAAGGTACACATACAAGTGGCAGCAGAAAATCCCCACATTGTGTTGATCTATTGCAGGGTGAAGGTATAACATGATGATATACTACTATTGCTGGTGCCCAATAAATTTGAGGCTGATAGCCTCATTAGTATAAACTAACCCCAGCTGGGTTAGGATGGGAAGCCTCACTGCTAGGACCAATGCAGACCAAACTAGACCATGACTCAGTGGGGACTAGACTCTGCCAGCAAGAATCTTCCACTGCACCCTAGCTTCTGTGTTTGAAAGCAGAGTAAGCTGTTTTAGAAACATACAGGTTAAATTATTTAAAGGTATGTATCAATGAGGTTTTCCATTTTCAATTGCTGCCAGGTCATAGAAGCTTTTCAGGACGGGGGTTACATCTTCCTGTGTTTAGAAATTGCTTACTATATTTTGGTTACTAATTGTATTCTACATAGGTTCTTATACTGGGCTCATCACCATAATATCAGAGCATCTTCCAGTAATACAAAAAGAAAAGGAGTACTTGTGGCACCTTAGAGACTAACCAATTTATGCTGTAGCTCACGAAAGCTTATGCTCAAATAAATTGGTTAGTCTCTAAGGTGCCACAAATACTCCTTTTCTTTTTGCGAATACAGACTAACACGGCTGTTACTCTGAAACCTTCCAGTAATACATTAAATGATGTGACTAACATCTGTGAGATGTTTGTTTTTTCACCCTCTCCTCCAGGGGAAGCCATGTATGAAGTGGAACATCTTGTTTTGGATTTCCACACACAGTGCTATATGTTTGTTAGAGAAGGGAACATCAAATAAATGTTGTGTGAACTTAAAGCAGGAGACAGAGAGATTTGTGATGGCCCTTTCTTCCCCCCAGGAAACTGCATTCCACACACTTGGGCTAGCCCCTGAGAAAGTAATGCCTCCTAAGGCACTGTCAATTATTATTAATTAACAAAGGTATGAAGTAAGTAGGATTTGAGAACTGACCTGGAGCCAAGTTTCCCCTATGTTTGAAAACAGAGATAGCAATACTTGCTTACTTACCCCCAGGCTGTTGGGAGCACCAAGTAATTTAAGTTTATGAAGAGCATCAAGTTGGAAAGGCAGTGTAAATACTTCAGAATAGTATTAATATTCTTTGAGGCCTGGGAGAAGAAGAACTGAGATCTGAAGGGAAGGAGCAAGCACTAACAACATTAGAGAGATAATCAGTATTTCTCTATGTGCCTTACTAGACACCCAAGTTGCTTCATTCTACAGTGATGGCATTCACGTAGATCTTTTCCTTCATTATTCAGTCATTTTGTTTTCAGATCCAAAGTCAATAGTTCTGCCAGTGACTAATTAGAACAAAGATCATAACCTTTTGTGTATTTCCTGTTGGGCTGCCTCTTAATTTCCCTTTGTTACCCCCTGGTTGTCTGTAAGTGGAGGTCCTCATCTTTAGTGTACCCTTTCCCATCTGAAGGCATCATCTCTGGCACCTCCCTATTAATTTCTCCTTCAGACCTAACAAAAGGTCTTTCTGAGTTTCTGTCTTCTATAGCTTGGCTCTCTGGTCAGGTCACAAACATCTAAACCCCTTCCAGGATAGGGCAAACCAGTCCAAATGAAAATCCAAATATCTTCAAACTAATAACTATTCCCCCTTTCAGGCCTCACTATAGTTCCCTTATTAGCGCTACCTCAAGGTTTTCCCTACCTGCTCCTGTAGTATTTTTTCTTTGCTGTTACTTGTCTGGTTAAACCCTACCTCAAGACTGCCTCTGCCCTACAATCTTCCCCCAAATTGGGGGTACCTCAGTCTATTTATAAGGCCTCTCTCCACGGCCTTTGGTTACTCACTTGCCCAGGTGTAGCACATGACTAATTAGGGTTCTTTCCCCCTGGTCTTGCAGGTGGTAAAGTTTAAGCCCCATCAGAGATTCTCATTAAACTGATCACCACCCCTTGTAGGAATTGCCATTCTTGAGTAGCATCCCACCTTTTCGACAGGATGGAGCCTTATTGGGATCCAGCCTAAGGGGGGGGATCCATAGGACCTGGGAAACCAAATAATTATGGGGGAAAACTAATGAACAACAAGGACGGGAGTGCGGTCAAAGGATCAAACGAAGGGAACCGGATGGGGACACTGAGCAGAGAACCCCGGACAGCGCCCACTGCTCCTCAAAGGCATCAAGGGAGTCAGTGGACGCCACCCAGAGGAACTCTGCCCGGAGGCGTGAACGGACAGAGGATCGGAAATAGGCCCCGCACAGGATGGAGCTAGGCAAATTATACTGGGAAAAAGATTCTTTGCCTAAGAGGCTGTTGGTGCAAGGGTGGTGTCCTGTTTAGGAAACTCTACTGCTTAGAGAGGCTTTGATGAGAAGATCCACAACAATTAGTTTGTCTTTTTTCTCCAGAGAACAATAGGTCAAAGGATCAAAAAAAAATCACCTCCCTAGAACAGTTTTGGCTTGTGATGTGGGGCGGTTTGACCTTACATATTAGACCCATAAGTTAATTAGCTAGTTAATATTAAAGGACCTATTCATTAGATTAATTAAGCTAATGCTGTGCTAACATTAAAATATGAAAAATTAAAGCTGTGTGCAAACAAAACAGCTGTATTGACTTTCAGATAAATATTTTCAGGCTGAATAAAGCTAAAGGATATTGCTCAAGGATGGTAGAAAGGTTTCCTTTGCATGGTAGTAATAGCCTATATAGCTACAGAGCATTTAAATGCATGATTAAGATCTGTAGTATACCATGTTCATTACAAACTGGTAGTTGCTGCTTCAGGGGTAAGGTTTTAAGTGACTTTCAACACTCAGAATCCACAAATGAAGGTATACCAGTCTCTGCGTTAGACTGGTATGTCTGGGGCCCAGAGGAATTTTTGTTCTATAAGTCAAATGAATTGGACAAAGCATTCTTGAATTGTCATATCTTTAAAAAGACAGGAGACCGGCTTAGAAGTCTAGTGAATTCCCGTAACTTACCTGTCGCTTTTTAGCAAGCAAGCAAGAATAAACCAAGGAAGTAGAGAGAGAAAACTGTGCTTACTAGACTCAGACAGAGGCCCCAAGATTATTTGAGTCAACTCTTTTTTTTTTTTTAAGAAGCTAAAATATTAAATAGTTATATCAGAATAGCTCACTGGCTCTGAGCTTAAAATATGGCATCAAATGTCTGCTGGAGACCTAAGCTTTCATTTAAAAAATGTTTCTAGCCTTTTTTCTTTGCAGAGATGAACCTCAAAAATCTTATACATACTTGCAAAATGACCTGTGAGTGTCTACAGATGAACTAGTATCACACAGAGTTTGTTCCCTAGGCTGCTCTATTGCTTGGGTCATTGTAGATGAGCTCACAGTATTGGGGAGATATAATTGTCTCTCCAGAACCCCTTTTTCTTACTTTGCTGTGCCAAGCAGCACTCAGGAAAGAATTTCACTGCTTTGCAATAACATAGAGTATAGGTTATAAAAAGTGTGCAAATGACTGCAACTCATGTCCTTGCAGGGATCCATGCTCAGTATCATTGGTGGCACTTAGAGTCAAATCTTGGGCAGCACCAGCCCAGCTGCACCACTTGCTGATGTCTGTCAGCACCACTAATTTTGCTTGTTTAGACAAGGTGTTAGCATAAACTAATTGCCAGGAGGTAGGCAGGTTTGTCAATGTGGAGGAGGGAGGGGAATCGCCATCAAAATGATGTAAGTTGTTTGTAACATCAGACACACTTTAAAATGTGGAAATCACTACTAACCCCTTTTTTTTTCACCATGCTTGAGACTGGAAAGTGGGAGACAACTATGATTAAGTTGACTGGATCCATCCATTTGACAATGGCATCTCTTTGATGGTTGGAGTAGAAACGAATGCCTCACTTTGCTATTGCTCCCATAAATTCCCTGGTAATGCCTGTAGCTCCTCCTGAGGTCTGGTGGTGGAGCCTAGAGAAAGTCTCATACTGGGGCAGAGGGGAAAGGAAGGAGATGATAGTGGGGAGAGAACAGAGTCTTGCATGAAGGTGGGGAAGAGAAAAGACAATGAAGTGGAAATAGAGTGGATGGGGAGAAGAGCAACAAGAGGGGTTTTCTGCCTATTTGCCTGGAGACAAAGGTGTTAGGGGTTTGGGGGGGGTTGGTTTTGTTTCTTTTGTTTTTTTGTTGTTGGGGGTTTTTTTTGGATTTTTCTGTAGGCTGACAATCACTGTCGGAGAATATAGGTATCATATTACAGCACAGCAAAATTTTACAAGCCAAGTTTTTTTGTTTTGTTTGTTTGTTTTATTTCTAACTCTCGGGTGTAAAGTTAGTTAAAAACAGAGAGGTAAAGATGACAGAAACCAAGACACAACACAAATTGGAGTTAGCCAGACTGGAGCCCTAGAAGCTGCCCACAGGAGAGAAATGGAGGCAGCGAAAGAGGCAGAACAACACCAAGAGGCTACTCACAGGAGAGCTATGGAGGCAGAAAAAAACCAAGAGGCTGCCCACAGGAGAGCAATGGAGGCAAAGGAAAAAGAAATGGAGGCAAGGGCCAAAGAACTGGAGGAGAAGGAAAAGGAGAGGAAGCATGTGGAGTAGAAGAAGGAAAAAGAGAGGAAGCATGCATTGGAGATGGAGAAGGCAAAGGCTCAGCAGAATATACCAACAAGCCCTAGCAATCCTCCTCCAGGTACCACTTCCCATCCCAGAAAGTTCCCCACCTACAAGGCAGGTGATGATACCGAGGCCTTCTTAGAAAACTTTGAAAGGGCCTGCCTTGGGTACAACATCTCTACAGACCAACACATGGTAGAGCTGAGGCCACAGCTCAGTGGACCCTGAGCAGAGGTGGCAGCTGAAATGCCTAAGGAACAAATGAACCAGTATGAACTGTTTAAAACCACGGCGAGAGTCAGAATGGGGCTAACCCCCGAGCATTCCCGTTGGCGGTTCAGAGCCCAAAGGTGGAAACCAGACATGTCATTTACCTGACACGCCTACCACATTGTGAAACATTGGGATGCCTGGATATCAGGAGCAAGTGTTAAATCTCCAGAAGATTTGCCCTTCCTAATGCAAATGGAGCAGTTCTTAGAGGGTGTTCCTGAGGAAATAGAAAGATACATCCTAGATGGGAAGCCCAAAACTGTAATCGAGGTGGGGGAGATTGGAGCCAAATGGGTGAAGGTGGCAGAAAAGAAAAAAACTGGTTGGAGCGGATGCCAGAAGGAACAACCTCAAACCACCCCCTACTATCGGGGGCTGCCCAAGGCCCCAACTACCCCCCAAGGAATGCTCCAGACACCTTATCGTCCCGCCACACCATTCGTCAGCAACCCACCTCGCCCCAGTGACCCGTCAGCTGGACGATGTTTTAAATGTAACGAGCCAGGGCATGTAAAGGCCAACTGCCCCAAGAACCCCAACAGATTACAGTTCATTGCACTGGAATCACACCAGAGGTCCTCAGGCCCAGATACCTCCCAGATACCCTTGGAGCGCAGGGAAACTGTGAGTGTGGGAAGAAGGTCACCGCGTGGAGGGACACCAGAGCACAAGTGTCAGCTATCCATGCTTCCTTAGTGGACCCCAATTTAATCAACCCAGAGATCCAAGTGATGATTCAACCCTTCAAGTCAAACTCTTTTTCAATTTGCCTACAGCCAAGTTGCCTGTCCAGTACAAGGGCTGGTCAGGAATGAGGACTTTTGCAGTCTATGATGATTATCCCATCCCCATGCTGTTGCGGGAAGACTTGGCCAATCATGTGAAGCGAGCCAAGAGGGTGGGAATGGTCACCCACAGCCAGGCTAAACAAGCCGTCACGCCTAGCTCTGTTCCGGAAACTTCTACCAGGACCCGGTCAGAGGTGATGGACCCGGACCCCAGGCCAATGTCTGCAATAGCAGTAGAGGATCCAGTCCCAGAGACCCAGACAGAACCAGAACCGGTGGAACACTTAGCACCAGACCCATTGCCAGCACTGAATCCAGTACTTGCAACCCCAACACCAGAGGGCCCCACCGAACCTGAACCGGCAGCCGCTGATAACCCTACACAAGAGGCTCAGCCGGAGCCTGAACCCCAACACAGTGCACCAGCGGAGAGCGGTTCACAGTCAACAGAAACAGCCCCATCCCCTACATCACTTCCCGAGGGACCAAGCATAGATCCACAATCCAATGAGGAACTGATGTCTCCAGCATCAAGGGAACAGTTCCAGACCGAACAGGAAGTAGATGAAAGCCTCCAGAGAGCTTGGACGGCGGCACGGAGCAACCCACCGCCTCTCAGCTCTTCTAATTGATCCAGGTTTGTTGTAGAAAGAGGATTTTTATACAAGGAAACTCTTTCTGGTGGAGACCAGAAAGACTGGCATCCTCAGAGATAGTTGGTAGTTCCAACTAAGTACTGGGTCAAGCTCTTGAGCTTAGCCCACGATCATCCTAGTGGCCATGCTGGGGTGAACAGGACCAAAGACCGGTTGGGGAGGTCATTCCATTGGGAGGGAATGGGCAAGGATGTTTCTACCTATGTCCGGTCTTGTGAGGTATGCCAAAAAGTGGGAAAACCTCAAGACCAGGTCAAAGCCCCTCTCCAGCCACTCCCCATCACTGAAGTTCCATTTCAGCGAGTAGCTGTGGATATTCTGGGTCCTTTTCCGAAAAAGACACCCAGAGGAAAGCAGTACATACTGACTTTCATGGATTTTGCCACCCGATGGCCGAAAGCAGTAGCTTTAAGCAACACCAGGACTAAAAGTGTGTGCCAGGCATGAGCAGACATTTTTGCCAGGGTAGGTTGGCCCTCCAACATCCTCACAGATGCAGGAACTAATTTCCTGGCAGGAACTATGGAAAGCCTTTGGGAAGCTCATGGGGTAAATCACTTGGTTGCCACTCCTTACCACCATCAAATAAATGGCATGGTGGAGAAGTTTAATGGAACTTTGGGGGCCATAATACGTAAATTCGTAAATGAGCACTCCAATGATTGGGACCTAGTGTTGCAGCAGTTGCTCTTTGCCTACAGAGCTGTACCACATCCTAGTTTAGGGTTTTCACCATTTGAACTTGTATATGGCCGCGAGGTTAAGGGGCCATTACAGTTGGTGAAGCAGCAATGGGAGGGATTTACGCCTTCTCCAGGAACTAACATTCTGGACTTTGTAACCAACCTACAAAACACCCTCCGAACCTCTCTAGCCCTTGCTAAAGAAAACCTAAAGGATGCTCAAAAAGAGCAAAAGCCTGGTATGATAAACATGCCAGAGAGCGTTCCTTCAAAGTAGGAGACCAGGTCATGGTCTTAAAGGCGCTCCAGGCCCATAAAATGGAAGCGTCGTGGGAAGGGCCATTCACAGTCCAAGAGCGCCTGGGAGTTGTTAATTATCTCATAGCATTCCCCACCTCCAACCGAAAGCCTAAGGTATACCATATTAATTCTCTAAAGCCCTTTTATTCCAGAGAATTACAGTTTTGTCAGTTTACAGCCCAGGGAGGAGATGACGCTGAGTGGCCTGAAGGTGTCTACTACAGAGGGAAAAGTGTTGGTGGCGTGGAAGAGGTGAACCTCTCCATGACCCTTGGGCGTATGCAGCGACAGCAAATCCAGGAGCTGTGCACTAGCTACGCGCCGACATTCTCAGCCACCCCAGGACTGACTGAATGGGCATACCATTCCATTGACACAGGTAATGCTCACCCAATTAAAGTCCAGCCTTACCGGGTGTCTCCTCAAGCTAAAACTGCTATCGAACGGGAGATCCAGGATATGTTACAGATGGGTGTAATTCGCCCCTCTGGCAGTGCATAGGCATCTCCAGTGGTTCTAGTTCCCAAACCAGATGGGGAGATACGTTTTTGAATAGACTACTGTAAGCTAAATGCTGTAACTCGCCCAGACAGCTATCCAATGCCATGCACAGATGAACTATTAGATAAACTGGGACAGGCCCAGTTCATCTCTACCTTGGACTTAACTAAGGGGTGCTGGCAGGTACTGCTAGATGAATCCGCCAAGAAAAGGTCAGCCTTCACCACACATGTCAGGCTGTATGAATTTAATGTACTCCCTTTGGGGCTGTGGAATGCACCCGCCACCTTCCAAAGACTTGTAGATGGTCTCCTAGCGGGATTAGGAGAATATGCAGTCGCCTACCTTGATGATGTGGCCATATTTTCAGATTCCTGGGCAGAACACCTGGAACATCTACAAAAAATCTTCGAGCACATAAGGGAGGCGGGACTAACTGTTAAGGCTAAGAAGTGTCAAATAGGCCTAAACAGAGTGACTTACCTTGGACATCAGGTGGGTCAAGGAACTATCAACCCCCTACAGGCCAAAGTGGATGCTATCCAAAAGTGGCCTGTCCCAAGGTCAAAGAAACAGGTTCAATCCTTCTTAGGCTTGGCCGGTTATTACAGGCGATTTGTACCTCAATACAGCCAAATCGCCGCCCCACTGACAGACCTAACCAAAAAGAAACAGCCAAATGCAGTTCAGTGGACCGAAGAGTGTCAGAAGGCCTTTAACCAGCTTAAAGCGACACTCATGTCTGACCCTGTACTAAGGGCCCCAGACTTTGACAAACCATTCCTAGTAACCACCGATGCGTCCGAGCGTGGTGTGGGAGCAGTTTTAATTCAGGAAGGACCGGATCAAGAATTCCACCCTGTAGTGTTTCTCAGCAAAAAAACTGTCTGAGAGGGAAAGCAACTGATCAGTCAGTGAAAAAGAATGTTACGCCATTGTCTACGCTCTGGAAAAGCTACGCCCATATGTTTGGGGACGGCGTTTCCACCTGCAAACCGACCATGCTGCACTGAAGTGGCTTCACACCGTTAAAGAAAATAACAAAAAACTTCTTCGGTGAAGTTTAGCTCTCCAAGATTTTGAATTTGACATCCAACACATCTCAGGAGCTTCTAACAAAGTGGCTGAAGCACTCTCTCATGAAAGTTTCCCAGAATCAACTGGTTAAAATCATCCTTGAGATGTGGAAAATATTGTTAATCTTTATATACTTGGTAGTATATTTAGAGGTGCATGTATCTTATTAACTCTGTTTTTTCCTAGAGCTACAGGAAGAAATCCCAGCCAGCGTTTCACCTTATCTGTGATTTGGCGGGCGTGTAATAAATATAAAGGGAAGGGTAAACACCTTTAAAATCCCTCCTGGCCAGAGGAAAAACCCTTTCACCTGTAAAGGGTTAAGAAGCTAGGATAACCTCGCTGGCACCTGACCACAATGGCCAATGAGGAGACAAGATACTTTCAAAGCTGGAGGGGGGAGAAACAAAAGGTCTGGGTCTGTCTGTGTGATGCTTTTGCCGGGGACAGAACAGGAATGGAGTCTTAGAACTTAGTAAGTAATCTAGCTAGATATGCATTAGATTATGATTTCTTTAAATGGCTGAGAAAATAAGCTGTGCTGAATGGAATGTAGATTCCTGTTTTTGTGTCTTTTTGTAACTTAAGGTTTTGCCTAGAGGGATTCTCTATGTTTTGAATCTGATTACCCTGTAAGGTATTTACCATCCTGATTTTACAGAGGTGATTCTTTTTACTTCAATTAAAATTCTTCTTTTAAGAAACTGAATGCTTTTTTCATTGTTCTTAAGATCCAAGGGTTTGGGTCTGTGGTCACCTATGCAAATTGGTGAGGATTTTTATCAAACCTTCCTCAGAAAAAAGGGGGTAAGATTTGGGAGGATTTGGGGGGAAAGACGTTTCCAAACGAACTCTTTCCCAGTAACCGGTGTTAGACATTTGGTGGTGGCAGCAAAAGTCCAAGGGCAAAGGGTAAAATAGTTTGTACTTTGGGGAAGTTTTAACCTAAGCTGGTAAAAGTAAGCTTAGATTTTCATGCAGGTCCCCACATCTGTACCCTAGCGTTCAGAGTGGGGAAGGAACCTTGACAAAAGCCTTACACTGGGGCAATGAAAGCCAGTTATGAGAGATAGGAAAGAGCTCCAGAATTGGTGGGACTGCTTCTCCTGGCACTGTGGTCAGGGATCTGGAGCTCCTTCTGCCAGCCCTCTAACCCTCTGTAGTCCAAGGGAAGTGGTCTCTGGGGCACATAATTTCCACTGAGTCCCATCCCTGTGTGTTACCTTGTACTGCCTGTAATAAAGTTACCCTTCTTAACTTTCCCACCTTCCCAATAAGAATTCATGTTCTGCCCAAAATAACCAAATTGGGACTCCAGAGAAAAAAAGCATTGCAGTAATTGAATACAGAAGAAAATAATTTCCTCAGAATCTTCAAACCACTCAGTAACACTTAAAAAGCCTGGGGAAAGAAAACCCTCAGGAAACCTTTCCTGTGGTGCTGATAATGTGCACTCTTCCATTCTTGTGAATGAGGAGCCATGCACCCAAGTGATAGGAACCCCATCACTTACTCTTATCTAAGGGGTATCGTCTAATTTGATATTGAAAGTGTAAAAATGTTTTGAAAAGTAGATCTTGGTACAATTCATGCCCTTCAAGCCTCTTCCAATGAAATCGTTTATCAAATATGTGAGACCATGTCAGAGTGAGGATTTCTGAGCCTTATCCTAACTTGCATTTTATGTATGGATTAATGAATGAAGCAATAAATCAAGAAAGACTGCTCTGCTCTGATTGCTCTCAGTTCGTCATATACAATTTCTTTTTAATGTCCTACCTGGAAGAGGGAAAGAATCAGGCTTCCTCTTCATGTTGATTCCATCCACTGTTGTTTGCCCTATTGAATAAATATATTTGCACTGAGCTGCCCAATAGATGGCACTGCTGGGATAAAAAACTTGCAACCCCCACCTTTATGTGCTCTGGGAATGGCCTGCTGGGACTTTCTTGGTACATACAATAGTTGTAGGCTGCCTTTTAGAAGGGGCTTAGGTATTAAATGCCATTGGCCCCTTATGTGCTATGAAGTATGGAGATATATTTTTTAGAAATTGAGGCTATCTTGCTCCCACTGTCATCAATGGGAATTTTGCTGGTAGATCCTTCAATGGTAGATCACATAAGGTAGGTTAGGTACCATGATCAGAGATCTTCTCTCCATGAGCAGGTTGTACTGATTTAACTACCTAAATTGATATAAGGTTCTCTTAAACCAAAATAAGAGTGTCTACATGGGGAAGCTGCACCTTTACAACTAAATTGGTTCTAACCCAACCGCTTTTTAGTTAACTAAGTGCATCTTTTTTCATGCACACAAGGCCGGAATGGAGATGAAAGGCCTGAATTAAATTTTCTAGGGTTTAAAAGCCTTTTCCAAGGCTGTCATAAAGCAAACCTTGCTACTGGGACTTGCAGAATCTGCCTGGAGTTATTGTCCTGCAGTATCTTTAGGAAGAAGTGAAAATGGTATAGAGGCATTGCTGGATCCCCACAGTAGCAGAATACTGTAGAAGTCACAGATAATCACTAGTGGCCTGAATGATCTTCATTACTCTGCTGCTGGAAAATCCCCCATGCCCACCTCAAAGCATTGGGTTTGCTTTAGTCCCCATTTGCATTTTCTCTTTTATCCATACAATAACAGAAGTTCAGTGTTTCAACAGGTTGTCATCCACACCATCCCCATCCTGAGGGCTGGTACCATATATGCAATTGTTCTCCAAGCCCCTTTTATCTTTCCTATACAGTGTTAAGGAAGACGGAAGCTTTCAATGTTTTAACATGCACGCTATTGGAAAGAGGGTGTAGAGCATATTTTAGCATCTAGGCTAATATAAATAACCTGGAAGAGGCTGGATAGAGGGCTAGAAAGAGATGACATCCAGTGCAGGAGACTGGATTTTAAATTGGTTCTGAAACACTCTTTCTTAGCACTGATGTCATGAATTCACAGATTATTTGTTTACTAGAGGAAGTGTTTGTTTTTTCCTTAGGGTCAGTTTGTTTGTTATATTTGGAAATGAGAAAGGAAAGGAAGAAAGGATATCTGTGTTTAGAAGCACAGGAGAGAAATAAAGCAAGCCTTTTAAATGGGTCTTTTCCTCACATTTACAGATTAGTTTAGCCTTTGCAATTTAGATCTGATGCCAGCTGGGTGTGGAGGAGAATGAAGGGGGAGAGTGAGTTAGGAGGAGAAACAGAGAGAGGGAAACTGAATAGAAATGTGGCCAAAATTCTGAAGTCCCAACACAATATGAATTTTGTCCAAGTAAGTTTCAGGAGTTTAAGGCTGACCCAAGGCTTACTGAAGTCATTGGAAGGACTGTTAGTGATCTCAGTGGGCTTTGGATGAAGCCCTTCATACATAGATCCAAGGAAAGAGAGACTTAAAAATCCATATGCTAGTGATTCTAAGTCACATTTACTCTAAATTATAAATTAAATTAATACAGTTTTGGAAGGTGGATCCATACATTGAATTTGCTGGTACTGGTCTTTCTGGGTGAGTCTATCTTTAGGCTCAGTATTGTCCTGTCTATAGTACAATGTTTTGAAGCATTTTCTTTCTGGTATATTGCAGGCCTGTCCATTTGTCTACATATTTTCTTACTTTTTATTGCATAGACAGTATTTCAGTGAAATCTCACTTCACCAGTCACCTGCCATGGACTACTAGCACAAAAGAAAGCACCATCTCTACCTGAAAAGTAATCAAAGAGGGGGAAACCAAAAAAGTTAATAGCCACAGCTGCCACTTTGAGTTCCCCTGACACAAGCTCTTTCGGCTATAGGATATCAGCCAGAGTTGAGGTAATAACAGTGGTGTAGTGCAAAGTTTTATCGCCACTAATAGGGGATGACTCATGAGTAGAGCAAGTCAAAATTTTTCAGTAGAAACCTGTGTGAAGAGAAAAGGCCTTTTCTGAAAACGAAGTTTTGCATGGAAATATGAACTCAAACTTTTCCCACAGCTGTTTAACTTAATCAACTGGCACCTGATGCCTTCCCAACCTAGTTGAGAAGATGAGCATGGTTTTTTATGAAGCCAGACTTCTTCCTTTCCAGCAAGGCTAATCTTGCAGTGCATAAGCAAACACCAATGCACCATGAAAAATTCCAATTTTAGCCACACATGCCAACCTGAACACTGCCACTGGTGAAATTTCCAAATCCCTCCCTGATATATATGATTTATAGCCATTTATTGGTCAGAGTCTACCCAATAGGACCTTCCCTAAGAAGAAGATTCCTCATGGCCCTCTCCAACTTCAAATATGAAGTGTTTTTTCATTCTGGTGACGGAGATGAAACACCAGCTGAATGCAATAGTCAATGCTATTATGGGGTCATACATGACCCACACAAGTTCCTCCATAAGCTTCATTTAAATTATTCAGCCATGATGTTCCTCCCATTCTCCTAAAATGTGTCCGCTCCTTCTCCTCTGTGTAACTTTGCAAACATGGTATGCCAAGTATGCCTCACCAGACAGTGGAAAATGTTTAAATGAAAAGGTAGTGGAACTACCCAGCCAAAGAACACGTTTGCTATACTTTAGAGCTCTAGTAAGACTTAATCCAAGCCAAAGGAATAATGCCATAAAGTGTGGGTTTCTGGCACTCCCTTTGACATTAATGGGAATTAGACACAGACACAAAACTAGCCTCCTGGGCACTAGTAGCCAGAAGTTACCATCCAATGACTGCTTAGTGTCTCCATCTAGTTCCTAGTAGAAAAGTGTCCACATCACAAAGCCACCCTCACTACTAGCAGTAATGGACACTGCGCTGGAAGTTTCAGCGGGGAGGCAAAGGACTGAGAGCCTGCCAGGGTGGTCATTCAATGTCAGAGTTAAGCCGCATTAGCTGATCAATTTGAGGAAGTTTCCTTACAGTTGTCCACTCTATCAATTATGTGGACAAAAGGAGAATGGCAGGTTCCACAGTTGCAAAGCCCATACAAATGCCATAAACACACTTGAAGTGCAGCTTCTCAGCAAAAAGTATCCCATTGCTCAGTTTTGCCCTCAGTCAAACCTGTGCAGTCCCATACCTTCAATGGGCTTGCACAGCCATCACTGGATTTCAACTGAGTAAAGAGTTCTATTGGTGGTGAACAAGAAGGGATAGCTCACTTTCTTTCATTGACTGTGTTGGCTCTGCAGTGCTACCAGGAGTTAAGAGCAGTAAGAACTTTGGCCTAGATCCTCAAAGGTATTTAAGTGCCTAACTGTCATTGATTTCAATGGGATTTAGGTACCTGATAGGACCAGCTGCAGCTCCGGCTCCCACAGCACCAACCCTGTCAGCCTCCTACGGAGGAGACAGAGGAAGGGTTCGATCGCCAGAGCGTACAGTTGGCCTGAGAGGGGGCACCCCTGCCGTACTCCTTGCCCGAAGCTGACCGGTTCGGTCAGGGTCCAGTTGAGCTTAACCAGACACTCTGCGGAAGTGTACAGAACCCGGAGAAAACCCACAAACTGGGGTCCAAAGCCAAACGCCTGCAGAGTGCTCAGGAGGTACCCGTGGTCCACCCTATCGAACGCCTTCTCCTGATTTAGGACAGGAGGGTGAACGACAGACCGTCTCTACGCCCGAGTTCCAAAAGGTCCCGAACCATAAATAGGTTATCAAAGATACTGCGGTCCTGGACAGTGTAGGTCTGGTCTAGGTGGATCACGTCCGCCAGCATAGACCCTAGCCGCAGTGAGATTGCTTTTGCTACAATTTTGTAGTCCCTTGCTGAGGAGCGAGACGGGACGCCAATTTCGTAAATCGCAGAGGTCCCCCTTCTTCGGCAATAAGGCGAGCACAGCTCGCCTGCACGAAAGAGGGAGGACCCCTCTCTGCAGAGACTCGGCCCAGACGGTGACTAGGTCTGGGCCGAGGACGTCCCAAAACATGCGGTAGAACTCCACGGTCAGCCCGTCCATGCCTGGAGACTTAGTGGGCATACGACGGAGGGCTTCTGAGAACTCAGCCAGAGTGAGAGGCAATTCTAGCCAATCTCGGTCGCTCGCGCTGACCATATGGAGCTCCTCCCAAAGCACTCTGCAAACGCTAGGGTCGGTCGGATCCGGGGAGAAAAGACTTGCGTAGAAGGCTCGGGCCCTCCCGCACATCTCCGCCGGTTCCGTGAGGGGGGTGCCATCTTCTGCCAGGAGGCAGGTGACATGTTTCTTAGCCCCCCTCATTTTCTCCAGGGCATAGAAGAAGCAGGAGCCGCGATCCATCTCCCGAAGGAGGCGGATGCGGGATCTAACAAAGGTGCCCCGGGCCCAATGGTCCTCGAGGGCCCGGAGCTCCTCCCGCTTCTCCCAGCACGCTCCGCAGAGGAGCGGGTCTTCGGGGATGGCTGCCAAACGCCTCTCCATCTCTAAGACCTCCCATTCCAACTGCTCTATCGCCGCATTTCTCCGTCGGCTGCTGCCCTGGGTGTAGTCGCGGCAGAAAAGCTGGGCGCGCACCTTCCCCAGGTCCCACCATCGCTGCGCCAAGGGAAAGGCACACCGCTGCCCTTGCCAGGCCAGCTAAAATTCCCAGAAGGACGTCATGAAGCCTTCATCCTCCAACAGGCTGTTGTTAAAATGCCAATAGGCCGGCCCTGGCCTCTCCGCACAGAGGGAGTCTATCACAGTGGCTAGGTGATGGTCAGAAAATGGGGCCAGCCGAATGCTGGAGGAGTAGGCTCATGAGAGATGGAAGCGTGATAAATAAATGCGGTCGACTGATGGGCTTCCACCCGGACAAAGGTGAACGTGGAAGTGTCATCCGGGTGGTGGTCACGCCAGATGTCCACTAGGGAGTGATGTTCAATTATCTCCCGGAGGGTGTCTGCGGCGGCTGGGCTCTGCTCGGTCCCCAAGTGGTCTCGCTCCTCGAGGGTGGTATTAAGATCCCCTCCCAGGACCAGGCACTCGTGAGAATCTAAGGTGCCGAGGAAGGCGGACGGACGCCTGCTGATAAAATTGCAGCCGCTCCGGGCCCGATGTTGGGGCATAGACGTTAACGAGGTTAACCACGAGCCCTTCTATATGGACCGGAGATGCAGCAGGCTACCCGGCACGGCCTCGGTGACCCCTAGCACCTCAGGCAGTAGGTTGGGGGAGAACAGGGTCGCCACTCCAGCCTGCCGAATCGTGGAATGGCTAAAGTAGACCCTGTCCCCCCACTCCAGCTGCCAACTGTCTTCGGCGGTCGGATCTGTATGGGTCTCCTGCAGGAAAATCACAGAGTACCCTCCCTCCCGAAGGAAGGAGAGCACCTGGGACCTGCAGAGAGCCATCCTACAACGCCGGGTGTTCAACGTTGCGATGGTGAGAGGTGTCATGGGGGGGGGGCGGGGGGAGATCCTCCCTGGCAGGGACGCTCGCATTCCCCAGCAGGCCGCGCAACAGTCCTTGACCCATCCCATAGGTGGAGAGCAAGCTGTACCTTGTTGTGGGAGCCAAGGACATCCTCTAAAAACTTCCGCAGCTCTCCTCGCAGCTCATGGGGGGGTGGGGTTATGGTTTCCCGGTTGTTCCCCTGCGGGGCCCTTGGTGCAGCCCCATGGTCCACTAAAACGGACAAGCAGGGTACGGACCCCCGACGTGGTGCCTGATGGGCTGGAGCTTCTAGGCCCGCCTCAAGCTCTGGGGCGATAGGAGGCGATGGAGGCAGCAGTTACGGGGAGGGAGCATGGGGAAAAGAGGGGTGGAGTGAGGTCGCCCAAATCGAGGTTTGCTGGCAAAAGGTCGTCCTCCCCCTGGGCGACCGGGGTCAGATCTAGGGCCTCAATCTCCTCGAACATGGAGGAGAGGACACTTTCCGTCGCCCTGGGGTTCTCCCCGCTGGCACCCGCCACAACGGTTGCCTCGGGGTTCACGGGGGCTTCGGGTAGTGTCAGGACAGAAGGGGCTTCCTTGAGGGTCTTGGAGGGGAGGGTCTCCCGTGGAGGGGAGACACTACCCTCCGGTGCTACCACGTCTTTCCCGGCTGACACCGGTGGATGGGATGCACTCGTGGGCAAAGTGGAAGGTTCGGCATTGGTGCCCCCCTTCCTGGTCTTCCGGGGGCCTCCGCCTCGGGTAGATGAGGCGAAGCTTGAGCCTTCCGCTTGCCTCGCTTCCCCTGGACTAGGGCCCAGCCCTCCATGGCATCATCTGGGGGCTGGTTAGCAGGGGTCATGTCAGGGAGTAAAGGCGATGGCTCAGGGACTTGGGGGGGGGGCGGTGGGGCGGCATAAGGGAGGGAGGATTTTCCCTGGGGCAGGCTCTCTCCCATGCCTGGTGGTATCTCTGCCACACCCTCCTCCATAGGCCCCGCCAGATTGTCAGCAGCGAGGGCAGGGCTCTCCCGCTCGTCTGGGCGTTGTAGGGGAGGTGCCCCTTGGGCCTGAGCGGGAGAACTGGTGGTCCGAAGAGGAGGGGGGGCGGGTTCGGGTATCGGGCAGCCAGAGGCGTTGGCAATGACGGGGCTGACGTCCTGCCGGCTCTCGGGGATCCCAGATGCCCCTCTTTGCCGGGCTAAGGGGCAGTCCCTCCAGACATGCCCTGACGCCTGGCAGAGGTAGCACCGGGCTTCCCCCGTGGAGAAATACACCCGGTAACGGGCCCCCTGGTGGCGAATTAGGAAGGACCCCTCGAGCGCCTCTCTGTCAAGCGCCGCCGACGGCAGTAGAAGCTGCACTTGCCGGCGGAAGGAAAAGATGTGACAGAGGGTGGCGTCCTGGCAGCCCAACGGGAGAGGGCTGATGACAGAAACAGGTTTCCCCAGGGTGGAAAGGGAGGGTAACAGGGCAGCATTGGGGAGAAAAGGAGGGACAGAGGTCAGGACCAGGCGGACGCCCAGGTCCTCTAGCGGCTCTAGGGGGACAAACACCCTCCACCACCGCCAGGCCCCTCTCCACCACCTCCTGGGCGGCAGCCTCCGATGCTAAGAAGAAGACGACCTTCCCATACATTTTGGAGGCTGCCACATTGGCCGAGGGCCCCAGCACCCTCACCAACGCCCGCATGTAGGTCTCCACGTGGGGCAAGGCGGGCACCAGGAGGCATCAGACACCGTGCTTCCTTGTCATGGTGGGGAAGGGGCCCCAGCCGCTGTTGATGGTGGCGGAGGCAGTAGGTGGGAGAGATGACGAGGCGGCAGATGGGGGGACTGCCGCCGCCCGGGCATACATCCTGGGGGGTGAGGGAGGGACACCCGCAGAGCTGGTGAAGGGGAGGGACGCCGTGGTCAGTGGCGGGGCCGCAGCAGTGGGGGTGACCCCTGCCACAGAGGGGCTGGTGGTTTTAGCGGGGCCCTTCCCCTTCTTCTTGCCCTGGCCTTTCCCGCCAGCTGGGGGGGCTCCCCTAGAGTTGGGGGAGGCGGTGGGCATGGCAGCGGCGGAGGTCACCCCGGTGCCCTCCATTGCCGATGCCCCAGCGGGGGCGGTGGCAGGTGGTTAACAGGAGTTGGGGTCAGGTAAAAAGGGACAGGCTGTGGGATGGGCAGTTCAGGGGCGGGGGGCACATGAACCACTGTACGCTTGTCCAGAGACTCCTGTTTGGTTGGCTGGTGCTTCTGGCCCACACGGTGGAATCAGGGTGAGCAGCTAAGTCCAGAGGCAGATGTTAAACAGCCAGCAGTGACGGTGGAGGAGGCAGTTGTGAGGATGGTAGTGTGGGGGTTGGGAGGACACAGATGGATCGGGAGGCAGCTCTGTGCCACACCCCCTGTGTCCCTACAAACACAGTCACGACACAGTCAAGGCCTCTACCCACACGAGAGCACAGTTCGAAAGTTACTCAGTCTTGGGCCTCCTCCACGGCGATTTGTAAGTTCCCTGGGCGGTGTTCCTCTGGTAGACGGCTGTTTCTCCGTCTGTTCTGGGTTTTCTTTTTTGCATTCCAGAAATGCCGGAGCAAGTGATAAGATTCCTCTCAACCGGAGACGGGCCCACAGACAAACAGCAAGCGGCTGGGTCTAGGTCCTTCCACTCCCCCACTCCAGGGAAGCGGGCTGGCAGGCCCCCCCTCTCAGGGGATGGGTTTCAGCTGGAGCGGCAGCAGCATCCGAGGGCAGGCTGGGGGGCTAACAGCCGGCCGGCAGCCGGCCAGCACTCTAGCAACAGCAGAGAAAGAAAAAAAAACAACAAAAGGAAAAGAAAGGGGGGAGAGCATCTGGCCCGGTCCGGGGGGGAAGCTGAAAGCAAGCGTAAAAAGCAAGGAAAGCCCAGGCCAGAGGGCAGCAGCAGGAGAACAGGCTAAGTAGGTCCCTTTTCCCTGGGTAAAGTAACAGGGAAGGTTTTTTTTTTTTTTTTTAAACAGAAAAGAATTTTATTGTGTAATACTTGCAAAGAGTTACAGAGAAACAAAACAAACTGTGCAACAAAACAACGCAAACAGAAGGTATAACACAGCAGCTTTCAGGAGGGAGAAGTGTTCAGGCTAGCCTGGGCCCAGAGCGGGGGGGCTTCCTCGACACTCGTGGTCTTCCACCCTCCTGAGTTACCTGGTGGCCTAGAGCCGGGGGGGGGCTTCCTCAACACTCGTGGTCTTCCACCCCCTCGAGTTACCTAGGCCGCACCCAGTGTCACCGATCATCCCTCTCCTGAGAGTGCCCGGCAAGATGGGCATGGCTGTGGGGTGGGCGGTTTGGGGCTGGGGGGGGGGGTAGACACCCATGTATTATAGGACCCCTCCTAGATGACAGTAATGATGGTATCCACAGCGGCAACGGCTGGGGCTGGCGTCTCTCGCTATTCCCCTCAATCAAAGGGTCAGACAGAGGGAACCGGACGGGGTCACCGAGCAGAGAACCCCGGACAGCGCCCACCGCTCCTCGAAGGCGTCAAGGGAGTCGGTGGACGCCGCCCAGAGGAACTCCGCCCAGATACATGAATGTACTGAGGATCGGAAAAAGGCCCTACAATCGCAGGACGTTTCATGGGCCAACCTCCTCTCTCTGGTTTTATAAATGGCTGTTTTAGCCAAGGCTAGGAGGAGGTTAACCAGGAGATCCCGCGATTTTGTGGGGCCACGGATGGGCAGTGTATAGATAAAAAGGTGAGGGGAGAAATGAAGGCAAAAGCGCAATAAAATATTTGTCAGGAGCCGGAAAAGGGGCTGCAATCTAGCACACTCTAAATATACCTGCGCCAGGGTTTCCCTCACATTACAAAAAGGGCAAGTATCCGGGATGGGGGTAAACCGTGTCAGAAACACGCCTGTGCTCACAGCTCCGTGAAGGAGCCGCCAATTGATGTCCCCGACGGGCCTTGGGACCAAGGTGGAGTACAGGCTGGCCCACCGAGGTTGCTCACCCTCCAAAGGTGGCAGGAGATCCCGCCACTTTGTATCGGGGCGGGACACCAGGGTGTGGGCGTGAAGGGTGTGAAGCGTGAGTGTGTATAAATATTTCTGTGATGCGATTTGAAGACTAACCGGCTGCAGTTCACGCAGCCGGCTTGCAGTAAAAGGGTGAGGGGTTTGTTGGGATCGGCAGGGTAGGGGCCCAATGGAAAGGTCCGGTGGGCCTGGGGTAGAGGATGGGCGGGGTGCACCCTCGCACAAGGCTCGGTTGACATAAGCCCGAGCAGCAGGGGTCAAGGCGGCCTTCACCTCCTGAAGTACGCGCCGGGGGGTACGAGGGCTGGGGAGCCCCATGCGCCGAGCGAGCGTCAGGGGATCCAGCCAGTCCCTCCGGTCGTAGTCCAGGAGGTCTCCGACCCTCGTAACTTCCGCCAGGACCAACCTCTGGCGCACCGAGTGGGACTCCGCCACCTGCACACGGAGTTGGAGATTGTGTAGCAGGGGCTCCGTGAGGAGATCTGCTCCCACGGTGGCCGCCACGGACCTGGTCGTTAGAAACAGTTTCCAGGTCCGGAGGAGGTCCTGGTAGAAGACCGGCAGCCCGGAGAGGAAAACGCGGACCTGAGTGTACAGACACTTCAGGCCCTGCCCTCCTTCCTTCAGGGGTAAATGAAGAACTCCAACAGGGGCCCAGTGCATTCCCGACCAAAAGAACTCTAGAATCAATCTCCGGAGGTGGGTCAGGAAACCCGGGGCCTGGGCCAGGGTGTTGAGCCGGTACCAGAGCGTGGACAGGACTAGTTGGTTAAGCACCAGTGCTCTCCCTCGGAGGGAGAGACATTGGAGTAGCCTCGTCCATTTCCGGATCCGCTCTATCACCCCGCCCTCTAAACTTTGCTAGTTCTCCGGCGGGGAAGGGTGCGTGGCGGAAAGGTAAACGCCGAGATAGAGCAGTGGACCCGCACTCCACCGGATGGTCTGAAGCGCGGGTGGGAGGGAGCCTACCTGCCGCCAGTCTCCCACCGCCAAGCCAGAGCTCTTGACCCAGTTGACTCGGGCGGAGGAGGCTGCCGAATAGATGGCCTGGCATGCCTCCACTCGAGCCAAGTCGCCCGGGTCCTGGACCACGAGGAGTATGTCATCGGCGTACGCCGACAGGACCAGCCGCAGCTCCGGCTCCCACAGCACCAACCCTGTCAACCTCCTGCGGAGGAGACAGAGGAAAGGCTCGATCGCCAGAGTAGAGGGCAGGCCTGGGTTCCCCCCAAATCCTCCCAACTCCTGGTCAGACACAGGAGGAGTCGACCTGGTCTGTGGGTTCAGAAAAACGGCCAAGCTGAGGGCTGCCGTGAAGCTCCAAGGCAAGCAAATCCGCCAATAAGCACAAGACCCACCAAGGTAGAGCAGGAACTTTGTCACAGTAGTCACAGCTCTCACTCAGATTTTTATAAACAGGCATAGTGCTGGGGAATGTTTTAAACATTTTATTGATGTATCGGTTATTCACTTAAGGTGGCTTCACTGTATTTTGACAATATTATTGCACTTGTGCAGCAAAAACAAGCTCAAGAACCCTTATGAAAACATGTGAAGGGAAATTATTGTGATTTGCTTTTATGCGCCAGATGTCTTCTAATGAGATCATTTTCATTCTATTTCAAAATAAAGGGTAGGGGGCCTCATTTCTGGACTGGCGGCCCCAGTTCAGGAAATCGCTTAAGCACATGCTTAAGTCATGTACTTAAAGTTAAACTTTCCTAAACAGGGATGGATTTAAGCATATGCTTAAGTGCTTTCCTGAATCAGGTACTGGCTAAATTAACATGAGCCTCACAATAAACTCAGCAATCCAGTGTGCAATGCGGGGCTCCTGTTCCACTCAGAGGTAGCCTCACTAGTGTTGATGATGAAGCAGTGGGGAGAGGAGTGAATGTACCACTGTAATAGCACTGCAAATGTTCCTGTTTCTTAAAGGGTGGCAAGCCTTCTCAGTCTTAATTACAAAACAAAAAAAATATGATCCTCTTACTGTATATCTTTATTTACCCTCTCATCTGCTGTAGCATTTTAATATCCACATTTCAGTTAGAAGACAGATGCCTCGTTTTCAGCACTCTGTTGTAATGGCTTAATACTCTACGTAAGATTTGGGGGGGAGCCACATTGAGCACAACTTTTGAGCAAATGGGCTTGAATATTCATTAAACAACATTTAAATTAAACACCCAAACTCTAAAAGCAGCAACATATGGCCTGTTTTATTTTACATCAACTGAATGGGAGGTTGTGCCATTAGTTTCTGCAGACATAATGTTTGTTACAAATGAAGTATGTTTTCCTTTAGGGACTGCAGCACTATTTCTGTATCAGTGCGGTGTGGTGAGCCCCCAAAGGGCTGGGTATATTTCACGTGTGAAGTGCTCTTGACAACACTCTTCAAAATGTAAACAAAATTCCCATAAATCTTCAATTGGGAGGGGAGGCTGGGGCAAATTAAATACTTTAATAAGGAACAAACAAGGAAGACAGCTTTCACTTTTCAGGATTTTATTGTGGTTTATAGAATCTATTCACTCTACTCTCCTTTGTGATTAGAGCTTTTTTGCATCACTAACCGCGTGCCATGTGGCTCTACAGTCCTCTGCTGGTTAAACAGCTGCCTTGCACCAGCTCTTGGAAATTCCGTCTGGTTTCTTTTGAGCATCTTCCCCAAAAAGCAGGAAGGGAACTGCTTGCTTTTGAAATTCTCATAGATTATAAATGGCTGTACAAGACATATTCGCTGCTCAACAAGCTCTGGGGAAAGTATTTTATAGAGTCTGCTGTGTTTCAGTTCCTAGGACAGTTGCTTAGGAGGTCAAAAAAGTAAGGAAAGAGGGTGCTGAGATAGATCCGTCTGAGAGTTGAAAGTCAGAAGGGGAAACATCACTCATCTGAGATTTTTTGGGCTCTGTTCTCTCCCTGCAGTGCTCACATAACTCTAAAGGCAGCTAGCACTCCATATTAATTGAAGAAAAGACCTCAGAGAGACTGGGCGATGTGTTGATTTGGCAGGTGCCTTCAGGACCATGCTCCTGTTGTTCTTATATACAAGCACATGCCACAGAATTTACATTAGCAAACACATGTTGTTTGTTTACATTTTTTTTAAGTTAAGAAACCCAGCGGCATTTATTCTGTATCTTTAATAAAGAGAGAGAGAGTTAATGTGGGGTTGGTGAAATGTGGCAGCTAGTCACATGCTGTTTGTCCACTTTTTGTGTTTCTCTCTGGTTGAACAATGGAATTTCACTAATCAGTTTCCCTTTTGTTTATAGTCAGTGTATTTTCCAACTTCTCATGCACTAATATGCTGCTTCAGTGGCTTGGGATACAAACAGGAGAGAGGAATGTTCAATGCCAGACAAACTTCCTTTTTCAAAGAATTCATGTGAACATTTCTGTACACTTTCAGATTTTGTAAAATCTGGCTTTTACAAGACACTGAAATTGAGCCTAAATCAAACTTACCATCTCTCTTTAGTATTTAGTTAGAGGGAAATGGTCAGCTTGAAACCTAATCAACTCAAAAAAAACCAACAAAAAAACAGAAGGAGTTTGAACTACTGCATCTCCCTGAGTCATTGGCCAATTTTTTTTCTTTGTTCGTTTTCTTTTATAATAATGACACTTTCCTACTCTTTTAAAATGCTTTTCTTTCCCTTTTGTTGAAAGATCCACACAAACTACCAGGGAAACAATGAAACTGACAGAAAGTGCTGTCCAATTCACAAAATGAATACTTTTTTCTTTTATTTGTAACAATATTAGATAAATTTTCAGTATGACTTTTAAGTTGTCTGTGTCCCTTTAAACTAGTGAGCAAATGTTAGAGCAGGAAAGTATCTGAGCTAGTCTTTTACCTACCTACAGTCAGGACTGTTGTAGAAAAGGTACATTACCAGTGATTAAAAACCTGTTATTAGATCAATGCACATGATGCCTACGTCAACAACCAGGCAAGCAAAATATTGACAGAAAATTATGTCAGGGCAGTACAATCAGATCAGATCATCATGAAACCAAATGAAGCATGGTTCTTGAAACTTGGGTCAATTTAAATTCTGGCCTCCTTAGATAGCATTTTAACCAAAAAACCACAAGTATAGAACACCTTCCTCTGCCCACAGTCAAGGAATGGATTTGTACATTTTGCCGCAGATTGTAAGAACATCTACAGTTGTTGAGAGAAAACAGAGATATGAGAAATGTACTTCTGCCTAAGCTTGCTACTTGACCCTGTTTATGATTTCTATATGTATGAATAGCAATATCTGCAAAGGAAGATGGTTCTTTCTTCTTATTATAGTACTTGTTGCCAATGGCCAACTCCTGGAAAAAACACAATTATCTTCTAGGGCTCAGAATGCCTTTTAGCCACTTGTGCAGCTGTTTCATTAGCCACAGCTCTTCTGGAGAGTGAACGCTAAAATAGAAAGGGAACTTACTGAATTCTAAATGAGGGTAAAATTTCACAGGGAATATGAATTTGAAGCTTTATTTTTAAAAGACAACTTTGGAGTTCACACACTGGGTGGGACTCACCAAGCGTTACCAATGCAAGACTGTGCTCCCAGTTAAGCCCTTAACGCAAGCCCAAAAGCTTTTGTGTACTAGGATATGCCCTGTCCTAGCATCAGTCAAAGCCTACTTAAAACTGACCATAGCCACAGCCCCTAATTTGCATTTTTAGTCGGGCAGAATTTCACACTATAGGTAAAATAATAATTGGGACCACAGTGCAAAGTTCACATGTGGGACTGAAGTTCATGAAAATGAAGAAGGAAGATGGGCTGTCAATATCTGGAGTTTTTCCCTCAACAAAATATCCATCCTCAAGATAAGGACATTAAGCTGCGACTTGGATCTCATCACACAACTTCAGAGTTGTTCAGATTTGGAGTTTTAGATCAGCTTCTTCTCAAATATCAATCCTCCATAGACAGCCGCTCTGGTGCAAAGTTCTTTATCCCACCCTTTTTTCTAGGAGCCGCTGGTTATATTAAGAAGAATGCTGTACACTACTCTATCAGGCTACTTAGAGAAGTGACTGATTTTTTTCTGCTCACTGTTTGCTCTGAACTAGATCTGAGTGTGTTCTATGTATATTAATAGAATACTACAAATTAGAAATAGAAGGGATATGTCACATCATGTTATCCCTCTCCCAACCATACAGGATTGCCCCCCAAAGCATATTTCCTGCTGTTCCTGGGTCTGAAATGATGGTGAAGGGTTAATGAAGATCTTACCTAAACTGGGACTATTGATCAGCTGGTAGTTTAATTTAGAGGTCTCTACCCCGTAAATCTCTCATTGGTTTTAATTTGGCCTCCATGAAGGTTATAAGAAAGATACTCATGGTTGAAGATGGTCTGTTAAGGAAATCCCCTATCTTTAAAAAATACTAGGTAGATTATATTGAAGCCAGGGCAAAAGAGAGTCCAAAAGCAGGTAGCTATTGCTAAAACTGTGGCTTCTACAGAGGACAGGACACATTAAGATCAGCCGGAGACACACAAAGGTGTCTTCAGTACACAGCAGGCATGGCATAAAGATTCCTCTCTCCATCTATGCCTTCTATATAATTGTTTTACCTCCCATAGGAAAAGGAGTTATCTTAGAGTATCATCACAGCACAAAGTGTGTGTGCATGTGCGTTAAATTTCAAGTTACAGAACAGCTGCTACTCCTAGCTAAGATTGTGATGCAGGAAGGAAAAATGTTGCCAGAATAAAATATCACATTTTTTAAAAAAGGGAGAGCGCTGCTTATTTCTGAAGAATTTAGAAGCAAAGTTTTCAATTAACAAATCAGTTGCCTGCCATATTCCACCATGGGTGGCGGAGAACATCCCCACAGACCACATATTTTCAGCTCAAAAAAGGCCCTAAAGAATTGAAGATAAACTCAAGCAACAGTCTGATAGTTCATCAGTCTGATATGGTAAGTTCATTTCAAACTACCTGTACTTCAAAATGACCTGCTATATTCTCCCTAAAGGTGAGCCCATGGGAAATGCTTAGTGTCCCAAACCGATGGATAATTTTCAAATAATGATTATAAACGAAACCTTTAGACGAAAAAAATCTATTTTCCCCTTAATTCACTGGCCAGCTCATCTCTGTAGTGACAGCTCAGAATATGTCACACTGGCACATCACAGATACATACCACAAGGTATGCTGGAGGAATGGTGCTGGGCTACAGATAGAGCCCTACCAAATTCATGGTTGTGAAAAAAATGCATCAAAGACCATGAAATCTCATCTCCCTCGTGAAATCTGCTCTTTTGTGTACTTTTACCCTTAACTACACAGATTTCACGGGGGAGACCAGCATTTCTCAAATTGGGGGTCCCGACCCAAAAAGGTGTTGTGGGGGGTCACAAGGTTCTGAGGGGTCACAGTATTGCCACCCTTATTCCTGCTGTGCTCCCTTCAGAGCTGGTGGCCAGAGAGTGGCAGTTGCTGGCTAAGGGCCCAGCTCTGAAGGGAGCAGCGCAGAAATAAAGGTGGCAATACTGCACCTCCCCCCAGCTTCCTTTTGGGTCAGTTATGACACAGTGAAATTTCAGGTTTAAATATCTGAAATCATGAAATTTATTATTTTTTAAAGCCTAAGACCATGAAATTGACCAAAATGGACTGTGAATTTGGTAGGGCCGTAGGTTTCGGTAGCCAAAGAAATGGCAATGTTTATACACGTTTTTTTTTTTTATACACACACACACACACACACACACGCTATCCTGCTTTGAAATTTTATTTTTCATAAAAATGATTTCATAAAAAATCCTGGAATTTAAAAACAAAAAATTACCAAACTGCTCTTTCAGTGAAAGATGCCATCCTAAAACTCTGGATTTAATCCTGCTGTAAACTATAGATGTATTCCTTCCGCAACTTCTGTTCTTCTAGAAAAGTCACAGGAGAATTTTTGCCACAATGACAGCTACACACTACTGCAAAAGGGTTTTGTTTTTTTGTTAATAATTGTACAATCACCTTTATCAAAAAGCTTTTTTTTTTTTCCTTACAGCTAAAGTAAGGAGACAAAGGAGGAGGAGTCAGAACAGGATAAGCAATATAGATTTACATCCGTGCTCTAGTGGTGTCTAAATATTTGGACTGCTTAGTACATTTCATTTTTTATATACTTCTCTTGAAGCACTGTTAAGGCTGATTGATGATTTATTACCCCTCACCCACAACTACTGCCTTCTCCTTTACTTCTATAAAGCTTCTATGAAGAGTTTGCACTCTGTTCAGCAGATGTAGCTTCTCTTAGGTTTTTGTTTTAAGGAAACCTTTCAGGTATTTGTATTGCTGTGTTCACACTACCCTCTAGTGATGGTTCTAATGTATTTGATAGGAAGGCTCCTCTTTGCTTCATAGTGCTAAACAAGAGGCCAGGGGAGGAGGCTTAGGAAGGGAGCCTTACAGCTTTTACAATTCATGATATAATAGCCAATCCAAGCCCAATGAAGTTAATGGGTGTAATTCCATGACTGGAACAAGCTTTGGGTAAGGCTCCTTTACATTCCTTTGCTCTTTGATAAGGAGGAAACATAGTCCCTTGTTATTTCATCTTACAAAATTCACTAGGGCTAGGAAATGAATTAAATGTATATGCAATACCATTCCCACAGCAAATCCCACACCTTTTATGGCACAGAGGTAGCTCCCACATCCACATGGATCCATGTTTCCTTCATTGCTACTCATGAAACTTTCCTCTCCCTCATATCCTGCTCATTCCTCTTTCCTTCAGAGGTTCTCTCACAGAAGTTTGCAACAGCTTGAGGTAGGGCACTCTTAATACTCACACAGGAGGTCTCCTACAAGGGGATATAGCTTAACAGGTGAGATGCATCCATCATTCAATAGTTCATTCTTAGACAAGCAGTGAAATAGAAAAAAAGGCATCCAGACTGATTGATTAAAGGCAACGCCCACTAACTTCAATTACATAGATTTTTTTCATACTATTTCTTATTAACAGCATTTATATTAGTGTGTGATATTATAAATGAGCCTAAAGCAAACAATTTTTTTTTAAACCACCCTTTTCTGTGTACCTACCTAGGCAGGGGTGCCCAAGTAAAAATGGCACCTTACTTTGGTGTGCACTCAGCTTAAAAAAAAAAAAAAAAATCTTCCCTGCTTTGCACTCACCTTATCCTGATAGGTAGGGTGACCAGACAGCAAACGTGAAAAATCAGGATTTTGGGGGGGGGAAGAAGAAATAGGAGCCTATATAAGACTGACCCAAAAATCAGGACTGTCCCTATAAAATCAGGACATCTGGTCACCCTACCTGTAGGGAGGGTCACTCACTCTCTCTCTACTGCAGACACCATTGCATCAGCATAGTTTAGTATCGGTTATCCCTGCTGGCAAGGGCTTTTTAACAGGTGGTAGCAAAGAGAATAAAAGAGAATGATAATACAACTAATTTACACTACAGAAGCATTATTACTTATTTCCAATGAGGCTGATAACACAAGGCCCAGCTCCACAAAAGTGTTTAGGCACCCAGCTTTGCCTGAAATCCAAGGAAATTAAGAACTCAGATCAACTGGGAACCCGAGCCTAAAAATCTGACAAGGACCCCAATATTAATTTACGGAGCTGGTAGTTTTTTGTTTTTTTTTAAAAACGCTTTACGTGTAAACTGAGTACATTTGACAGGGAAGTCATTGAGACACTGAATAGGAAACCACACAATGCTACTTTTATGTATTAGGCAGTGTTCAGTTAAGACGGTTTAGAGAAATCTTCAGAAGTTAACAAACATGAGGATGATGCTATCCTCTGGTCACCCAGCACCGGGGGTATAGCGTTGTGTTTGAATTCTAATATTCTAGGTAGTAGACGGCAAGATTTTAACACTGTAAGGCCAGGGCCTTCATCTCCATTTGGACAGAGTACTGCGCACATGCTCAGCACTCAAATTAGGTCTGAAAGCCTGTACCTGAGTATCTTAACTCCTGCTGTAGGCAAGCACTATTTCCAAATAGCTATTCACAATTAACTCCATGCAAGGAGAATGGGGGCCTTATTCCAGTGACAAGCATCCACCCCTGGAGTTAATCAAGTTATTCTAGAATGCAGGTACAGGGGGAGTCAATCTCCCCCCAGAAAGCCCCACCTCCTGTCACCTTCAATTTAAACCAGACAAATTGTCAGACCCCTCCAAATTTGAGGTCAGCTGACAAATACAAGAGATCACGGTGCAGCCTTGGACATCATTACCTTGAAAACACTTTGAATTGCATCTGGAAACAAGCCCTTAGAAATGAATCTGGATCCAAACTTTAAAGATATTGGGACCTAGAATCTTAGATCACAGCACTGGAAACTGAGGGAGAGCAGCTCTATTTGCATTTATAGCTAAACTTCCCCAGTAGTCACAGTAGTGGGTATGGCTTTTTAAAATGGGACTACTGCTCCTTTGCACTCTACAAGTGAAAAACTGACATTTATAAGGTACTTTATAAAGAAAAGCCCATATAAGCCCTATTTTATAATTGGGGAAACTGAGGCACAAAGGGTCCCTGTGACTTCAGCAAAATAGTGCCCAAAAAAACCAACCCACCCCATAGCCACTAATTGAAGCTGCCCACCTCCTGTTGATACATAAACTAGTTTAGTGACATTCCTTCACCCTCATTCAAAATCGACACAGCAGCAGTCAGTGCAGATTGCATCAAGCATACAGAGGTTTTTCAAATAATTATAGGTGGGATATTTATCAATGTTTCTGAAGAATGACAAGTTTTTCGGGGGGGGGGGGGGGGGAACCAAATGAATCATAACCCTCACATTCAAAGGTTTTAAGCAATAGTGGACCCTTCTAAAAAAAGCCAGCTACAATATTTTAATAAATCACACTAAAGACTATTAGCAGCACTAACAGAACAGAAAGCAGTGTTTTCAATATGTAAAGTAGGACTTAAGTCATCAGCTTTTCCATTTGAAAGCACTGGCAAGAGATTTTAAAGACAACTATTTAATATTAGGCTTGACTTACACTTATAGTGAATGGAACATGGGTTTAAAATTTCATCTCTAGCCTTTCAAAGAATAAAGCTCTTTTTTTGTCTTGCTCTGAATGAAGCGCATGGGCTGGAGCTATTGCGGAAAAGCATGAAGTCCTGTTTAAGAGACATGGCCACACTGAGACAGCAATCCCAATCAGTGTGGAGAAAGTGATGCGTACTACCAGCAGCAGCTTAAAGTGTTTCATGACCAGTTCTCAGAAATGAATAGATTTAGCTATTTTAAGAACAGCCAGAGAGGAGTTACCCTGGATTGTAGATTAAATAAATGGTGCCAGCTAGTGTAGCAATGTATTCTGTATTACCAGGTCAAGATGCATTTTTAAACAGAAGAGTATTTTTCATCATTACCAAAATATACTGAAAACAAGACTTCATTTTTCTGGGGAAACCCAAAGCTTCTAAACTTCACTGCATGGAACTTGCTGTACTCAATAAAATCCACCTACCTTTGGAGCATGAGAAGGCAGTGACAGCGCACCCCAAGCCTTCAGAGGAATGCTAGCTGGATGAATACATCTCACTGTATCTACAGACAGAATTCAGGCTAGCAGAAGAGAAATTTTGCTAACATGCAGCTACTTTGGGGAGACTACTCCCATTCTCCATCCTCTGCCTATGTAGGACTATTTCACTATGCAATTGAAGTTTAAGAGCAAGTTGGGAACATATGGGTTAGACTTACGAGCAGGAAAACAGACCCTTTTTCCAAGCTACAAGTTGTAGGAAATTTTGTTCCAAGTGTTCTTTCACTCATTTCCCCAAACCAGGGGGCTTGTTCTCTGTGGACTGGTGGGTGGGGGAGAAGAAAAAAAAAAAAAAAAAAAAGTGTACCATCTTCCAACTAACTTTAGCATCCATGTTTTCCTTGGAGAACCCTAGTCCAACTTTTGATCAGCCCTAAACATGCTTGGCACAGGAGACCAAGTGCAATTACCAAAAAGAGATGTATCAAAATTTAACCTAAACGTTTGCTTACTTTCTAGATTTTACTTAGCCTTTAACAACCACCTCTTCCTACACACCAGAACCCAATTGTATGCTTTTATTCCAATGTACATATTGTCTGAGCTCAGTGGGGTTACTGCAATATTCTTCAAGCCCCTCCAAATAGTGAAGTGTCTTCTCTGCAGCAACATGTTTATTCCTCAGCTTTGTTGTGTGTTTCTTGGGATAGATACTCAAGTGTTGAATTTTCAAAGTCCATTATGTATTAATACAGGAGCTACAAGACAGTCTGGATAAGGTTTTGATAAAAGCTGGATCTGACCTGATTGATAGCCCGCACTCACACACACTTCTAGTCTGCTTGACAGGTAAGTCTAAAAATATGGCTGACTTCCATGAGGGGCAAGAATAGGTCATTATTTGTCAATACAGTGATCTATACATTTATGCAAACATGTTAAACTCGGACCTGAGTATAAACAAAAAATACTTAAACACCTATTAATAAAGTCCAGCAACTGGCTAGTAGATGAATCTTGCTTGCAAAGTTCTAGCCCAGGAATTAAGTTTTACCACTTATCAAACACCTGAAAAGAGCTTGGTAAGTTTCACAGCTGTCAAAAGACCAGCTTTCAAAACATATGAAGTATAAAAGACCACTTCATTAAGCATGTTGATCTAGTTCCTACTGTTTATGAATCAATAAAATATTTGGATGTGACTGTCTTGAAGTAAAAATATTGAGATGCTGAAACAATGCTTATACCAAAAGGGTTATTAATGCAGTGTAAACAATGCACCTGATCTGAACAATTCTGGATCTTTCAAATTCAGTTTATAAAATCTTTATTGTACATTTAAACCGTGGGGGGAGGGGGGAAAAAAAGAACAAAGCATTTCAGTTTATATAGTTTATTTGACAAGCTTCTGATAGACCATCATCATCTTCTCCTCTTGTTACCTTTGCAGGATAATTTAGTCTCTGTAAAAGGAGGGTGGAAAAAAGTCAGCCCTGTAATATCTTTGCAATGGAATGTAGTCATCTTATTTTACATTGCAGGATAAGGGCCTTTAGAAAAGTAACAATTAGTCCTGTGCAGAAAAAGGCCACAGCAAGATCAGGGCTTCAGACACTATTCTTTAAAAATGCTATGAACAATTATTAAACCATAAGATGAGAAGCAACTGCATTGTCAGCCAGCTAAGTAAGATTATCAGAATATTCAAGCCATATAAAGACCAAGGATAGCAGATGTCTTGTTTTAGTTAAATTCTGCTTTGTTTTAAATACATACTGCTCAGGCTGCTTTTAAAAAGTTGCTCCAGTAGCTATAGCAGAGGGTTGGGTTTGCTTTGCACCAGCTACCACAACAAAGCACATTCATTTAAGTAGCCTTGGTACTGAAATGAGAACAAACAGCAGGACTTAAAGTATGTTTGATGGCCTTTTAGTTAAGTCTCATCAGTCCATCTGAGAGACTTCTTGCTGGTATTAAGATAGAAATTGACTGCTTTATAATCGTAACTTCTATCAGTGAAATAAACATACTGCTTTGTAATTTGAGATACATTCTGATAAATATTTTTGTCATTTAAGGAGTAGTAAAAACACTCATCCCATTATATTAGTTATTAATGAAATGTAAAGGACAATTTGAGAAGTCACAATTTTTCTATTATGAGAGATTAAAAGAAATCTACATTTCAGTGTTACTCTAAGCATTAGAGTCTTTGTTTATGGTAAGTTACATGATTTCCTTGTTATCTGGGTCTTCCACACAGTGGAGGTGTGGGTGAGGCCACAGGGAACATGCCCACAAAAACTGGCAGTTGATACCGTATGCAAAAACAGAGCGTTCCCTTAAAATTAAAAAACCTGTGTTAAAACTTACTTGTCCTGACTTTGAACATAAGGCCACAGCACGATAAAATGTTAAAGTCATTTCATTAAGATTAATTCTTAGAGAAAAAACAAATCACCAGCATAGCAGAATGCCAAACATTTAAGAAGTTATACCTGTTATTTCCATTTGCCAGCTCACTGAAACAAGAAAACAGAAAGTCAGTACATGCTTAAGAAAAAAACAAAAAACACCACCCACAAATTACAGTCATTATTACACAGTCATGTTACCCTAGAAAATCCAACCTGTTTGGTGTGAGTGTGTCCTAAAGAGTGCTAATGGCACTGTTGGGTTTCATGCTTATTTTCAGTAACTTTCCTAAAAAGTTGACCCTGTTCGTAAGATATAGGAGCAGGGGGAAGGAGGAACCTTGCTTTAACTAACAGCATTGCAGGCTCCACTGGGGTCTGGAAAGTCAAAAGTGTGTTCTGACTCACACATGCCTGCACCTTCAAGATATTCTGTAAATGGAAATGAGGCAATTCAGTGTATGAACCAGAGAAGAATTCAACTCTCCTCCATAGCCATGACGAGCCCATATAGCTAACCAAAGCCAAACTTGTCAAAGATACAATCAGATATAACTTTGAATACAAACAATCGAAGGGGAAAGGAGGTGACTAAAGTATCCATTTTACATGCTTTATTTCTTGAGTGCATCTGCACTTAAGAGCAAACATCAGGGTTTACATACCTGGTAGGATTATGTATAGCAAAATAAGGTTAACGGCAGGCTTAAAACCATGATCCTGCAAGCCCTCCACATTCAGAGCTACTGCGGTCAACTAGAGTGCCACATATAAAGGACTTACAAGACTTGTGTATTGCCACGGCCCAAATAACGTTTAACATTTATTTATTCCAATAGCAAACAATATGCTAGGTGCTGTCCATATATAAAAGCAGCTCCTATCATGGACAGCTAATAAGAATACAAGTAACAGAAATAAAAGGTGGAGAATAAGGAATATCATAAAAGACTCTTTAAAAATTGTAACAGAAGAAATGGATCTTGGAGGGTTTTACAGAAGGATAGTGGTTGCAAAAGAGTGGGACAAATTTCTTGGAGGGGGAAAGGAGAGTCACGGCTGAATGCCAACTCCTTAAAAAATCGTCAAAGGTGTGATGAGGCAGGGTGATAAGGCTTCTTACAAGAGTCTGCTGCACTTTATTAGTTACAAACATCAGGGGACCAATTTTCACAATTATACAACTGAGTATTTCCACACAGATGGCTAGTTAGGCCATTCATGTGCTTGAATGCGAGTGCTAATTTACATATGTTATGAAAATCAAGCTAATATCTTTAAACATAATGAAAGCTGTCAATGTAAAAAAAAGCACTCAAATCAGATACAAGAGAGTGGTTAATGCAGTTTAACTATAAGGGTACCTTTTTGGTACCCAGAGATGGGGTAGATTTATGTGCCGTAAGGAGCAGTAAAAATAGTCATGTGACAATGCAAGGAAAGGCACATTGCTATTAAGATTTTAGATGTTCAGAGGTTGTGTGTGCAACTGTCAAGACACGAAAAGTGAGGAGTTAAATGACCATCAAGGGAAAGCAGGCTATGTTGTCAGTTACTTAGCTTTCTGCCTTAGTCACGCAGAAACAAGAGTAAGGCCATGTCTACATTAGCACTTATGTCAGCAAAACTTTTTTCACACCCTCGAGCGACGTAAGTTTTAGCAGCATAATTGCTTGTGTGCACAGTGCTATGTTGGCAGGAGATGCTTTCCCACCAACATAGCTACCGCCACTTGTTTAGCTGATTTTATGAAGTCAACAGGAGAGCTCTCTCCCATCGGCATAACACGGCTACACGAGCGATCTTACAGTAGCACAGCTGTATTGGTACAGCTGTACAAGCTTATAGCAGTAAGTATAGATATGGTCTAAAAAACCTGAAGTGAAGATGGCACAACCTTCCCCTAACTCCAGCCATCAGTGGCCATCCACATATAGATGCACCAGAGCCAACAGGATCAGCTATAAGTTTACAATAATGGATGCAGCTTACCCCATTTTCAAGGGGTAAACTCCATATGTGCAAATGGCAGTTTTCCCTCATGCAGCCACACCAGTGTCCGATCACCAAAGTCTGAAACCTAGACTATTGCCCAGTGTAAACGAGGCCTTACAATGGATGTATAAAGGTATAGCCCAAAAAAAACACAGACGCCCCAATTTAAAGAACCAAAAGTGAGAGAAAGTGGTATGGTATGAACCCTACGTTCACAACGAGGGCTAATGAAAGTAATTCAATGTGTATATGATTTACATTTTCAGATATACTTCACACACTTCAGACATGCATTTTCAAAATGGAAATGTAAAGTATATACAAAGGCAAAGAACTGATTTAGCAACAACTCTATTTCCATGCAAGTTAAGACTATTACAAGTGACGAGACTTACTCAGAAATAGAGTTTCCTTTAGTCACCAATGCACCTATAGTAATTAATGTGTCAATTACAGTGACTACTCCACTCTGCTCTTTGTTCCTCCTAAGAACTCTGCAGCCAAATGAAGATGTGGACATCTACTTCTCTACCCAATGCTTCATTTCTTGTTATTCCTTCATCCATAAGCCTCCTCAAAAGAAGTTATACAGAAATATCACCAACACTTCACTTTTTCTAGGAGTTAATTTAAAAGATTTATGTCTGTCTATTTCAGGGGTGGGCAAACTTTTTGGCCTGAGGGCCACATCTGGGTATGGAAATTGTATGGCAGGCCATGAATGCTCACGAAATTGGGAGTTCAGGGTGTGGGAGGGGGCTCCGGACTGGGACAGGGGGGTTTGAAGGCTCCAGCTGAGGGTGTGGGCTCTGGGGTTGGGATGCAGGAGGGTGTTCTGGGCTGAGACTGAAGAGCTCAGAGGGCAGGAGGGGGATCAGGGCTAGGACAGGAGGTCAGGAGTGCAGGCTTCAGGCAGCGCTTACCTCAAGTAACTCCCGGTAGCAGTGGCATGTTCCCCCCTCCCCCAGCTCCTACGTGGAGGCACAGCCAGGCTGTTTTGCACACTGCCCCATCCTCAGGCACCACCCCTGCAGCTCCCATTGGCCACAGTTCCCGGCCAATGGGAGCTGTGGGTGGAGTGCTTGGGGCAGGGGCAGCATGCAGCGCCCCCTGGCTCCCCCTACGCGTCGGAGCTGGAGGTGGGACATGCCACTCTTCGGGAGCCATGCAGAGCCATGGCATGCGTGGAAGCAGGGCAAGTCTTGGACCCTGATCCCCAGCAGGAGCTCTAGGGCCGGCTTAAAACGTCTGAAGGGCCAGATGGGGCCCCCATCTATTTAAATTATGTAAACTTTAAGTAATATAGTACACTTCAAACCCATCCCTTAATTGAGAAGTCATTACATTTGGAGTAGAGTATATGCGTAACCACTGTGGGGCCTTAATCATGGCCTCTAGACACACCATAGTAATAAAAATTGGCCACGTGTTTTATAAGTTAGAAAGACTAATCCATGTGGACTAGGCTGTTAAATTAGTCAGACCTAGATCCTTTAAGTCAGGGATGCCCAACCTACGGCCCACTAGAGCATCCCATAAGGCCCAGGGCCTGCTTCAACACTATATACTAAAGGCAGATTCATTAGCATTTTGCCATCATGTTTATATATTCTTAATTTAATGATGTGTTCTTTACTTTTTTCCTCCGTTTTCTACCATTCTGACATAGATTTTATGCACTGATCTCTTGGTTTTTAACTAGAAAATACTGTACATAACCTGTTTGGCCCTCACAAGGCGGTGCTTAGGTTTGTGTGGCCCTCCTGTATAGCTTAGCAGTTTGAGCATTGGCCTGCTAAATCCCGGGTTGTGAGTTCAATCCTTGAGGGGGCCATTTAGGGATCTGGGGCAAAAATTGGGGATTGGTCCTGCTTTGAGCAGGAGGTTGGACTAGATGGCCCTCCTGAGGTCCCTTCCAACCCTGATATTCTATGAATAAGGTTGATCACTGCTGTTAAATGATGCCCCCTAGCCAATTTTTAACACTGGTCAACCTCAAATGAGAATAAAATAAGTCAAGAGAACAATTACTTCATTTCAAGGATTATACACCACATCACAGAACTATTCAGACAGGTAGCACATCTGTCAAAAGAGTAGCATTAAACTATTTTATCCTCTACTTGTCCTACCTAGACTGAGATGCATTATAAGTAGGGCCCTGTGTAAATCATGAGGTTTGGGGGTTTTGAGGAAACTCATGAGGGTAAATGACAAAGTAGAGAATTTCACAGAGCTTGCAGGGAATGAATTTAGTCAGCAAATTTGATCAATGAGTATACAACAAATACACTGATTAAGCTTGCAGATTCAATTCATTCTGCCCTTGAAACTAAGTTTGCACACAAAGTGGGTGAGGTAATATCTTATTGGACCAACTTCTGTTGGTTAAAGACATGCTTTCAAACTACAAACCACTAAGAGCTCTTGTTAAATTGCCTTCATCTTTACTACTATGCAGTTCAATATTTGCAGGGCTTCATCTTTATTTACCAGCATATTACAGTGTTTAAACAAAAAGAATGGTTTAAATCCAGAAAAGTATGGTGCATTTGTGGTAAGCACAAGTTACACATGCAGCTGTATTTTTTTAATCAATACACCGGACCCTCGCTAGAACATGGGATTTGGTATCCATGCGCAATACCACGTTAAAATGAATTTAAATAATTAAATTGGGGATCCATGGCCACGACCGCATTATATGCGAATCTGCGCTCTATAGTTCTAGCGAGGGTTCGTTGTATGCAGTTTTAAAAAAAACTGGGCCAATGCTTTTCTCTTCATGCCTCAATGCATACTGAGGAGGCATTATCTTTCACCCCATTTATTGGTATTTCATAACAATATGCACATGAGCTTGTCAAGATCCACTGGGTATATTTGGATGAGCAGTGTCAGAAAACCAGATTTCACTTCTGCACCAGTTTTAAGTTAGCCACCCTCTGTTTCTGTAGTAGTATTTGGACTGTAGCAGAACACTGTCTACTGAAGGGCAGAAATGAATTCAGGTTCAAAGTGAGAGCACAGGCATGCAAAGCAATACACAAGGTGTTTCTATTAAACATGTCTCAAGCATGTAAGTGATGCATAATTCATACAGCCACCACCACATACATCCATGCTCACTCAGTACCTGCTAGTCACTTCACTTCTGTTGAAGAATTCCAAGAAAGTAAGAAAGGTTAAAGTAAAGAAAGATTACTAAGATTCAAGAAAGGATATTTGGTTATTTATAGCATTTTAGCAACTACAACTATTTACCTGAAAGATCAGCTTTTTCTATTACCCACCACCTTCACTCTACCTCCAAAACAGTGCAAAAATCAGATTTTACTGTTTTTAAGTATGCTTAGTATATTTCGCACCTCTCAAATCCCCTGAGTACCACTGATCTGTCTTTAAGCTTTCATTTCTACACTGTACCTCAGTTTTTCATTCTGCTTGATAACATCCCAAGACGCCCTCCAACCTTCACGTCAGGCTGGCTTGCCATCCCCTCTGAGGGATTGACACAGCTCCCACCAGAAGTTGAGCATCAGTAACTGACTAGGCAGAAGAGAACAGCAGTGCCAGATAAACATCCTACCTCCCCATAGCCTGCAGAGGTGGAGGGCACTGCCTCAAACACATGGCTCCTAACTCTAAAGTTCCTTTGTGGGAGGGAGCATACTACAATGCCAGCAGCCCACTAGGCTGGCTGGAGTTTTCTATCATGGTGGGGGGAATCTAATGAACAAAACTCAAGTCCGGGGAGAACTTAAAGTTTTATCGTCCATCATCGGAGTTGTCTAGTAATTCAAGTGAGGTATCCATTACGTTGATGGGAACAAAATACAGTTTTTACAAGACTTAAAAAAGAAATAGAATATGCTATCACTTAAATCTTCACATTAAGCTACCCGCTGAGCAGCAACCAGGAGAGCAAAACTACATTAGAAACTCAGAGTTACAAACATCTCGGGAATGGAGGCTGTTCATTAGAGTTATGAACATTTCAGAGTAAACAAAACATTAGGGCTGTTCTTCCAAAAGCTTGTAACTGAACATTGATTTAATACAGCTTTGAAACTTTACTATGCAGAAGAAAAAAACCTGCTTTCCTTTTTTTAAGTACTTCATGTTTAACACAGTATTTGGTGTCGGGGTTTTTAGGTCTCTGTTCCTGCCTGATTTCATACTTCTAGTTCAAAACGATGCGTGTGGTTGACTGGTCAGTTTGTAACACTGAGGTTCTACTGTAAACTTCTGAGTTAAAACTACACAGGAGCTCATAAGTTAACTTCTGTTATCCAGTGGGAAAGGTAAAAAAATTAAAGAAAATTTTATTTTGTTGAGGAAGAAACCTGTCTAGCAAAGAAACTAAAATCCAGCATCTATGCTCTAGCTTGCAGGTTTCCATCATACCTTCTTGCCAGCACCAACGTTTGCCTTGGCTGTGCCCCTGACTTTCTTCATTCTGTTCTTACGCTCCTTCCGCTGTTTTCTCGAAGTCTTCTTCTTTTCATACAAGCCATGCTAGTAGTAAGAGAATTATCCCCACAATTATTAAAGTGAACTGAATATCTATAAAGTGTTTCTATATTAAATATTTCAAAAGCTTTAATAACTGAAAGTATAATTACTAATGTAAGCCCTAAAAAGTTATTTAAAAGTTCTGTAGGCAACCGCTAATATAAAAGTGAGGCAACTTTATGTGCTGAAAGTGTAGAGAGGAAGTGGAGTATATTTTTAAGAACATATATACTACGCATGCTCATCCCATGATCTTGTGCCCCTTCCATTAACCATTACATTGTACTGCTAAAACCCACAGCTGATCATAAATCATTTCATCCCCCTTCATCTGCATTACAACAAAAAGCTTGTTTCCACGCTGTAAATTCATGAATATAGAGAAGTGATTTCTATTTATAGATCTCATTTTTGTACCAATAGCTTAACTTTGCTGTAATGTTTTAAGTTTTGGACCCTAACTATATGCCAGATGCCTTTTAGAACAAACAGCAACCTTCTTAGCACTGTAAAAACTGCAAGCAAGAAACTTACCCTGGCCAGTCTGTGCTTTGGTTCATTCTTCTTTGCATAGTCCAGGGAATCATAAATCATGCCAAAGCCTGTTGTCTTGCCACCACCAAAATGGGTTCTGAAGCCAAAGACGAAAATTACATCTGGCGTTGTTTTGTACATTTTTGCCAGCTTTTCCCTGATTTCAGTTTTGGGAACCGTAGCCTTTCCAGGATGAAGAACATCAATCACCTACAGATGCAAGTTTTTCCAGTTAAAAATATCCATACTTTATAATAGTATAAAGATATTCCATACATAACGATGATATCTAAACAGCCTTATAACAGCTAATAAGGAAAATATCACTACCCACACTTAGCATCTAAATTAAACACACATCGCAGCAACAACAGAGGCCAGCAGTTCCTACTTGATGTACATCTCACTATACAGAGACTGAAGCAAAGAGTCAAAGATCAAGTTAAAACTACCACCATTGAAGAGTTCTCATAAGCTCTGAGCCCCTATTATTCTCCCCATATCACTCACAGTAGCTTTGGCTACATCTTCAGAATAAAGTAAAGCAGAGCAATTAGTGGGCAGTTTAGTATTTTCAAGTTTTAACAATGATCATAGAGAATACTTATGTCCTATTCCCTAACTAGAATCTTCATGTACATCTAATGGTCTAGCAAATCATTACAACAAATTAATTTAAATGGCAACCATAGACAGCCTACCCACTAGGAAGCAGTATCTTGAAAAAAGTCTACCCTATCTAGAAGTCTTTTACCTAGGGTCATTCTAAAGAGTAAAAGTTGCAAGCTTTAAGAATTAAAAATACAGTAACATAAAACACATAACCCAACATAAGCAGATACAGAAAACCAAGATAGTACCCAATATATCTTACCATCTGCTTACGCTGAAGCAGTCTATTAGTCATAAACTTCCTGGTTCTGATGGTCACTGTGTCATTCTACAAGATAATTCAGAAACCCAATTAATATGCATTTGAGTTCTTCCATGATCTTTCACACCATCTACACAATACTTCAAATAACTCATCAGCTGGTTTGCAAAAACTGATTAAAAACCTGGTCTGAAACTCATGGCAAGAAGCTGCTACAATACAACCCCAACCTGTGCTAGGAGAACTATTCCAAGGATGAAGAAAAAAAACTGTCATGATAATAGTTACGGAATTCATGCAGTTTGCAGCCCACAGAACAATGTCCACAAGCTGTCCAACACTGAGCAGCCACCAATATGCAATATTATTTGTCACAAAATGGGAAACTGGACCTGGGTTATGGGGCACTAACCAGGATGCAAGTCATGTTTGTAACATGACCAGTTCAGATTTGACCCACATGTAGATCAAGAATTTTTTGTACCAAAGTTTAATTTAAACCTCGTGTGTAAGGTGAATACAATCCCTAAATATGAAAGGAAAGTGCATCCACCAGTCACACGGCAACACTTTGCGTGAAGCCTGTGGACGAACACGCCTCGGCAGCAGAAGCTGGCTACTAACTCGTATGCTAGGGTGCAAAGGGAAACCTGAGCACACCCGGCCGCTGTAGTTGTGCCCAGTTCCAGCCCCCGGGAAGCGCTGGGTTTGGGGCAGAACCGCAGCGGAAGGCGAAATGGGACTGAATGCACGTGCAGGGGCGATGCGCAGAGCCCAGGGCGGCTCCAGCCGAGCTGCTAGCGGGCGGCTTGTCACATCCCCCCCCCCCACGCACACACACACGCCGCGCCGGCCAGGCTGGGGAAAGCCAGCAGCCGCGCTAGAAAGAGCCGAGCAGTGCGGGGAGCCAGAGCCCAGCGCTGCCCGGGGAGCTCAGGGAGCCGCATCCCAGAGGCCTGGGGTGGGGGGGGCGCGGTGAAGCGGCCCCACCTCTACCCTGACTCCCGCCCGGGCTCCCCAATGCCCGCGCAGGCGCCCCAGCCAATGGGCCCGGAAAGGCCACAGGGTCCCGCGAGCCCCGCGGCGGCAGGATGGCAGTGGCGCAAGGCGGATAGAAACGGGTCGCTCCGCGGACACTCACCATCTCGGCGGTTAGCTCTTTCCAAGGGAGCGAGAAAAGGAAGAAGGACCCCGCCGCAGCCAATCATATCCCGACGCCCGGGGGCTTAGTGAGGGGGCGGAGCAGAACGCGAAGGCGCCTCATCAGAACCTGAGTAAAAGTGCAGGAGAGAGGCGACCTGCCCAGCGCCTGACTGAAAATACACGGTTGGGGCATCCTGCTTGGCCGGACTTTGCCAACCTGGGGGCTGGAGGGGGAAGAAACTTAATCATTTATTCATTTTTGTTGGATGCAGTGGTGATTATAAACAGGTAATTCTCGGAGTTTCCACGCGCCCCTCCTCCCCGCATTATATTATACATTCCCCATTAAAGTATTAGTTATTTCTTATTTAATTGTATTATGGTAGCACCAACAAGCCCCAGTCATGGACCAGGACCCCACTGTGCAGGGCACTGTACAAACACACACCAAAAGATTGTCAAGTACAGGGAGGTAGGTGATGGAACCTTGCAGTATTGTCTTTTCTCTGAAAGACATGTGATAATACAATCTGAGTTTACATATCCAGCTTCTGCACAACCTGAAAACCTTTACACAGTTAAATAATAATTATTGTAGAAAAAATTACTTCATTCAATAAGAGTTAGGCACTGTCTAAACTAGGGTATTGGTTTTGTTCCATATGTCCTGACTTGTTCCACCATCGGGTGGTGGGGACCCTTGGAGCTTCAAACCAGGCCCCCGCAGCTGCTGCGGGCACTGTGGAAACTCCACAGCTCCTCATTTTGTCACACATATTTTAGTAAAAGTCACGGACAGGGCAATAAAGAAAAATTCACAAAAGCCTGTGACCTGTCCATGACTTTTACTAAAAACGTGTGACAAAATCTTAGCTTTAACCATTACATATAATTATGTAGGCGTACCATTGGCTATTAGTGGCATTTTAAACACCATTGATGAGACCTTCTCAGAGCAACTAAGTATGTGAGTTGGGAGGGGGAGAGAGGAATTATGAGAGACTGTACTAAGCAGATATGGTAAATAAGTTATTTGGAAGGAGTGCACTGGCGGTAGGTGATGGGGGTTTTTCTGGGGTGCTTCATTTGAGCAACAATGTTGTGGGTCATTCTAGGGGCTGCACTAGAGGGAGATGCGGAGGTTATTGGGGGAAGCACTGGGGATGTTGGGCGTTATCCTGGGAGATGCACTAGAGAGGGTTTGGGGAGTTATCCTGGGGAATGCGGATACATTGGAGGGGTGTGTTGAGGATTATCTTGGAGAATGCAGTAGGGGGCCTTTGGGGATTATTCTGGGGCCTGCACTGCGAGGGGTGCTGTGGGTTTTCCTTGGGCTGCACTAGGGATTGAGGTGAGGTGAGGTGAGGGGATTGTTTGGGGGTCTACAGTAGTTGACCCCATCGGAGCCAGCCCCGAGCGGCCTGGCCGGGGCTGCCCCTTTTAGCCAGCAGGTGTCGCTGCAGGGAGCGGCCGCAGCGCTGCGACTCGCTATGTGCCGGTCCCCAGCTCCCCGCGCGGCTCTGGCGGTGGGCGGGGCGAGGACGAGGACGCTGAGCGGCCGGTGCCGTGAGTTCTGCAGTGCGGTGCGGGCGCGCGGCCCCGGCTCCCTTCTCCCCTCCGTGCGGGCAGCGCCCCGGGCCCCGCCGCCATCATGGTGAAGGAGCAGTTCAGGGAGACCGACGTGGCCAAGAAAATGTGAGTGGCGGGGGCTGTGCGGCCTTGGCGAGAGCCCCGCTGGCGGGGGCCCTTGTGCCCCTGAGGGGGAGAGTCGGTGGCGGGGGCCTGTGCCCCTGGAGGGGATGCTGGATTGGGGGGCGGTGTCCAGCCTTGGGGTTAGACCCAGGTAGGAGCGGGGCCCTGTGCCCCTGGGGCTGGGGGGGAGGCTGGATGAGAGGCTGGATGAGGGGGTTCAGCCCCAGGGACGTGGGTCAGACCCAGGGAGGGGACCCCGCTGGGATGGAAGGATTCAACCCCCCCAGCGATTCCGGGTGACGGAGGGGAGTCAGCCCACCTGCAAATACAACCTGCAAATACCTATTTATGTCTGGACGCTCTCTAAAGGTCACCTGTCTTTGTGCTCCAAGTACATTTGACAGTGCTTAAGAAATACAGCAACATTAATGCATAATTGAAACAAACCAGCCCCCACCATGGAGACCTGGTTAATCTCGTTAACTTTTGTGTTTTAAATCTGTATTTTAAAAAAAGTTGATCATATCAGGTACCTAACAGTGTTGGTACATTGGTATACCTGTCTAGTCTGACATTGAGATCAGCTTCATGAGAGTTAGAATCAGCTCTCCTGACCCTTTGGTTCTTGTTGGCCATGGTGGTTTCTAAATTATTTTATATAATGTATCTGCACTTAATCTGGTTTATATAGGTGGTCTTGTTTAGTTAGAAAAGAAACCAAACACTGGTTGACGTAACATTTCTTTTGTCACTCCTTCTGTGACAGATAATGTTAACTAATGAGAAAGGCTAAGGGTTTTATCTAAAATTGACTATAGTATCAGTTTAATGTAAAACCTCCTTCTTTGGAAGCGGAATTCAGCTGCTTTTGCAATGGAATAGATGGACTCAATCTAATCAACCTTTCCCTTTTCTAACTGTTAGAATCCCCCCCATGTTTTCTGCAAGCTAACCTTGTATGGACTTGGTAGTTCCTTTGCACTAATACTGCTGGAAAAGGCTAGTATTTAGTGTCTGCATTTGGAGTATATCCATGTGATAAACTCTATAGCAGTGGTCCCCAAAGTTTTTCTGTCCCCCCCACCAGTAATGGAATCTGTCCCCCACCCCACAGGAGCTGCAGTCCAGGGTTGGGGCTGTGGTTGGAGCAGGGCCTGGAGCTGGGGCAGTGCAGAGCCATGGCAGGATGAGTGGGAGCCAGAGCGGAGCAGGGGGCAGAACAGGGCTGAGTTGGCGCTGCTTCCCCGCCCCGTGAGAGCTGGCCTGGGCCCTATCATGACCCCCTGAATGATCTTATGGGTGCCTCACAGTTTGGGAACCACTGCTCTATATTCTGATGATCCTTAAATAACCTTTAGTTGCATCTGAAGAAGTGGGTTTTTTACTCACGAAAGCTTATGCCCAAATAAATCTGTTAGTCTTGAAGGTGCCACAGGACTTCTTGTTTTTGGTTTTTTTAAATAATTATTAGCTGTAATGCAAAAATCTAATACATAGATTCATGCTTTTTTCCCAGAGATGGAAGTATAATTTTTGCTTTGGCTTTATTGTAACTCAGATCAGCTTCTTGTGTATCTTTTTTAAAATCAAGTTTTGTAATTTTTCCCTTTGCTAGAAGCCACATCTGCTTTGGCATGAAATCTCCAGAAGAGATGCGCCAGCAAGCTCACATTCAGGTGGTTAGTAAGAACTTATACAGCCAGGACAACCACCACGCTCCACTGCAGTATGGAGTGCTGGACCATCGTATGGTAAGGATCCTATTTCCTGTTGTTGTTTTTTTTTTTTTTTAGTGGAAATATTTTTAATGCGTATGAACAATGCTGAAATGAAAACTGAATTCCACTATACAGCCACAGTACAGGTGTGCCTATGGAATGTTCGCTTAAACTACATGAGCTGAAGAGAAATAAGGTAGTTATGTGTCCTTGGCTCTTCTGCTGAAATTGCCAGTTGCAATGGTGTCTTGTGATACAAGCAGCTCTTTAATTGGAACATGACTTGTGCCATCAACCATTTCACACTGTTGGACAGATCAGGCTGACTCGCTTTTGAGGCTGGACACACATTTCTCCTCATGCTTTTCACATGACCATAAAATAGCTACCCTCGCTGGGTATGTCTGCCCTGTATCTGGGGGTGGGGGCGTGATTTGTTGCTTGTGTAGACAGCAGCATGGGTCTCAGCATGTGCTGTCACTGCAAGTATGTACTCAGAGGGATCAGGTGGGGTTGTGCAACCTGCATTGAAACCCATGCTGGTGTGTCCTCACTCTGCCGTTAGCGAGCTAACTACAGTAAAGCCAGTGTGGGTACAGCTACACAAGCTGCAAATCACATTAGCTGTAGTGTGGACATACAGTTAGTACCACGTCACTATAGTAGTCTTTCCAGGTGAATAGGGCTGAATGAGTTAACAGCACTTGCATCAGCAGGAGCAATGCAAGATGCTCTGTTTCTATGTGGACTGGGTTTTGAGTATGATGCTTTCAGTGTGTTACCAGCTCTTGCTGACTGAGAGCAAGTGTTCAGAGTTGAAATAATCTAGGTCTTTCATGCGAGTGTACAGAGTACTGTCCACAGGCATGCTGACTAATTTAAGAGCAGCTGTGGTAGCTTCTTTTGTTTCCCACAATTTGGTAATTGTTGCTATAATGTTTTTGTTTCCTTTTCAAAGGGTACCAGTGAAAAGGACCGTCCATGTGAAACCTGTGGGAAGAATCTAGCTGACTGTTTAGGGCATTATGGCTACATTGACTTGGAACTGCCGTGTTTCCATGTTGGGTACTTTAAAGCTGTCATAGGCATCTTACAGGTAAAATAATTTTCCTTAATTGCGAGAGACAGCAATTATTATACCCAGCCTAAGGAGGGGGAGAGGTCAGAAAAGCTAAAATATCACTTCATTTGGATTATCCCTCTGGGAGCCGTGAAAGAGATGGTGGTGGTTTATGCAGAACACTTTATATTTGTATTGTATGGCTTTATGTATTACATCAGGATTCTATCAAAGGGGAAGGGTTAGTAAACATAAGAATGGCCATACTGGGTCAGACCCAAGGTCCATCTAGCTCCGTATCCTGTCTTCCGACAGTGGCCAATGCCAGGTGTCCCAGAGGGAATGAACAGAACACGTAATGATCAAGTGATCAATTTTCTGTCGCCCATTCCTAACTTCTGGCAAACAGAGGCTAGGGACGCCATCCCTGCCAATCCTGGCTAATAGCCACTGATAGATAAGTTCATGGAGGATAGTTCTAGTTCCTTTTGAACCCTATTATAGTCTTGGCCTTCACAACATCCTTTGGCAAGGAGTTCCACGAACTGGCTGTGTGGTGTGTGAAGAAACCTGCTGCCTATTAATTTCATTTGATGACCCCTAGTTCTTGTCCTTATGAGAAGGAGTAAATAACCCTTCTTTATTTACTTTCTCCACACCAGTCATGATTTTATAGACCTCTATCATATTCCCCCCTTAGTCATCTCTTTTCCAAGCTGAAGAGTCCCAGTCTTATTAATCTCTCCTCATATGGTAGCCATTCCATATCCCTAATAATTTTTGTTTCCCTTTTCTGAATCTTTTCCAATTCCAGTATATGTTTTTTGAGATTGGGTGACCACATCTGCACGCAGTAATGAAGATATGGGTGCACCGTGGATTTATACAGAGGAAATATGTTATTCATGGCCATGTAAAACACATCACGGACTATGCATCTCCCCCTGTGAAATAGTCTTTTGTGTGCTTTTAGACTATACTATATAGAGTTGATGGGGGACACCAGCATTTCTCATATTGGGGTCCTGACCCAAAAGGGAGTTGCAGGGGGGTCACAAGGTTATTTTAGGGGGCTCGTGGTATTGCTTCCCTTACTTCTGCACTGCCTTCAGAGCTGGCTGGCCAGAGAGTGGCAACTTTCGGCTGGGTGTCCAGCTGTGAAGGCAGTGCCGCGCCAGCAGTAGTGTAGAAGTAAGGGTGACAATACCATACTATGCCACCCTTACTTCTGCGCTGCTGTGTTCAGAACTGGGTGGCCAGGGAGTGGTGGCTGCTGACTGAGGACCCAGCTCTGCTGTCAGCAGCAGAGACATAAGGGTGGCAGTACCATACCATGGCATCCTTATTTCTGCGCTCCTGCTGGCAGCAACTCTGCCTTCAGAGCTGGGCTCCCAACCAGCAGCCACCCATCTCTGAAAGCTTTGCTGCCGCCAGCAGCAGTGAGAAGTAAAGATGCCATGATATGGTACAGCCATGGTATAGTCCTGTTGCAGTACTGCAACCACCTCCACAATAACCTTGCCCCCCCACCCCACCCCCATAACTCCTTTTGGGTCAGGACCCCTACAATTACAACACCACGAAATTTCAGATTTAAATAGCTGAAATCATGACATTTATGATTTTTAAAATCACATGACCATGAAATTGACCAAATGGACTGTGAATTTGGTAGGGCCCTACTTTATTATCTTTCTTAATGATTCCCAACATTGTTTGCTTTTCTGACTGCCACTGCACATTGAGTGGATGTTTTCAGAGAACTATCCACAGTGACTCCAAGACTTATTTAAGTGGTAACAGCTAATTTAGACCCCATTATTTTGTATGTATAGTTGGGATTATGTTTTCCAATGTGGATTACTTTGCAATTATCAACATTGAATTTCATCTGCTATTTTGTTGCCCAGTCACCCAGTTTTGAGAGATCCTTTTGTAACTGTTTTCAGTCTGCTTTGGGCTTAACTATCTTGAGTAGTTTTGTATCATCTGCAGATTTTGCCACCTCACTGTTATATCCCATTTTCCAGATCATTTATGAATATATTGAATAGGACTGGGCTCAGTACAGACTCCTGGGGGACACCACTATTTACCTCTCTCCATTCTGAAAACTGACCATTTATTTCTACCCTTTGTTTCCTATCTTTTAACCAGTTACCAATCCATGAGAGGACCTTCCCTTGTGTCCCATGCAGCTTACTTTGCTTAAGAGCCTTTGGTGAGGGACCTTGTCAAAGGCTTTCTGAAAATCTAAGTACACTATATCCACTGGATCCCCGTTGTCCAAATGCTTGTTGACACTCTCAAAGAATTCTAGTAGATTGGTGAGGTTGATTTCCCTTTCGAAAAAACAGGTTGACTCTTCCCCAGCAAATTATTTTTGTTGTCTCTTTGCATGGACATTTAATTTCCTGCTGAACTTTTCTTAAGAAGAGCAAAGATTTGTCCTGTTGGCCAGAGTTTCCCAACTTGCTCATATTTGTTGGGCAGTGTGCTGTGTAATAATTGGGTTCCCCCACTAAGGCAGTAGTATTTCATCCATGAAACTCCATCTGTGTGAAGAACTGTGGTATCCCTCATCATACTTTGTCCCTAATGACATTTATTTTTCATTAACAAAAGAACAATCAATTGTTTATGTTTAAGATGATCTGCAAGACCTGTTGCCGTATCCTGTTGTCTTCAGAGGAGAGGAAACAGTTTTTGGATTATCTGAAGAGGCCTGGTCTGACCTACCTGCAGAAACGGGGATTGAAAAAGAAAGTCTCTGAAAAATGCAGAAAGAAAAACACCTGTCCTTATTGTGGTGCTTTCAATGGTGAGTGTGGAAATTAGCAGATGGTGGTTGGTATTTAGCATGACTTTTTTTTTTTTCACTAGTGCCCAGCCCGTGAAGAGCATCACAATATTGTGTTGTCTTTTCATCATTCAACAATCATTGATGTTTTTTCTAGATCTTAACCTATAGCTGACACATAAACATAGGCTAAAAACCAAAAACTCTCTTGAGTGTACTAGACAATTGTTCAAAGCTTTGTTACAAGGAGTGGCGTGAATGTACCTGATGATTATCTTCTTCCTGCAAATATGAGGATTGATAGGTCAAAATTGGGACTAACTGAAGACCTGTTGTTCATAATTGTGCTTAGTCATCTTTGTGAAGAGTAATATGCTGTTGACCATTTCCTGCAGTCATGAGTTAGACAAATCAGTAATACTTAGCATATAAGTGTTCCAGATGGAGTTGCGATAATTGCGGATCATACTGATATTTGATTGTTTGGTCAGTTGTTGGCCAGAAAACCTTATGTGATAGACTTTTTGATTTTTTTAGAAAAAAATGTATTGTGTTTACTCTTACTCGTTATTTTGTGTTAACATTGCTGTTCACTATTTTGTTAATATTGCTATAGTATTATAGCTTTGCAATTTTATAGTGACAATCTGGATTAGAATAGTCAGCATACATATTCTCTTTAATGTAATGTGTCCAGCAACCCTCACTATTTGCATTGCGGTAATAACTGAAGGTCTCACTTAGAGGACTGGGCTTGATAATACTAGGAACTGTACAAATGCAGAGGAAGGCAGAGATTTAATAAGAGCACTCCAATCCATGCATTTAGTTCTGTATTCTTTTTGTCATGAATGCATTCATGTTTGTGAATGTGTTACCAGTAGTGGCAGCTACAAGACATTAAAATCATGTTTTTGTGACTATCTTTTTTTTTTTAAATTTCACTTCAGATCCAGTATGGTTTTTGGAAGCTAATATTTCATGCCTGTCTAAAGTTAGAAGTTATTTACATGAATTAAAAGCTATGTCTCTAAGCCAAGCTTTCAGATGATACAAAGCTCTCTGAGGACCTGCTAAAACCAAGGCTTTTAAAAGTTGTTTTGGAAATAACTTGGGAAGGGAGGGAGCAAGGTAGTAATCAGAATGTGATTTTTATTTCTTTAAGGTCTAGTGTCTCTCAGCTTTCTAGGGTAGAAATGAATACCCTGTGCTATTGGAAAAACAAAATATTTGCTTTCCAGCAGTATAAAGCATTCAGTTTCAGCCATAGCAGTTTATGCAATGTCAGACTTAATGTTATTACTTGTCCTTCATTTTAGCAATATTTAAGTCCCACACCTTGTGCAAGTAAAAATCAGTCCCTGAAATTGTACTTAAACTCTAGAGCGTCTATTTTCCCACCTCTAAAAAGAAGGTAATATTTGCCTCAAGGGTGTTGTAAGGAATGTTTTTACAACATTTCAAAAACATCAGGCCATATTCTGGTTTCAGGTGTGTATATGTGGGGTTTCCTATATAAGTCAATATGTAGAGTCCGTTACAGTTTTTGAAGCTAGATATGGCCCTAAAAAAACCCTCAAAAACTTGAGGTAATCTTTTAAATTCCTTTGTGTTGTGTATTCTGTCATCCAGAGACACAATACATTGCTACTCATCTTGCAGAATCACCTATTTCCTTTAACACATACACAGTAGCAGGTTCTGAAAAGATGAAATGGTCATCAAATGAGCATCTCAATCTGCTGGATATGCAAAAACATTTTAAAAAGAAAAGAAAAACTATATCTGCATTGTGAAGGTTTGGAGAGGTTAATTGAAGTGTTGGGGAAATAGGTTAATATGATGTCTTTTCCCTTGTGGGGTCAAATGCTCACATGAGTCAGAAGTAGAAATTGGCTTTTGGGGGGATTTCTTGTTCTTTGAACTTATTCCAACTAATGTAGCATCTAACTGAGTTGGTAGTTATTTTTGGTATTTTTCTGTTTTGTTTTCTAAATCAGTTTATCCACATTTTCAATGAGCGCGGTAGAACACAATTTGAGAGGACTAGCTGGTTCAAGGACAAATAATGGTTATAATGTCCTGCACAGTTAGGTCACTGGCTAAAATCCACTCTGGGTTAGTAATGATCAAAAGTTACTATCTGAATGACTTATGAGTGAAATGAGTTGGTGCACTCTGGTCCAGTTCCTAGTGCAAGAGCATCTACATTGCGAAAATCCTGTACCACTGTTGAGAAGAGGTTGAATGGACACGTAGAGTGAGCCACCCTCTCATCCTTAGAAGTAGTCCAGGTCACAGCTGAGGTGCACTGAACAGGCAACGTGGGCAAACTTTCATTGCTGTGGCTGCTGCTCCTCCTGTTTTGTGAATAGAGGCATCTGGTATCTAAAGGTGACCAGAGCCAGCACCTTTCCCTAATACTACATTCACGAAAAAGTATTTTTTAAAAATTTAGAAGAATAGCTCAAGAGTTGAGGTTTATTTAACAAAATTTGTCATCTTGTAGGTACTGTAAAGAAGTGTGGCTTATTGAAGATAATCCATGAGAAGTACAAGACCAATAAGAAAGTGGTGGATCCAATAGTATCAAGTTTTCTTCAGTCCTTTGAAACTGCCATAGAACATAACAAAGAAGTAGAATCCTTGCTGGGGAGAGCTCAGGTGAATTAGTGTGTCTACCAGTGCTTGTTTTGCCAGTGCTTGAATTTTCTGCTAATTTTGATGCATAAATTCCTGAATGATGAGCTGAAGTATTTAGTATAGGGATAAAGGATGGGTGCTGGTCCAGCCTTTGAATATGTGGAGAGGAGAATTTGAAGAACAATTATCATACTACCTGGCTGAGGGAGATGTTAATGGTTTCTGCAAAGAGCAGCATCTTTACTCTAACCAGTCAAGTAATTGTGGCACACAGTTTTCTGCATGCAAAGGATAGGGATACCCCTGGTATAGGATCAGTGGTGGTCAGTGAAGAAAGTTTAGTGGTGAAATCATGGTGACAGGAAGCAGAGAAGAAATTTAGGCTACTGGAGGCTATCTCTGGGGACAGTTACCTTCAGTCACTGTCTTGAATATTTGTAATACTCATAAACCCCACCTATGATTGGAAGAGCTGAGAACTGGACAGGAAGGAGTGACCAAAGTATAGTACAAGAATATATATAGTTTTCGTGGTTTTGCTGAGCTTTGCAGTTTTGTATGGAGATTTTTCCTTGGATTTTAACAGATCAGTCAGTTCTTAGTATAGATGTTTGGAAAATGCAATAGAAAACATTGTGATGCAGATTTTGTGTCTCTCTTCAATTGCGTTAGATCAGCTTTATAAAGACAGGCACTTCTTGCAAACTTTGAGTTTATTGATGAATCGTGAAATGTCAGCAATATATTCGTCATTCAGGGAAAAAAGGTTAAATTTTAAAACAACTTGCTAAACCTAATGAAATTATGTAGGATATAATGCTGTAATCTATGTGAGCTCTTGTAAATGAAATTGGTGGTAATTATACCTTACTGCAAGCACGTTATAAGCTGTTTATATTGCTTTAGCAAGTAATTATGAAATATCCATATTGCTATAAAAAACAGACTACTGTAACAGCTAATCTAAAGAGAAATCTAAACTGAAAATAGTGTAAGAGGAGAAGCTTGGGGGAAAGCATCAACGAGCCAGAGTTTACTGGGACTGCAATTCTAAATAAATAAACCAAAAGACACATTTGTTTTTGTTTGCCTTAAGAATAACTTCCTCTACATATGCTTTTTTGTTTTAAATCCGACTTTTTACTTGAACAATTGGCAGAGAAGGGTGGCAAATGAAGTAAACAGTATTAAGATGTAGCCAAAAATGAGCTGTTATGCCCTTGAAGGTTGCAGTATGACTTTCTTCATTTAATTTTTTAGGAGAACTTGACTCCTTTAATGGTGTTGAACCTCTTTAAAAGGATCCCAGCGGAAGATATACCTCTGCTTCTGATGAATCCAGAAGCAGGAAAGCCTTCAGACTTGATCCTGACACGACTCCTGGTACCTCCATTGTGCATCAGACCCTCTGTTGTGAGCGACTTGAAGTCTGGCACCAACGAAGATGACTTGACGATGAAGCTTACAGAGATAATTTTCCTCAATGATGTAATCAAAAAGGTGAGCGAGCCTGCCTGCCTGCAACTGCTGCTCTATTTAAAAATAAATAAATAAAAGGCTGGATTAAACTTGGGGGGTAATTGGTTTTACTTGTTGCTGCGAGGCCTGATGTTGCATTCAGCTGCAATATTTGGCCTTACGTGAAATGGCATAGGAATGGTGGACTCGGATTGAGCTCTCTATTTGGCTCTTGGTGTTACACCAGTGTGTTAGCGACCTGCTAAACGTGGACTGGACTAATTGCTTTTCCTGAAGTATTTCTCAATTTCAGTTCATATTTTGCTACAGTTAGCATGTTTTGGGATGACTGTTGCACTTGATGGAAGCACAAGAACATAATAGTTCATAGGCCCAGAAATTCACACACCCCTCTTTACCCATCTGGTTTCTTATTTTATCTCTCTGTCTGTCTCTGCCAAGAGGCCCTTCCAACTCTTCCATGTAGTCTTAAAAGCCTACCCAAAATGAGCAGCTTATTGGGCTTGTCTGCATGTAGAGTTTCACCAATTTTATTTTTTTTTAAACCGCTGCAAAAGATTGTGTGCGCACATTCTTTTTTGGGTTAAACCAGATTTACTTGGGTTTAGCTTAAATTGATTAGGAACAGGTTTAAGTTAAATGGGAAGAAGTGATTTAACCGAATGCAACTATATCTGTTAAGAAAACTGCATAGATAAAGGGAGTTAGCACCCATTGAAATCAATGGGGCACTTCCCAGCTCAGAGCTATTTCAGCTCTCTGCAAACTCAGACACTAGTTACATTCAGGTCATGCTTTCAAGGTTGTATTTGCAACAGTAACCACTAGAAACTTTTTTTAAACGAAAACTGAAACTGAAGAACAATTGAGAAGGCTTGTTCGCCACCCCGAAAGCTAGTCCTTTGTGTCTCCTATTTTTCTTCCACATTGGGAAATGCTGCTCTAGGTCGTGTGTGCTGTCTCCTGGGAAGCGGAGAAACTAGCATTGGGTTATAACCTGCTTCTCTGCAAGATGTTGTGCAACAGAACTATATCCTCAGCTTGGCTTAACCTGTTCCGTTTTAGTTCCTGCCACAGAGATGCAGGAGTGAAACCTTGAGTGATGGTCTTTGTCCAGGAGAAGGCTAAACACAATGGAATTTTGTATGCCACCACTCTGATAAATTAATCATGTTTAATGAATCATAATGTGTCTCCACAGCATGATCATTGTATTATACATTCAGGTATTAAAATGGTCAGATAATCAAACAAGCACAAATCCTGTAGTTTGTCATTAATCAGAAGCTGATCTTGCCAAAAGGAAAATGTGTTTTGCTAGGTTCTGCTCAGTTACATCCATGCAGCATTCATGCATGAACAGAATGTGCCCCCCTTATGGCTGTTACTTATGGTGAAGGTGCCAATCTCTTGTTGCTTTGCGATTTAGTGTGGTGCACAGCTTTCTGAAAAAATTGCTCCGTGCCAATTTTGTGTCACTGCATTTGTTTTCTGAAATCGGTAATTGTCTTGTTTAGCATAGGATATCGGGAGCCAAAACACAGATGATTATGGAAGACTGGGACTTCCTACAGCTACAGTGTGCCCTCTACATTAACAGTGAGCTCTCTGGAATTCCTCTTAACATGGCACCCAAGAAATGGACCAGAGGTTTTGTTCAAAGACTCAAAGGGAAGCAGGGTATGTCTAAACTCTTCCTTTTCCACCTCCCCAAAGTGTTTTTTTTTTTTTCTTCATTTGTTTGGCTTTTTTAGACATGTTTGCCATTGCATAGTGACCAGATCAGTGTTTGTAGATCAAGCTAGTAAGGCTTTCCCTGTATGATGTGCCTACTATGCTATATTAACACTTTACCATTTTCTGAAGTACCATTTTGTATAATGGTATCCTTTTCCCAAATAGTTTTAACTTGCTTTATTTGTTAGGTCGGTTTAGAGGCAATCTGTCTGGAAAGCGAGTGGACTTCTCGGGCAGAACAGTCATTTCACCTGATCCCAACTTACGAATAGACGAAGTGGCTGTGCCTGTTCATGTTGCCAAAATATTAACATTCCCTGAAAAAGTAAGTAGTGTAAGACTGAAATTCTTTTCATGCATTTTTCACCTGCATTGTGGTGTTCAAATCACTGGAGAAAAAGGGCGTCAATGGTGTGTGTGTGTGCGCGTGGGCGTACGTATGTATGTACGTACAAGGGAAGAATGGCATGCAGCTTGAGGTGCTCAGTGCCCTCAGTCAGCACCAGAAGGTCATAGTAGCATAGGTTCATTGTCCATTGTAAAGCTGACTTGTTTCACAGAGCAAGACAATAGGAATGCTTGATGTAGACTGTGAGGAGGGAGGCCTGAAGGGACAATCATGAAAAACAGTTAGTTTTGCCCAACCCATTTTAAATAACATAAATTTCATATATGTTACTGTGTGTCGCAGTGAAAACTGGATTTATAATGTATTTCTAAAAAATCACGCCTTTCACATCTTACTCTTTCTGTGATCCTGTCTGTACTTTCTTTTCTCATTGCTCTGGTTCCTTGTGTACCACAAAATAGACCAGTTGTGTAATGAGGTTGAGTCAGCTTTGCTAAAGAAATCTTCACATTTCTTCTTCAAAATTCTAATTTTATTACTTTACTTTTGTGTTTAACATAGACTTCTGCGTTTTAACTAGGGCTGTGTTGATTAATCGCAGTTAACTCACGCTATTAATTCAAAAGAATTAATCTCAATTTAAAAAATTAATCACGATTAATCGCACTGTTAAACAATAGAATACCAATTGAAATGTATTAAATATTTTGGATGGTTTTCCTACATTTTCAAATATATTGATTTCTATTACAACACAGAATACAAAGTGTACGGGGCTCACTTTATATTTTTATTACAAATATTTTCACTATAAAAATGATAAACAAGAAATACTATTTTTCAGTTCACCTCATACAAGTATTGTAGTGCAATCTCTTTATTGTAAAAGTGTAACTTACAAATGTAAATTCTTTTTGTTACATAACTGTTCTCAAAAACAAAACAATATCTAACTTTAGAGCCTACAAGTCCACTCAGTCCTCCTTTTTATTCTGCCAATCGCTAAAACAAACAAGTTTGTTCACATTTATGGGAGATACTGTTGCCTGCTTCTTATTTACAGTGTCTCTTGAAAGTGAGAATAAGTGTTCACATGGCACTTTTGTAGCTGGCATTGCAAGGTATTTACATGCCAGATAGGCTAAACACTCGTATGCCCCTTCATACTTCGGCCACCATTCCAGAGGACATGCTTCCATGCTGATGACGCTCCTTAAAAAAAATAGTGCGTTAATTAAATTTGTGACTGAATTCTCCCTTGGGGGAGAATTGTGTCTCTTGTTCTGTTTTACCCACATTCTGCCATATATTTCATGTTATAGCAGTTTCGGAGGATGACCCAGCACATGTTCGTTTTAAGAACACTTTCACTATAAAAACTTTTCTTTCACAAAAGATTTGACAAAACACAAAGAAGGTACCAATGTGACATTTCTAAAAATAGCTACAGCGCTCGACCCAAGGTTTAAGAATCTGAAGTGCTGTCCCAAAATCTGAGAAGGACAAGGGGTGGAGCATGCTTTCAGAAGTCTTAAAAGAGCAACACTCAGATGTGGAAACTACAGAACCCAAACCACCAAAAAAGAAAATCAGCCTTCTGCTGGTGGCATCTGACTCAGATGATGAAAATGAACATGCGTCAGTCTGCTCTGCTTTGGATCATTATTGAGCAGAACCGATCATCAGCGTGGACGCCTGTCCTCTGGAATGGTGGTTGAAACATGAAGGGACATATGAATCTTTAGTGCATCTGGCACATAAATATCTTGCGATGCTGGGTACAAGGTGACAGGCGAACGCCTGTTCTCTCTTTCAGGTGACATTGTAAACAAGAAGCGGGCAGCATTATCTCCTGCAAATGTAAACAAATTTGTTTACATGATTGGCAGAATAAGAAGTAGGACTGAGTGGACTTGTAGGCTTTAAAATTTTACATTTATTTTTGAATGCGGTTATTTTTTTGTACATAATTTTACATTTGTAAGTTCAATGTTCATGATAGAGATTGCACTACAGTGCTTCTATTAGGTGAATTGAAAAATACTTTTTTTTCACAGTCCAAATATTTGTAATAAAAAAAAATAAAGTGAGCACTGTACACTTCGTATCCTTTGTTGTAATTGAAATCAATATATTTGAAAATGTAGAAAACATCCAAAAAAATTAAATGGTATTCTGTTGCTGTTTAACAGCGCGATTAATCGTGGTTAATTTTTTTAATCGCTTGACAGCCCTAATTTTATCATGGGGGATCCCAGTATTTTTAGAGAGCTTCTCAAGCTTCCCTCTATATGTGAATTTGGCCAGCAAGCTATTCATTCCAGTTCTGTCAACAGTCTTACCTCCATAAGGTCAAGATTGGCTTGTATTTTTTTTCTCTTCCCCTTCCTCCAGCAGCTTAAAATAAGAGGGGATAACCACCATTGAAATTGAGCCTGAAAATCCCAAAGCACAAACCCAAGGAATAGCAAGTGGTGTTAAAATGTCTCGCTTTTTTCTAACTGATACAGTCATGTTGCAGGTGAATAAAGCTAACCTAAATTTTATGAGGAAACTTGTACGGAATGGTCCCGAAGTTCACCCTGGAGCCAATTTCATTCAACAGAGGCACACACAAATGAAAAGGTACTTATCTGTAAAGGTTCACTTTCCACCTACCACCACTACCTGGTCTTATTGCTGAAGTGAAATCCAGCAGATTATTCATCATAGGGACTCCTCTGGGGTTTTTTGTTTTATGTAATCTTCAATAAAGGATAAAAACAATATTCCATGATCTAAAGGTAGCTTGTGCAAGCAAACATGAACATAGATAAATCCTTCTGTTAGAACATTTTGGTAGGCATGGATGCAATGTCACTGCTAGTAAGCTACAGTTGGATTGCTACATGTGGCTGACATATCCATATTTCCTGATAACTTAAAACTAATTCACATTTTTCTTTAAGAACCTTGATTTTCACGAATATGCGGTGTTTGCTGACTGCTCTACATTTGCTGTGGAGAATGATGTAGCTATTTGCTAATTGTTTGGTTAACATAACTCTATCTTTTGATATTAAACTGACCTCAGTCCTTATCTAAAACTTTTGTGAAAAACATTGTCCCTCAGTTCCACTCAGTGACAGAGACACTCTGTTAATATTTAATAAATTTGCAGAATGCATGTCTGGTTCAAAGTGGCTGTCACTGGAGGCTCTTTAAGAAATCAGAGTACAAATAAGAGGATGCTCTTTAGTTGTCTATTTTTCTGTTTTTATTTTCCATGAGATTTTGACTCTATTGACGTGTTTTATTTCAAGGTTTTTGAAATATGGAAACCGTGAGAAGATGGCTCAGGAGCTCAAGTATGGTGACATTGTAGAGAGGCATCTCATAGATGGAGATATAGTTCTGTTCAACCGACAGCCCTCTCTGCACAAGCTGAGCATCATGGCTCACATAGTGAGTATACACATAGCCTAGCATCTGGCTATCATGCAACTTTAACCTTTAGTTTTGTTTGTTAATCTCTCACTCACTGTGTTGATTTTTTTTTGCGTCTTAAAACAACACTACATGAAAATGATCCAAACAAAATAGTTTTACGCTTGTGCGTAGGAATCAAAGTGGAAACTGAGCAGTCTTTTGTTCAAATTCCACCTATTTTACATTTGTGCATGTATATATGCATATCGATAGATGTAAAAATAAAAAAAATTGCAGTGTTAGTCAGAACCCTGATACCTAAGAATATGCTGCATCTTGTACTGTGCAAGTAATGTTGCAAGGTTAAGGTGTTAGTAAATAAATTCACTCAACTTTGGTTGAGTGACTTGGTGAGCCTCCACCAGTTTCTGTGTAAATTAAAACAAGTAATTTAGATGTAGCGTCTCAAGTGTCTTTTTATTTTTTAAAAATGTAAAAGCACAGTTTGCAAGGAAACCACTCTCAAAACTTGTAGATTCTGGAACCTCGTAAATTCGATGTGATTCTTTATGTCTGCGGCATCACTTCTTATCTCTTTTTTGCAGGCGAGAGTAAAGCCCCACAGGACCTTCAGGTTTAATGAATGTGTCTGTACACCATACAATGCTGATTTTGATGGAGATGAAATGAACCTTCATCTTCCTCAAACAGAGGAGGCCAAAGCAGAAGCACTGGTTCTCATGGGGGTAAATGGAGTATCTTACTGTCTGGCTTGTGGTAATGTGATATTGCATTTCTGTATGAGCAGCACCCTGTATTTTTCAGTTGCTGGTGAGATCTGCATCCTTCAGATAGGCCGCTTGACTGTTTCAAGAGACCAATGCTAAATTCTGCATCCAACTGAATGTTTGGTGCTAGTGTTATGGCATGTTCAGAAAACAAGGTTTTGTTTTGTTTTTAACAGAATTAGAGGCATCACAGTGATACCTACTTAATATTCTCTGAAAATGTGGTTTGTTCTGGGTGCATGTCTTCCTGTAGTGACATGCTGTAGAAATGAGGGGCTTTTGCTGTAGTACGTAGGGCATTTTACCTTATGCCACCACACATAATCTCCCCTCCCAACTGATAACGCAACAGAGGGACAGTGAGTTCCCTTTTCAAAAGTAAGTTGGGACTTCACACCCGTAGTGTAGACATGGCCTACAGCACCATAGCTTTGCTGCTGTAACCCCCAGTGTAGATGCAGACTATAGCAGTGTGGGAGGGTTTTCAGTCACTCGGAACTCCATATCTCTGAGTGACTGTAGCTAGGTTGATGGATGTATTCTTCCATCTACTTATCTGTGTCTACACTGGGGATTAGCTTGGCATAGCTGTGGTGCTCAGGTGTGGATTTTTCACCCCAAGGGCTGTTGGTATCTCCACCAAATTTTGAGTGTAGACCAGACCTCAGGAGCTGATTGAGTTTTATGTAAAGCAGTGGTAAGTGCATCTGATAAGACCATACTGGGAAGATTCACGCTGTACCCTGATACTGGCTCCAGATATATGGGAGACCACTGGCATCCACTTCACCTCCAGGCTAGCAGTTACTCATACTAGGGGATTGAAGGTATAGGTGTCCAATATCTCCAGGCTGCCAAGACTACAGTCAGACAGGACCCAGATCAGATTTAAGAAGTGAGGAAGTAACCAATGTAAACACTTGATGAAAGTAAGATCAATGGCTGGTCACCAAACTCACAACTTCACAAGAGCCACCAGCAATCCTATCCCTTGTACTTGTAACATGACTAACAACTTGACCAATCAATTCAACTACTACGTCAGTAGAAACTCCTCCTCCCCCTCTGACCAAAGATGTATTACAGTTAGACTCAACAGTTTTGCTAAACAGCCTTGTGATATAGGTTTGTTATTAATGTCACTCTCTCTCTGAGGTTTTACTTGTGTATTTTGGAATCTGCCTTTCCAGCATCTGTTGGTTTTCCCCCTGTCCCACAAATGATTGGAAATAATCTCCCAAACGTGCCAGGTTTGGTTGCCATTTTTCTTTTACGAGTAAAACTTGTTTGTATATATGCCATCCCTCGGGTTCCCCAGATCTGGTGGCTGGTGCTGAACACACAGCTTGCAAGGGAGTACGTATCTCCCCACGTCTTTTCCTTACCTAATCCATAGCTTAGATGTGTAGGTGTATTAGCTATAGGGATAGGATAGGGTCTAGAACTAGGGTTTCCTCCAGTTTACAGGATTTGTCCTACATACGAGAGTAAATCCTAACATGTAAACTATGGGATTGGGCCCTTAATGTCTGTGTTACAAGCTCAGTCTTAAAAGATTTGTTCTTTCAATTGTATTGCAATAGTAAGGTATGTTAATCTTCTCTACAGAATATTTCAAGTAATATTCATTTTTCATTCGTACGTTTTACAGACCAAAGCGAACTTGGTAACACCAAGAAATGGAGAGCCTTTAATTGCTGCTATTCAAGATTTTCTTACAGGTCTGTATGTAAAGCTCATTTTAGAGATGTGTGTGTGTGACTTAAAAATTGTTTCTTTTTTTTAAAATCGATAATATCCCATGTTAATCTATAAATGAACTTTGTGTTTTGTTTTTCTTTTGCTCTGTTGCAATACGTATCAAAATGGATTCCCTGAATATGAAGCAATTAAATTGATGCTACACAGTGCTTTTCAGTTATGATTTGGCCTACAGGGGTTACTTGTAATAATAGTAGGATTAAAAAAATATTATCTTTAAATTGATGGTGTCATTTGTGGCTGCAAGGTTATTTAATGTTATAGGAAACGTTCAGTGGGTATATCAGTGGCCAGAGACTTCATAAGGAAGAGGATGTTTGATAGCAATTCTCAGATGGTCTTTTAGACTTTAAATCTAATAGGAGAAAAAATAATTTTTCTCCTTTTATAAATTGCTGGTACAGGCCTTCATTTAAAAATCGTAAGTGCAGGGAAAGAACTTAAAGCTAATATTACATCTGCATTGCTGTCATCTTTATCAAGTGGATAGCATGTTTTCAGAGTAATACTTAACATGCAATCATTTTTAAATTTTACTTCAGGTTTACTGTCAAGTTAACCTTTTTTCACATTCCAGGTGCCTATCTTCTCACACTGAAAGACACCTTTTTTGACCGAGCCAAGGCCTGTCAAATTATTGCTTCTATCCTGGTTGGCAAGGATGAGAAGATTAAAGTTCGCCTTCCACCCCCAGCAATCCTAAAGGTGTGTGGTCCTATTTAGGTTTTTTTAACTGTTGTAAAGATTTTTGGCCATGATTTCTCTTGGATGTCATGCATACTTGACCCATTCTCATAGCCACCAAAAGACAGAATTTTAGCGACATTTGTTCTTAGAGTGGTTACTTGTGCTGTAAACCTATTATGCATGGGGATGGAGACAGAAGCCGGGCTTGATGCTGATGGTGCTTTAACTTCCCAATGGATCAGACAGCAGTGCTGTGTGAGGGTCATAAGTCAGGGCCATGGGGAGAGAAAAGTGGTGGAATCTAGGGAGGGTAACTAGAGCACTGCAGATGACCTGTCATAGCGCAGTGTGCAGTCCATCTGCCCCAAACCATCAGTGCTTTGGCTCTCCACTACGCTGAGTCAGCTATGCATATTGGCATGTTGAAGGTTCCTTATGGTCCTGCTGCCTCCACATATCTACTGTGGTTTGGAAGAGGCGAACCCTAATCTGATATACCTGAGCAAGCTTCTTAAACCAGGAATATAGATGCTGGTGAAGTTCTCCACAGATATGAGGGGTTGGAATGCAGGTGATAGTCGCCTCAGAGCCTGTACTTTCCAATATACACTGACCCCAGTCCTGATGGGATTTGACGCCGGAGTTGGTGGGGGCGGCATATTGGTGCATCAGAACTTGAATGGGTCATCTCGTACTGATGCTTTAGTTGCTGCCACCTCCGTGCATTGAGGAGTCCTGTGGGTTCAACACAGATGGTTTAATGAAAAGGAACTTTATCCTCAACTTTCCCATTCAATCTCCTGCCTCCCTCTCACATTTCTACTGACTTGTCCTCAGCTCCTACACCACAATACACAGAAGTACCATGGGGAGTCTAGAGCATTTAAGATAGAGAAAATGTCCTAGGGATCATGGGGGATTATTGAGGGTAGTGGAGCTTGAGCTTGGGGAGCAGGATCTGGGATGGAAGAAGTGGAGCAGGGAAGAGCTCTGCTCCATAGCTGCCTATAGTCCTATTTCATATTCTGCTACACAATCTTCATTCTGATGACATAATTTAAATTTATAACATGGTGTTTATACATAACCAGTGTACATGTGTCCGGAGAAAATAGTCGTGCACTTTTTATTGTGATGTAGAGGAATTTGATGTATGCATTGTGGTTATCTGCTGAATCAAATATTAAGTAAATGACTTGCAAATGAACATGTATGCTGATACCTAGAGTGATCTTAAAACTGATAAATATCCATGTGCTGGAGAGTGTGATTATTAATGTGTTCAGAGGATAGTGGAATTGGAGCATCAAAGGATAATAGTCATCTAAAGCAAAGGCCAAAGCATTTATGGGCAGTCAACCTTTACCTCACCTCAAAACTTTCCTTTGTAACAAGACACTGAGTCTATGACAATAACAGTGTTCATTTTGCCAAATGACAGTAGGTTTAGTTGTTTGTGTCAACTGCTTATATTGGCTAGCTGTGTTTTTCATGTGGCTGAAGTACACAATAATGTGATCTCTAAGCCAAATGCACACTTATTTACAAAAGCACTGTATATTGAACAAGAGAAACTAGATTCATAGCACTGTAAATGTGGGGAATGAAGTGGAGATAGCAGTCATCTACATTTTAACTTTTTTACTTTTATTTCAACCAGTGTCTGAGAAAAGTAGCAGAGTGGAGGGACATCTGCCCTCTATCCTTCATCCAAAAAAATGGAAGTTCCGATTCCTCGGGTAATGGGGTTTCTGGTCTCACTTAAGTGAATAATGGCAGCCATCTCAGCAAGCTGACTGTCACAAGATATTAACCACAGTTTTAGAGCAGCATATTGAAGTTGGCTGTTTTGGTACTATAACCCTATCGAAAACATTCTGACTGTTTCTGATTCTTTCCCTTTGTTGCCTTCAGCCTGTAACCCTGTGGACAGGAAAGCAGGTCTTCAGCATCATTCTCAAACCTAGCGATGACTGTGCTGTGAAAGCCAATCTCCGAACCAAAGGAAAACAATACTGTGGCAGAGGAGAGGATCTGTGTGTCAATGATTCTTGTGAGTGACCTTGCCTGCTCAACTGCTCCTCAATTATGAATTCATAACAAATCTGCACCAGTGACTACGTTTCTATTCCTAGTCGTAATTGAGTTCACAGCAGGGAAATGTGACTGAAAAAAATGCTGTTAAATGCTTTTTTCATTGTTAAACATGAAAATGCGAGTAAAAAATTCAAGAATGTGATGAATATTTGATTCGCATACAAAATAGGCAATTTCTCAAAAACTGATGTTTGCTCAGACATAAACATGACAGAAAAATCATGATTTTTATTAGTAAAACATTTATATAACACTTAACTTGTCATGATACCTTACAGAGATTTTAAAAAAACAGTCTCTGCCCCAAAAAACTTAGCATTTTAAACTTGACAAATGCAGAACTTGAAGCTAGACAAAGGAAGGTGATGGTGCAAAAACAGAGTTGCTATACAGGGAGCATATTACACATTCTCTGATATTTTTAAAATTGGGATCAAGGTACAAGGCAGTGGAGAAAAGTGGTCTTTGAAGTGACAGTGCGAACACTTGGGGTGTCAGTCCATTGATAGAGAGCACTGCGGTGGAAGGCACAGCAAGTGTGGGTGGCTTCCGAGGTGAAGGGGCTGGTGGGAGATAGGAGCAGGGCTTGAGGAGCCTCGAAATTGCGGAGAGGGAATTGAATACCTCTGTGGGAACACACAGAGCTGGCAAAGGGGCTTTAGCAGAAAGGGAAGATGGGTTTGGCTGCTCATCTTACCCAAAAGGGAGAGTCATGGAAGCTAGAAAGGAGGAGATGGCTGTAGGAGCCCAGGCAAAGAGAGGATCTTGGTGTGAAAGGGCTTCGGCAGTGGGGACTGAGATCTACTGGATGTGTAGGGACACTGACAAAACTTGATGAAATCATGGTGGTGAGAAGGCAAGAGAGGAGTCAAAGATTAGATTCAAGATTGCAACACTGGGTGACTAGGTATAAGCATTGTGAGTTTTTGGAAGGAGTAATCAGCTCGCTGTGGTCCTTAGGTACAGAAACTCTCCATCCTTATCCTCTTTGGCTTCTGTAAAAGCCTGGGACTCGGATGAGTGGGGGATCAATTCTTTATCCTCCTCAGAACCTAGTATATCTGTCTGGCTGCAGAGGGGTGCTATTAAACCAGCAGTCCATAGCTAACCATTTCTGTAACCAGAAAAATCCTTCCTCAGTTTTAGTGAGGTTTTTATCCCTTGCCCCTGCCACCTTTTTCTTCAGCGTGAACTAGCTGCAGGGGAGCAGAGCAGTGTAAACCCAAGAAATATGAAGACATTGCAGAGGGATGTGACAGGTCTCAGAAGGTGCTGGTGGAAACCCCAGTTTCTCGGTGTCGGCAGCCTTAGTAGAAGTGACAATTCCTCTGAGTTTCTCTGAAACTAGTGTTGCAGTCTCTGGCATACCTGCTCTTTTGTGAAGCAATAACAGTCTCATCTGGAAATGGTCTTCTGCAAGATCTCGTGAAATCCCAACATGGCTTTTGCAGTGTATTCAGTCATTTAATGAATATCAATGGTTATTACCTACTGTTCAGCAAGTAGGTTTTTGCATCCTTTTAAAAAATAAATAAAACATTAAGTCAGGTCTGCTGATAGAGCTATGTCAGTTGGGGAAAGAGAAGTGTGGTACCTGACCCACAGAGCTGCGCTGGCTTAAGCCCTAGTAAAGATGTAGTTATGCCAGCAAAACTGCTTTCACTGGTATAGCTTGTTTGACGGGGGGGAAGACAGTTAGTATAGGGGGTTACTATATCAGTACAGAGCACAGCTTTGCAGATATAACTGTGTCCACACTAGGAGCACTTAATAGACCAGCTTACCAATTCCTACTGTACATGTGACTATGGTGTACCTTTAGGGAGCAAAGACAGTGCAGTGATTTAAGTCCATCTATATACCCAAGCCTTCTTTGAATGGAGCATATTGGAGTTTGAGTGCTCACATAATAAGTTGCTTACTTTCTAGTGCTATTATGCCCAATTACTGACTTGTTCCTAAATAAAATAACTCATCAATGATTCTTTGCTTACTATAGTCACTTAACTTTGATAAAAATGTTAAGTGTGGCTTTTGGCTGGGAAACTGCTTGCACTGATTTGCCGTACTGTGTTTTAAACTATGTGAACAAAAATGGACTAATTTAAGATATTCAGAAGACTTAAAATTGCTTTTTATCACATTTAATTCTTCCGTGGGCGTTAGAAAATTAAAATTTGCAGTGTTAAGGTTGCTTTGAGTTATGGGCTACTGCTGTTTCTTAAAAGAAAATCTGGCAATTGAAGCATTTGCCTGGGGAAAGGATGGGAAATAGACTTAAAAGTGTTTGGGAAATGGAGTTGTGGGAGAGGATTGTTTTGGAGACACTTTCACTGCCTCCTCTTTATTCAGTGTTCCGCTTCTACAGGCATAACGTGTGTGTTTTGGGGCTTTTTTGTTTTGACAGCCCGCACTGTTAGGTTATTAGTAATTTAATAGAGTTTAAGTTAAGCTCTTGGTCTCTTCGGGTATCATGCTTTCAGTATTTTTGTTTGTGCCTCCAGATGTTACAATCCAGAATAGCCAGTTGATGAGTGGCAGTATGGACAAAGGAACCTTAGGATCTGGATCCAAGAACAATATCTTTTACATTCTGCTGAGAGACTGGGGGCAGGTAGAGGCTGCGGATGCTATGTCACGGCTAGCCAGACTTGCTCCTGTTTACCTCTGTAAGTAACCTGGGAGGTGCCTTTTGTTGTAGAATGATATTTTAATGTAAAAATGTAACCTAAATCCAGGAATGTTTCTATTAAAAATGTAGTCTATTTAGACAAGGAAAAATCAATAAGATACAAAATTGATGGAAATGGAGAAAAGTGCATCTGTTCACAGCTTTGTCTTGAATTTAAGAGATGCATTTGCAAATGCCATATAATGGAAAGAAATTCTGTGGTAGTTACCTGAATAGAACTCACTGAACTGAACTTCTTTATATGTCAATATATTTTTTGTTATTTTACTGTAGCTAACCGTGGGTTCTCAATTGGGATTGGTGATGTAACTCCTGGACAGGGGCTGCTAAAGGCTAAATATGAACTTCTGAATGATGGCTATAAGAAATGTGATGAGTACATTGAAGCTTTGAACACTGGTAAGCTGCAGCAGCAGCCTGGCTGTACTGCAGAAGAGACATTAGAGGTGAGCGGTGCTTCACATGTTGAATATGAGTGCCATGCACTCAGGCCAAGACACTCAGGTTTATTAAATTAAATCTTTATTTTAACTAAAAGCATACCTTGCTGTTACAAATACTATTCAAGTACAAAACAGCAGACATACAGAAAAATGCCATGGATAGTTACCTTCTCCTGGGGCTTAGGGTGTCATAGTGGATTTTTTCTATGAAGCTCTGACTGCCCTTTACAACCTATCACATTTTATTACACATCCATATTACATATTCATTACTTATTTTCCAATCACCGTTGTGTCATGAATGTTAAGTATCTTATGTAACTCATACAATACTCGTGTGAACTTTCATTGGCATGTAACTTTCTGCTGTCATTTTTGTGGTGGTCTCTTCTCTGGTTGCTTGTGCACTATTGTGCACATTTTGGCCAGGTCACTTTGACCTGTTTCTCTGCATAGGGGTTTTTTGCGACCTTCCAGTCCATTTTTCTAACTGCTTTTGACAACAGAATTTATAGATACATTATTCTTCAATTTAAGCACATCCTGTTTTAAAAATGTCATCCTCTGTCCTATATAGCTGTTGGAAACAAGTTTACTTGATGACAAGATCATTCAAAGCAACATTTCGCTCATGTCAGGCAAGCTGCAAACTAGGCCAAAGCCAGCCTTACTTACAGACAGAACTGCTAAAAATAAGTCAAATACTAGCCTATTACAAGGTAGTTATCAGTGATATTTGATTAAAAGATTGTAAAATATGCAGTGGATTCTAAATATGACTGTGTCTGAAAACTATGGGGAATGAATCATTGTACTTAAATATGTGCCTAACATGAAGCACCTGGATAGTCGTGTAGACATCATCTCTTTAACAGTTTCAAGCCTTTATCCTCTTATCTAGTATATTTCTAGAAATGCTCAATCACTGTTTTTCTTAAGATCTATAAAACTAAAATAAGATCTCACTTTGGTAGTCATCAAGTCTGATGCTGGTCACAAAAAGCAGTAGTTTCGCCATACTTCTCAAAGTAGAGAGTAGTAGTAAGATCTCTTGTTACTACATCTAATGCTTGCACCAAATACATTTATAGAACATACATAAATAGACTTGACACATGAACAAAGTACATTTTGTGGTGCAATATCTTTTAAATACATTTGCTTACTGTCTTGACAATTTGCCAGTCTATAGTGGGTCTCCCATTCTGTAGTTCATTTCACGAAGATTCTCGTGCATTTCAAAAAGCAGATTTTCTTTTTACTCTTAACTGTGTTCTTGTTGGCCTTCCTGATGCTATTTTAGACTTCATATTACTGAAGGTTTTTGGTGGCTAGCCTTAGTATATTGCTGTGTGCATATTATCTGTTACTAATACTAAATATCTAAACTCTCTGATTCTAGGCCTTAATCCTTAAAGAACTCTCTGTGATCAGAGACCATGCTGGCAGTGCCTGTCTCAGAGAACTAGATAAGAGTAACAGTCCCCTTATCATGGCTCTCTGTGGTTCTAAAGGTAAGATTAGTCAAGTTTTGGAATTGTGTGAAGTTGCTGCCTACATCATTTGCTCTTAATTACTTGTTCTGCCTTTGTGCTAATCATTATGTAGTCTGTTTTGTGTAAAACATGCAGTTGTGTAAGCACTGGGTTCATAGCATGTATGATGGCTATCAATTCCTTTTGAGAGGGTAAAGCTTCTTTTTAAATTAACTTGTAAATAATCACACTTTGTTTTATTTATTTAGCTGTTTATTGCTCTACAATAAGAGCATCCATCCAGCACTCCAGGTGTCCTGGGGAATCTGGTAGAAATACACAAATAAAGACATGTTAATTACCCCAAGGTCAAATAACCCAGCAAAAATATAAGTATGTCAGAAAAAGTAATAATTGGGAAGGCTTTCCACTTCCATTGTCAAGTCATTCCATGTCATGTTCTGTGTTCCTGGTCTCTACTTCTACAAGATCAACTGAATAATTGTTTTTCTTTTTTTGTTTGGAGGTTGTCTGATCTTTGCCATTAATTTCCTGTGTGACCTTGGGCAAGTCAATTGCACTCTCTGCTTACATTTCCCCATCTGTACTGGATAGGGGTAATACTTCACAGAGGTGAAGATTTTTTTAATATTTGTAAAACACTTTGGGATCCTGAAGTGAAAGCTATAGCAAGTCTGTGTTGTTCTGCTTGTTTTCAGAAGGAGTTAATCAAATGATGCTATGTCTGTAGAGAAATTAAAGATTCTAAATTCAAGATGGGTTTTTAAAGCAGTTGATACTACATCTATCAACAGCAAAAGAGATATTGAGCAATGAAATAATAACAAATAGCATTAACAGACATGGATTATGTGCTGTAGATAATATAATAAAAATACCAAACAAGTTAACTTAAGGTCTGTAATCAAATAAGAATGTCAAAAAGATCCATGATCCACAGAAAACTAGATTCATTGATTGACAGAGGGGGAGTTCCTTGTAGGGATGATTTACTTAATTTTAATTCGTATCGTATCGTGTGAATGTAAGTTTGGCTAAATAGGAGAAATAACTGAAGAGTTTAATTAATTGACTAATTTTTTTATGACTTAGTAAGTGGTGCACCATTCATCTCCAGTTTGAACAAGCATCCTTCACAGAGGATTACTAATTTTAATGTCTCCTGTTTCTCCAGGTTCCTTCATTAACATATCCCAGATGATTGCCTGTGTAGGACAGCAGGCTATCAGTGGGTCACGCGTGCCTGATGGATTTGAAAATAGGTCTCTGCCTCACTTCGAGAAGCACTGTAAGGTCAGTAGCCTTGCACTCAACAGGATTTAATGAAATCAATCCATGAACTGGGAATAAGTTCAGATGAGTCACTACTAGGTCCTTCACTAATGGAAGGACCACCTCTAAGGATCAGGGTAACACCATAAAGTTCAAGTACAACATTTTGAATGAGGAAGTAGGGACAAGGAGCTGATTCTCTTTGCCTTCATTTGTTTTTAGGAATCTTCATTAGCCTGAACCTTAACAGCTAAACTTTTAACTTCTGGTTGCCCTTTTCTGCCAAATAGTCCCTTCCTTTATTTAAACAATACTTTAATATGTTAAATTAATATTTGTTGAAATAACATTAAGATAACACTGAGGATACATTCATAGTTCTTATATAGCTTACAAACAATAAGATTCTCTTAATCTTTGCCTTTTTTCCTTTCTTTTGAATACTCATTCACTGCACTAAGGTGTCTCATGGGTGCTGTGCTGCCGGTTTTGTTTTTATGATGGATTTCAAGAATTTTAGTGCTTGTAAAATATATCCGTTGGGTCACTCTGGAGTCTGAAATTCTCTATAGAACAGATACAGCATGACAAATAGTATTGCTAACTTTATATCAATGTTTCTCAATTCTGTTGTGCAGGGACAAGTTTCCAGGGTCAAAAGACTAGAACTGTCTCCATGTTAATACAGTCCTATCTGTTTTAAAAAAAAAAAAAGGTATTAATTTCCTAGTAAAAAAAGTGTCAATACAGCCACCCTCAAACACCGCCCTAAGCTCACCAGATCATGTCATTCATGTCACTGAAGACGTGTCTAGTGGTAATTCTCAATCACTACCTGCCAGGACTACGCTGCAATTTCTGAACTAATGGAGAAAGTTGCTTGCTGCTGTTCAGTAGCCTGAACCTGCACTTCCCTTTTTATTAAGAAAATGCTCCAGGTAATTTTTGTTTATGGGAGAAATACACATGATGATATAAATTCCATGAACTTTACCAAGAGAAAATGTCCTAACTTTAATTCCCCAACCTTGTCCATCTTGTCTGTTACTAGTTAAATGATGGTACAAAGTAGCCTGCTTTAAGGATCAGTACCTTTTACCCTCTCCATCCACTGTTCTGCTTCACCGAACATGGGAATGACTTTTCAGTTGGATGCTAGTGACGGGATTAGGAATAGTATAGAGAAGGTTTCAGTCAATCCTCTAGTTACTCAGTTGGCTTAATAAACTTGTAAATTGGCTTTGAGCAGTTTGTTTAAAGTCTATTGAGCAGACACTCATCAATGGCCAAAACAAGCTATTCAAAAGAACTTAGAAGCTCCAACCATGTACTGTACTCCATGTTCCATAGGCCCAGGTTTGGAAGATTCTAGTAGAAGTAATGTCTCTGTCATTCTTCCTCCTCCCCACTCAAAAATGAGTATTCATTGTCCTCCAACCAGGTTGCAACTCAGGAGAGTGTGCATAGACTGAATGTTTTTCTATATGTAAATGTTTTTCTATTGCAGACTTATAGAATGTGTAGTATATCTTTAGAACTTTTTTCCTTCCCTCTAGCTCCCAGCTGCAAAAGGTTTTGTTGCCAATAGCTTCTATTCTGGCTTGACTCCAACTGAGTTCTTCTTCCATACGATGGCTGGTCGGGAAGGTCTAGTGGATACAGCTGTAAAAACAGCCGAAACTGGATATATGCAGGTAATGCTCAACAGGAGTATAAAGATGTATAACAATCTTGCTGTTGCAAGAGGGTTATGGTTGTCAGTCATATCGTTTAATGTGAGATGCTGTTAGACCTCATCGATCTAGTGCTGGATGTTGGAAAGTATAATCATTCATCTTCTAAAGTGGGCTTTCATTAAGTGACACAGGAGTGTAACTGTCTTTGTATCTTCTGAGTACAGTGACCAATCCTTGTTCATAAGTGTCCCGATTTGCTGAGCACCTCCTGCAATGTGGCAAGTGCCTTCAATTTCTCTTGAAGTTAATGAAGGTCTGAGGGCGTGGAGCATCTGAGTGGATCAGGCTGACAGTGTCTTTTAATCACACGCCTGTGATGATGCTTTGGTCACTTAGCCTTCATTCCAGTAAAAAACAAAGACGATACCGGTGAAACTTTAAACACTTGGTTTGAACCATCAAAACAAAAGGGACGTTGTCTCCATTACCCAAATGTAAGCATGGACTGTCCTGGGGCAAACCTGCTTGCCCTACTTGTGTGAGCAATCTCAGGGTCTTCCGTGGGACTACTCAAGTAAGGCAAGCAGAATTTTGCCCCTTCTTCAAGAATGAAAACGTATTTTAAGGTGGTGTGATCTTATTCAAAAGTAGCTTAAGGCTGGCCTAACTTTTTGCTCTATTTAGGTAAATAGGAATTTTCCCATTGATTTTAATCAGAGGGCAGTCCCAATGTGAGTGCTCTTGAAATTCACATACTTAAATACTTAATATCATATTGATATTCTTATGTAGAGGCTTTATTTAATATATTTGGGTGCAATCTCTGACCCCATTTAGAGGTTTTAACATTCTGGGGTGCAGTCCAGACCAGTGAGGGGCTGTGTCACCACTGGCCCTCTAACCTTGGGTGCCTCACAATGCTTTGCTGCTGTAGCTCCCACCTAGGCCACTCACAAACAGCATGCAGGTTACCCTCTGAATGTCTGTGTCTTGCCATAGCCCAAGTCCAGCAACTCTGACCCCAGAAGCCTGGCAGCAAACCAGCCACACTCTGGCTTCCAGCAGCCTTGGTAACTACTTGCGGTGTGACTCCCAACACACTTCCAGTCCCAGATTAAGTGTGTTCTGCACTGTCCAGCCCTCTCCTGGACAATCAAGCTACAGTAGGTCCATTGCCCCTCCAGGGGCTCAGTATACAACAGTTTGCTACCATAAATGGAATTACCCATTACTGTGGGAATTACCCACAGTTTCAAGACAACACTTGATTGTAAAACTACAAAAAGAGATTAAGTCAGTACAAATGTAAGGCATTAAATTTAGAAATGGTTACAAGAGAAATAAAGATAAAATGCTTTCTAAACTTAGAAGCATAGAATATCAGGGTTAGATGACCTCCTGAGGTCCCTTCCAGTCCAACCCCCTGCTCAAAGCAGGACCAATCCCCAACTAAATCATCCCAGCCAGGGCTTTGTCAAGCCTGACCTTAAAAACCTCTAAGGAAGGAAATTCCACCACCTCCCTAGGTAACCCATTCCAGTGCTTCACCACCCTCCTAGTGAAAAAGTTATTTCTAATATCCAACCTAAACCTCCCCCACTGCAACTTGAGACCATTACTCCTTGTCCTGTCATCTGCTACCACTGAGAACAGTCTAGAGCCATCCTCTTTGGAACCCCCTTTCAGGTAATTGAAAGCAGCTATCAAATCCCCCTCCTTCTTCTCTTCTGCAGACTAAATAAACCCAGTTCCCTCAGCCTCTCCTCATAAGTCATTAGCTCCAGCCCCTTAATCATTTTTGTTGCCCTCCACTGGACTCTTTCCAATTTGTCCACATCCTCCTTGTGGTGTGGGGCCCAAAACTGGACACAGTACTCCAGATGACGCTTCAGCAATGTCGAATAGAGGGGAACGATCACATTCCTCGATCTGCTGGCAATGCTCCTACTTACACAGCCCAAAATGCCGTTAGCCTTCTTGGCAACAAGGGCACACTGTTGACTCATATCCAGCTTCTCGTCCACTGTAACCCCTAGGTCCTTTTCTGCAGAACTGCAGCCTAGCCACTCGGTCCCTAGTCTGCTGCTGTTTGCTTAAAATGCAGATTTGTGTTTTCAAGGACCTTGTTACTATTTCTAAATTGAAGTAAACACATGTTCCTTTGAGACCTGTTTGTCCAGTCCTGCCTAATCGCAGCTATGTGGGTTGAACATGTGCCCCACACACCTTGAAAGCTAACTCATAAATTTAGAAAACTATTTTTTTTTTTTAAAAGGTCAGCTTGAGAGGCTGATGTTCAGTGGTGATATTTTTAACTGTCTCTGCTCTTTTCTTCTCCTCCCTACAAGACAGTATACGTGGTAATGTGTCTCCTGTGTTCTTGCTTTTTTTTAAAAAAAATACCAGGAAGCAAAGCTGGTTAGAGAAACCACGTGATTGAAAAGGCATTTCCTTGAAAACATGTTTGTATTTTTAAAATCCAGATAAATTGGGCTGTATCAGGTTCTAATGGTGGTAAATTTGTGTGTGTGTGTGCGCGAGTCAAAATTAAATGATGTGAGGTGCAGGAAGGAAAGCTTGCAGACCTTCATGTTGCTTTGAATTTTTTATTGCTGCTGAGGTTGGTGTTTTTTTTTTTTTTTTGGTCCTCTCAGGGGAATATAAAATGAAATCTTATGGATGGTGTATGAATAAAAAAGTTTTATTTTCTCAGTCCACATTCCATAGGTTTTTGTAACTCAAATGCATGGATATTCCTAAAAACCAGTTGTCTTTACTTCCCCCTCCTTTTTTTCAGAGACGGCTGGTGAAATCTCTTGAAGATCTTTGCTCTCAATATGATCTCACTGTCAGAAGTTCTACTGGTGACATTATACAGTTCATTTATGGGGGAGATGGCTTAGATCCTGCTGCGATGGAAGGGAAAGATGAACCTTTGGAATTCAAGCGAGTCCTGGACAACATCAGGGTAAGATTTTTCTGAAATCATCTGTTTTGAAATACAATTAGGCTCTCTAGTTGTCAGAGGCATGAAATACTATTTGGGACATGAAGAAAAGTGTCATGATACAACATGGAGCATCATTCTAATGTAAGGATTTATTTGAAATTGAGTGACTAGTTTATCATTTGGGGTTTTTTAAGATGTTCGTGCCTGACCCACAGCCCATTGAAGTCAGTGGCTGGACTACTGTTGATTTAATTGGATGATTGACTGGGCCCTTATTGCACACAGTAATGTTTTGAAAATTATTCTTCTGCTGGATTTCTCAGCTCAGGAAGAGAGCCTGGTTTGCTGTCTCTAAGCCTAGTATGGTATTGTGAAACACTTGAATGCTAAACATGCTGAACATCTCTTTTCAGAATGTTCATATTTTATCTTGCCTAAGACTAAAGGTTTTCTGTGGAAGTGGCAATTTGGACTTAAGTGACTGGCTCTGATGATTTGATTTGTGTAATCAAAAACATATGGATTGATTTTCCAAGTACATATATTTGGGACACTATTCAGTGAAGTGTTAAGGGTCTCTGTTGTCCATGTGGAACACAGAACTAATCTCTAAAGTGTTTAATGTAATGGCCCTGTGGTCTCTATATATGTAGAAGTATAACTCTTTATGTTGTTGCTTAAGGCGGTATACCCATGTCAAAATGAACCAGCTCTTAGTAAAAATGAATTGGTGTTAACTGCTGAGTCCATCATGAAGAAAGTTGAATTCCTTTGCTGTCAAGACAGTTTCCTACAGGTAACTTTTTAACCTTAATAATCATGAAATATCACGTCCCTCATAAATCAAGGATATTAAACACATTGAGAGAGCTTTTATTTAAAAACTGATGCAGAGCTTTTCAAAAGGAAAGTTTTATCCACTACTAGCAGCAACACCTACGGTACTACTCTGTCTTTAAGATATTTCTGATTATTGCGTTCACAATGGGGTAATACTAGCACTTCAGTATGGATAATTAATTTCTTCCTTTGTTGTCTTGTGTAAATCTGTGTTTGCTACAATAACTTTATAAAGGAAAGAAAGTCTACTGGTTTGAGCAGGGGCCAACCATTGACCTGCTGAGACACCTTCATCAAATCTCTTGGTTGCTCTATACCTCATTTTTACTATCTGCAAAATAGTTCTAGTAATTAGCTATCTCTGAGGAGTATTAAGGAATAATGTGATATTTGACATATAACTGTGAAAGTACTAATATCAAGAGCTCTTCCCTTTTTTATGCATCTTTTGTGTAACTATCTTTTATCATTTTCCCTGCTCCCTTCGTAAACACTCATTTTCTTATGGTTCCCAATCCAACAAAGCACTTCAAGTACATGCTTTGCTATATTGGGGCCTGTTTCCTGAGGCTTATCCACACTCCGAAAAAAATGGTGTGACTGCTTGCAATAGGATTTCACGAAATATAATGTACAAGTTTTACAAAAGTACTAGGTAACTTGAATATTGAGAGAGATGAGTAGATATACACTGTCTCCTAATTTGAGTTTTATCCTTCGGTGACAAATGCTAATGTCTACACTTCCCTGCAGTTTGGACTATTCAGGTGTATATAGCAGTGCACACCGAAGTACTGCATTGTCACTCCCCCCATGTGGATGCTGCAGCCATGAACTAAAAGGTTCTTAGTTCATATTAACATAATCCTGAAGAGAGACCTTTTAGTTCAAGCCTGCGACATTCGCAAAGGGGAGTGACAGCACAGCACTTTGGTGCGTGCTGCTGTTCACACCCCCTTGGACCAAACTGCAGGGCAATATAGATGAGTCCTAAGAAAATGAAGAATTAACCTGGACTGATACAGCTTGAAATGGCCTCTGGGTTATCAGTGATGAGACTATGAATTTCAGTGACTGGCTCTAGTGGCTCTTTGCTATTTATGATGGATCACTATGCTCCAGAGCAGAAGGTGACAAGATTTGTAAACAGTTCTTTATATACATGACTTGCTATCCAAATGCCAGTGCTGAGTCAGTAGACTACTGTGGATACAAATAGAAGTGTATACAAATCTTAACTTCATGGGCTGGTAAACAATTTCTTCACAGCTCCCAGAAATAAATTCTGATCTGAAAGCGTCATAAAGTTCAAAGTTAATTTTCTTTATTTTATAACTGCGCTAAATTTTAATGCTCCTTTCAGAAGTCAAACTAAGATGTATAGGTATAGCTACATCATCTTAGCATTAAATTTTTTGAAAGATTTCTTTCCGACCAGTAAATTGCAAACATTGTTACTTTTTCTTCTGTCCTTTTACGTTTCTTTTTTTTCCCCTCCATTCATCCTTGAAGGCATTAACTGAGACAGGTTATGAAAAGTATAATGAGGTAATTATAGCATGCGTGTGCACTGTATGAGCATTAATGTTAGTGCTATTTAACTTAAGATACTTGTGCAAGATCTTACAGTAACAAATGGGACAATATACTACTGTCTGGCAAATTATAATTAAGATTTCTCCTGCCTTAATCCACTGCATCTTTTTTAATTTTTGGATGAAAACAAAGCTCAGATGTGATGAGAAGGTTCCTGCTAACTAAATTCCAAGAATTAGTCACCTAAGGTTTTATTTCGGCACACCGCTTTTTTCTCTCCTCTCTCATATCAGTCATCTTAACCACTAAGGTTATTAACGCAGTCTAATAGCTTGAAACTCCAGCTTGTTTCAGAAGTACTAATATGGCAATTGGAAGTAACTTAGCATCATTTCCCATTGACACTTGGAAAGGTCTTGGGAACTTTGGTCGTCATTTTCCCTTCTCATGCATGTGGAAGACCCTTGAAAAGGAATAAATCTCTCTCCAGTGCTTCACTTTGCATTCTGTACCATCATTTCTTTGTTATGATAGTTAAAACTAGCATTTAATTGAGAATCATAGAAATGTAGGTCTGGAAGGGACCTCAAGAGGTCACCAAGTCTAGCTTCCTGCACTGAGGCTAGACCAAGTAAACCTAGACCATTCTTGTCAGATTTGTCCAACATGTTAAAAACTTGCAGTGATGGGGATCTTACAGTCTCCCTCGGAAGCCTATTCCAGTGCATGATTAGCCTTCTAGTTAGAAAGTTTATCCTAATATCTAACCCAATTGTTCTTGCTGCTGATTATGCCCATTACTACTTCTCCTACCTTCAGTAGACATGGGGAACAGTTCATCACAGTCCTCTTTATAATGGTACTTAACATTTTTGAAGACTGTTATCAGGTTCTCTTCCTCCCCCTTCTCTTCTTCCTTGCCCCCTTCCCCCCTCCCCAGTTGTCTTTTCTCAAAACTACATATGCCTAGTTCTTTTAACCTTTCCTCAAAGGTCGGGTTTTCTAAGCCTTTTATCATTTTTGTTGCTCTCCTTTGGACTCTCTCTCCAGTTTGTCCATGTCTGTCCTAAAGTGTGGCACCTAAAACTGGACATAGTATCCAACTGAGGCCTCCCCAGTGATGAATAGAGTAGAACAGTTACCTCCCATGTCTGACATACAATGTTCCTGTTAATACACCCCAGAGTGATATTAGCATTTGTCACAACTGCATCACATTGTTGGTTCATATTCAATTGATGATCCACTGTAGCAGCCAGATCCTTTACGGTATTATTATTACCTCCAAATCAGTTATTCATTCATCAGTTTTGTGGTTGTGCATTTGATTTTTTTTCCTTCCTAAGTGAAGTACTTTGCATTTCTCAGACTGAATTTCATCTTGTTGAGTTCAGACTAATTCTCCAGTTGGATCACCTAGGATTTGCAGCTCGGATGCCTGTATACAGAAGCATTCCAATTCCTGTTTTGAAAGCTGTTAGGTATTCAGGAACAGTTAAAGCCAACAGATTGTCAGTAAATGAGTTTGCTTGTCTGGGTCCTAATCCTGTCTCTGTCAAAGACTCTCACTGTTGCTAACTCTTGCCATTTCATTGCAAGTCTTAGAATGCTTGATTTATTTTCAAATAGCCCAGCTCTGGGAGGCATGTGCTTAAGTAAAAATCTAGGCTTTCATTTTTTAATAAGTAAATTTCTAGCCCTCCTGGTTAGAGTAGCAATTGAAATGTGGCTCAAAAAGTTCACGAAGTTGTATAGTTAAAAACCATCTCATGATTTTTGGTACCTTAGAGTTGGAAGTACTGTTTCCTGTGTAACGTTACCAAATCATTTAACCTCCTTTTCCATTTGCTCATCTGTAGTAGGGAGATGATGCTTACTTACCATGTGGTTATTTAATACTTAGCTGTTAAGGAGTAACATATGCTTGAGGTTTGAGATGGTCTGGTGGAAGAATCTGTAAAAGTGAAAAGAATACTTTTCAGTGAACCTGATTAAAGGGAGAAAAGTATATTGCAAGGTGAAACTAGGCAGAAATAACTTATTACATTTGTAATCTTGTAAATGGGGATAAACTGAAGCGCCAATTCCTGTGGCATACTTTTATTATCTAACTCTTCCATTTTGACCTTGTCTGCAAATTCTGATTTACAGTAGTGGACTATTGTTAAACTAAAAATGTCTTGAATGTTGAGCAAAACATCCACATCTAGGATTCAACCTGCAGAGTCTGCTGTGACAAATATACTCTGTTGACAGTGTTTTATTAATGGTGAGTGCTGTGGTTATGAAATGGCTAGGAATTTATTTATCTTGATATTTATGTAGTGGATGGAGTAACTTTTAAATGCCCAGTTACTGAGGACATTGGATGGCTCTGCAGATTTTGATCACCTCAGAGAGTTGGTGGGATTAGTGCTGTACCTAGTGGATAAGTGTCCACATCACACAGTCACTACAACAATTGGCTGCCTGAGCAGAGAGGCCATGGATTTGAATGGACTCTGAAAACTTAATTGTCCTCTGCTGTAGAAATAGTTCTCCCAAGTCACTGTTGAGGTACATTGACATAGTAGCAGAGTTTGGAGAAGGTTTCTTTGTTGCTGCTTATACTGATCCTGTCTGTGTGCAAATGGAGGACTTAACTCTGCAGGAACCATTAACTTTTAAAATATAACCAGGCGAGCCTGTCACTAATATTGGCATTGCATAACTAAAACGCAACAGCTGGGGAGCAGGAAAAAGAGGGTAAGTGGGAAGCAGAGGGATCCTCCAAAGTGGAAAATCTTAGGTCAGCAAAGTCAAAACTGTTTTTGTCAGTTTCTAGGAGAATGCTGAGGAAGGATACTTTATATGTATTGGTACAAATTCCTGATGTACTGTGGTTGGGTTTTTTTCAGTTACGCCAAGGGTGAATTTGGTTTGTGGTACCCACATACTGTGTGTCTAGGTTTTGCTGTCTTCCTTCTCATAGTGTGCATTTCTGATTTAGTATTGTAAAAAAGTTCTTTCAGATCTGTAACCAAATAGCATTTACCATAGTAAGGCTGGAGTCTGAGACTCAGATATTGCATAATTACATTTTTTTTTTAATTTCAGGAGATTAAAAAGTTCATCAAAAGCGTTTCTGAAAAGATCAAAAAAACCAGGGACAAGTATGGCATTAATGACAATGGTACAACAGAGGTAACTGCCTTCAGAAGGGTAACAACAAATGCACTTACAGTAAAGCTCCATAGCCCATTGGATATCTAACATTTCTGTCTCATTGTCTCTTCAGCCACGTGTCTTGTACCAATTGGATCGAATTACCCCAACGCAGCTAGAGAAGTTTCTAGAGACCTGTAGGGACAAATACATGAGGTACAAGTATTCAGGTCTTGTTTTCTTCTAATTGGCTTATATCAATCTAGTGTTCACCATTTATTATACAAACTAGGGGTAGGGCTTGTAACTGATTGACTTAAATCTGAGAATGTAATTGTTGCTACAATAGTGCTTTCTGTCGCTTCTGTTGGTGTGACTTATGTCGCTCTGGGGTGTGGGGCTTTTTTCCAAACCTCTGAGCAACATAAGTTATACTGACAAAAGTGTTAGTGTAGACATGGCCTTAGTGTTGGGATACTATTCAAGTTAGGTCAATTTGAAGGCCATTACAACCTTGACTGTTACTCTTGATCTATAAACAGACTGTAGACAATCATTATCTTTAGTTTTGCACAACATTGGTCCAGAGTCTGACACTCATTTCTGGGAGACCGCTTCTGTGCTGTAAGAAAACGCTGATAGTCTGGAGGCTCTTCTCTCTGTTATTCATTGTGAGTTGATTCATATGTACAGAAAAGGTTCATAATGCCTTGGGATTGGTTCATTGGGATATAAATGAGGGTGATAGCTATCCTCTGGTCTCCTACATGCACTCACTGCTTTGGTTATTTGCTAAGCTTATTGCTGCTGTCGCTTAATGCTTCTAGAACAGTGGTTTTCAACCTTTTTTCATTTGCTGACCCCTAAAAAATTTCAAATGGAGGTGCAGACCTCTTTGGAAATCTTAGATATAGTCTGTGGACCCCCAGTTGAAAACCACTGTTCTAAAAGCACTAGATTTATGTTGAAGATAATTAACAAGTCTGCTGTAAATTAACTGACATGTTGGTTTTCTTTGCTTACACTCACGTGGGTAATATTCTTCAGTGCAAAGCATATGTTACCTGTTCCACAGCTTCCTTTTTGGTGTTAACATGTTTGTATAGCCTTGGATGGTGTTCGAGATACACTGGTAAATTCTGGTTTTAATTAAGGTTTTGACGTAGTAATCTTCTCCTTGTGATTTTTGGAAGGGACTTACTTGCTATGAAACATTTCTTTGCTTAGTTACATTGTAGTTTGAGCAGGAGTGGCACCACCGAGAACTCCTACCAAGACTGAGGTACTCTCTCTGTCAGAGAGAGACGTAGCTATACCAATGTAAGTTTTGAGTGTAGACCAGCCCTAATTTAAATAACTGTTGTTTGCCGCCATACAACCTAGTTGTTGATTGCATTAAATCTCACAGGCTAACGACTGTAAGGCCTGGTTTGTATTGGAAAGGATGTTCTCCAAGGAAAACCCAGGGTTATGCTGAAGGTTGCGCTGCTGATTTAGCAGGTGGCATTCTCCCTTGACTTTGGTGTTAGGGGAAAATGTGTTCCTGGAGTGCTGATCCCATTTCACTCTTTGCAAAAATAGAAGTGTTAATTCCAATGTCCTGACAAAACTGCAGTTTAAATGTAACTTCTGATCAAAACCTCTCTTCTCCTTTGTAGCTTCATGTTGCATATGGTGGGATACTTCACTTCCTGTGCTGTTGCTGTTATCTGTTTGAATAGCTGATGTATTGATGCTATAATAAAGCAATAACATGATCTGATTTTATTCTCATTAGAGGCTCTCCCGCTCTCAAAAATTAGACTTCTCTAAGGTGACCCATGATACAGAACTTTTTCTCTTGAAAAGCCAAAAAAAGAGCCGCTATAATGTACTGAAATCCAATCTTCTAGCTTTGTCAGCCCATCAAGAACAATTCCATAATGGAGAATTTGTATTTGGAATATGAGAATTGCCAGTGTGTTGGTTCACAATAGTCCATCTGGTGACAAATTCTGAGCAATGACCAGTACCTAATACTTCAGAAGAAGATGAACTTTTTTAGTTGACCTGACCAGTTGTGGCATGTTTTACACCTGGGGCAGAGGAATTTCTCTATGCCCCTGGCAGTCGTTCAGATTGCATGAGATTGGTGTTTGTCTCTTTTCCTGCCAGCCCCAGTGCTGGCAAAGAAAATACAGTTTAAAAACTCTTATTAGCACTCCTGGAATAATGCTTAACTTTGCTCAGCCTAGATTTAGTGTCTTAATGAGCAATTTGTTTTATACATGTTTTTGATCAGAGGTTTGTTTGGTTTTTTTTAACCCCTGGCTTTCTTCTCAGGGCACAGATGGAGCCTGGCTCTGCAGTAGGAGCTCTGTGTGCTCAGAGTATTGGTGAGCCTGGCACACAGATGACTCTGAAAACCTTCCACTTCGCTGGTGTTGCCTCAATGAACATCACTCTGGGTGTTCCTAGAATCAAAGAAATTATTAATGCCTCCAAAGCAATCAGGTACTGAAACCTTTTTTTTATTTCTCTGCTTTAGTGAGAAGTGATTAACCTGCTGCCCAAAGTAGGATCTGTCTTACAGGAATATGAGAGGCTTACACTGTCAAATATCCAAACAAGATGAACTAGGTTACTCATCAAATTTATATCTTAATTGGCAGAAAATCACATATTTCATTCCACCCAAATAATGACTTTTCTAGTGCCCAAAACACAAGGTTAGGTGCTCATTTCCTTTGAAACATTCACTTAAAGACGACAGACTGTCAAGAGATTAGTCTACATCAGATGGGTCTAGCTCAAGCAGTAGTTAAAGCACTTGAATATTTCTGATGTGCAACTGGAGCCATATTTAAGCACTGCTACAGTAAACTAAGCCATAAAAACTTACTATAACCTCTTGGAGTATGTGTACATTGGAGTTTGAATTCCAATAACTGTCTTATTCCTTCAAGCTTGAGATATTTAAAGAATAATTTTCTTAAAGATTGTCAATTTTGGGGTACTATTATTTCCTAGCAAGCAGCAGTCTTTTACAGCCTGTCCTATTTGTCCCTATAGTGAATGGTAGTTGAGACAGTCCACAGAAGCTAGGATGTACAGAAAGCTATTTTATAATCTAGCTAGTAAATTTTATAGCTGTGTCTTATTCTGCGTAGCACACCTATTATCACAGCACACTTGGACAAGGATGATGATTCTGATTTTGCCCGTCTGGTTAAGGGAAGAATTGAGAAAACCCTATTAGGAGAGGTAGGAAAATCTTCACTGTTGGTATTAGATTAAATTTAAAAACTCTAGTCTGTATTTTTGCAGACTCTTTGTAGTGGACAGTAACCATTCTGAGGGAGATTCTAACTATTCCATATTGATCTGTAACTTACAGATTTCCGAGTACATTGAAGAAGTGTTTCTTCCTGATGATTGCTTTATACTGGTCAAGCTCTCTCTGGAGCGGATTAGACTGCTGAGACTAGAGGTGAGTTTTTCAGATCTTGCTGACTGTACTACTTGGAAAACCAGAACAAGCAGTGGTCCCTTCCTCCACACCAGTTGATGCCCTTTTCAGAGATGTCAATGAAACAAGGTAGTTAAAGAGCAAATGGAAAGTGCCATCCACAGGATGTCCATATAAGGTTTACAACTCCATTTAGTACTCAAAGTTGACATTCTAGAACATTGTCTAGAGCTGGGAATAGCACAGGCAAGCAGTGTTGAGGTTTCCTGACCTATTTAACTTCAGGATTTATTCAATAGAACAACTAAGTTTCACAGATTTGTGGTCATCTTGTAAGTAGACCATTGCTAAAATTATTTTCTCTTGAGCTTTTCGCTAGGAACAAATCTTCTGAGGTGAATGGTTGTTGTGCTATGTGGCCTTCAGAATGCAAGTTTAATTCTGTGAGACAAGGTGCGTGAGGTAGTTGTCATGCTGTCTGTGAGAGTCTATCTCAGGGCAGACGATCGAAAACAGGGCGGACAACCCAAACTGGTGGTATGCTCTGTAATTAGATTTTACAAGCTGGACTTAGTGATTAAATGGTCACGTACACCAAAAATCACACACTGTTCAGGTTGCTTCCAATTGCAAGAGACCAGTCGCTTACCCCAGATCTTACACAGAAGACAGCATATGTAGCCAGTCCTGTAACAAACTATCTAAAGGTTTATTAACTAGAAAAAGAAATAAAAGTTGTTGTACAAGTTAAAGCAAGCAAACCTACACAATGAGTTCCTAAACATGATTCCTAAAGATGATACAGATGTGATAATCTGTCATTTCAAAATGTCTTTCAGGGTGGACCCTGGGGATCTCTGCTTCTGTTTAATGTCTCTGCCCCTGTGGTTAAAACAGCAAAGAGATGACAGATTTTCATGTGACCATGTTTTATCTCTTACATTTGGCCTTCCAGTCCATGAGACAAACCCCCTTGTACATATCATTTCCAAGGCCATAGGGCCATTGACCAATCCTTTGTACTATGATGATTCTTAATGGCCCGTTTAATCTTGATAGGCCTCCTTACTGTGTGTGGGAGATGATTCCCGTGCGTGGGTTCATAAGTTCAGAGCAAACATTTTCAAAGTTATAAAGCAATATGTACATATTTCTTTACAGCATGGGGTACAGACATTACAAGTGAGAAATGCTTGCAAGTTGCTGCATGCATTAGAGTCTAAACACTAAATATATTCTGGTAAGACTAAGACCTGTTTTGAACAAAACTAACATACAGGTGAGCTGGTTTGGTTTCCAACTATGAGTTTGTCAGTTCTTAGCTAATGCCTACAGCCTTGGCCAGAGCTGGCAGGTGGTTTACCAGCATCACAGTAATATCTTTATTATTCATCCACCTTGTGTATCTAATATCCTGGGACCGACACAACTGCAGTAACACGGCAAACAGTTTAGTTCTGTGTCATATTCAATAAAAGTTCACCCTTATACAACACTTCAGTGAGACTGAAGTGGCATCTGGGTCTGTGTGGACCATCTGCACAGGGGCACATTTCACTCTGAGAGCCATTTTGTGATAATCTGCAAGCATTCCGTTTGTTAGCCCCATGCAGCTGTAATAGTATCCTGGTTGATTAGTGGAGCAGAAATCTGATTTCTGCATGGCTGAAAGATTTAAAATAGTTAAAGGACATATTTTAATATTCAAGGAATCATTTTGCCACAGGTGAATGCAGAGACTGTGCGATATTCTATCTGCACTTCTAAGCTAAGAGTGAAGCCTGGGGATGTTGCCGTTCATGGAGAGGCAGTTGTCTGTGTGACCCCTCGTGAGAATAGTAAGAGTTCAATGTATTATGTCCTGCAATCCCTGAAAGAAGAGCTACCAAAGGTAAGTAAATCTCTTCCTTTTGCAATTGGTAACTGCTTCAATTTGCATGAGGGAAATACTTGTGTTCTAGATTGTATTGAGTGTCAGTATGATTTAGCTGTCTGAGTCCAGAACTCCTCGGTTTTAATGCCAGCAATGCTTAACATTTCCTGTCTCTCTCCCCCTATATAAAATGGAGATTGTAATATTTTTCTTACAACATTCTTACAAAGTATGTTTGATCATAAGACATTTAGAAGCTGGAAAGTGCTATTTGAGTACCAAATTTTCTACCACTTAAAAATAGGGCAGGTTTTGAAAGGAGCCCATAATAAAATCTGTCAAATGCATTGCCAAGCTTATGTGTGAGGATCAAGTCTAGTTTAGGTTTAAACGTAGTTGCGAACAAAAACCTGTAACTGACAGGGTGCATGCTGAGTGTCATATAGAGGAAGAGGCAGAGATCTGTGGTACGTCTGATTTTCTGGACCCCCTAGATGTGGGGGCAGAGAAGACTAGTTATAAAACAGTAATGTGGTGAATGCCCCTCTTACATGTCTCTCTGGAGCATTCAACACATAATAGAAATCAGACACTAATATTTATTTTTTAATGTTCAGACCACTGTATAAAAGTGGAGTTTTTAGATAGCTTTGAGGACTTGATTTAAAGCCTTAGATGTAAGTGTTCTCACGTTGTCTATTTAAAGCTGCATGGACAGGACAAGTTGAGTTTATACAACTTCTTATTTTGAAAAGATTGTAGTGCAAGGTATCCCAGAGGTATCTCGAGCTGTCATTCACATTGATGAGCAGAGTGGCAAGGAGAAATACAAACTTCTGGTGGAAGGTGATAACCTGCGAGCTGTCATGGCCACCCATGGAGTCAAAGGAACTAAGACCACTTCTAACAACACTTATGAGGTAATGCTCAAGTGTGTATCATCACTACTTCTGGCCATCTTGATTCCTACTTATGCTCATTTACAGACAGTTAATGCAATTTACAACTGATCACTTCTACTTTCACAAGTAACCTGTCAGTGTGTGTATTATCATAAAAGGCTAATTCAGCTGCCAACTTCAATTACTTTTAATGAGCAAATGTTTTTATTAATTCAGGATCTTTTAAAAAAAAAAAAAAAAAAAAAAAAGTGGTGGGTTGGTAGAATGTGCATCGCAGGAAAATCACTTCAGTTTTTTCTAGTTAGATCACTAAGAAAATCTTCGATCCCATGTGCAAGCAAAGAAATGTTTCAGCGGTCCAAGCACTTCACCTCTTCATTTTATCCGTGATCTCTCTCCTAGGTAGAGAAAACACTAGGGATTGAAGCTGCTCGAACAACCATTATCAATGAGATTCAGTACACTATGGTAAACCATGGTATGAGCATTGACAGGAGGCATGTTATGCTGCTATCAGATCTGATGACATACAAGGTTTGTGCTGCGTTCTTTTTGGTCTCTTTACCCAAACTAACTTTATAGAGTCAATAGAAGAGCTTTCAGCTGAGGAGTATTAATAGGCTATATACCGAAGTAACTGCTAATCACACTAATTAAGCCCCATGACTGAGTTGATATCTAAAATTTAAATGGTGACTTAATCCATAATTGGAGAACAGCATGTTTGAAGAGCTTCATTTAGAGGTTGTGGGTGTCTTTATTTCACCCTGGAGGTCAACTCATTGGCACTTTACAATAAAGAGCCTAGGGTTCGTGTGGGCACCCAAGCATGTACACCGCTGTGTATATCTGTTCATATATTTGAAAGCACAGCAGCTGTGCTTCATAGCAGAGGGCAGGGTAGAGTCCTTGCAAATGGAAGCAGATTACATAATGGACTAGGGTTCTAGCACTTGCCATTTTGATGCAATGTCAGTACTCCTCAGGGAAGGAAAATAGCTATTCACCTCCATGATAATGTATATTGACTATAACCGAGCTGTATTTGTGTTAATGTACAAAATGGAGCAAATCCTTTCACATGTGTCAAGCTAGAGTACAGGAGTTTAACGCAGGGGAACTTTGCCCTCAGGGAAAGCAGCTAAGGAATTGTAGCTTTTCCTTGTTTCCCGAAGCTGCAGGGCAGTTAGTGTTGCGCCTTTGGGACTGCAATAGCTTCTGTGCTGATTGTGGCAACTTTCCAAAATTTTGTCTGCAGCAAGCTCACAGCCCCACTTTCCACTTCATTGGAGAAGGGGGCACAGACTACAGTGTTGGTAAGCTTGTCAGGTTTCCAGCATCCACTTCTTTCCCTTACCCTTCTGTCCCATGTATCAGAACTGTACTAGCTCCATTACATCAAGGTGTGCTGTAGCAACATGAGTTAGAAACAGGATTAGATCTAATATGTTTACATTCAGGTGGATTTTCTAAAGTGACTAAAATGGAGGATTTGCATTATCCAGTCATTTTACACTTGGAGTCAGATTTATTGGCCAACAATAATTGACAGTCTCCGCTAAGTTCTTTATAGCAGCCTTCTAATAGCCTCCACAAAGATGGGGTTTGTTTTGTTTTGAAGCGGTTGATTAATAGTTGAACATTTTTCTGTCATCCATATGCCTTTTTTGATTCACATCTTTTCCAGTTTCGTTGACATCATAAAGTTTCAGGCGATTTATAGCTGATCCTATGGTGTGTGAATAAATGTGTTTTGGTTTTATTTAAACTTTCATTACTACCAAAGCTTTAACCTTCAAAAGACTTAAGCATGAAGCAGCAGAATAGAGGCTACACTTCAGACTGTAGACTTTTGTTCAATACTGTTAAAATAAACTATATATTTTGTCGTATCCACTTTCTTTGATTCTTCAGTAAATTTAACTGAACCCCTGGAACCATTACTGTCTTTTTATGTTTCTGCATTGATCTAGGGTGAAGTCCTGGGCATTACTAGGTTTGGGCTGGCAAAAATGAAGGAAAGTGTGTTAATGCTGGCTTCTTTTGAAAAGACTGCAGACCATCTGTTTGATGCTGCCTACTTTGGGCAGAAGGATTCTGTGTGTGGTAGGTATTGTCGGTTAGACTGAAGCATGCAGTATTCACTTATCTGCAAAACACCCTTAAAGTGTGTGTGTGTGTATGTTGCCCGCCTGCCAAAGCTTTCAGTGTGCCTCCCAAAATACTAAAATGAATCTAGGTCATATGCTAGATGCTTCAGAAATGGGGCTGGATAAAACAACTTGTTCCCAGAAGTCTGACAGACACTACCCTGGGGACCACATCCAGTTCCCATCCAAAGGTGTTAATCAGTTGGAGCCCTGCCTGTGCTGCTGGGGATTAAATTTGTCCCTTGGGATTTTTTTCCCCTTAACTAAATGAAATAGCAGGAAATTAGTCCCTCTCCTTAATTACCTATCAAGAGCAGTGTTTTTGTATTCACTCTACAAGATTTGTTCACTATTACTAAGACCTAAAGCAGATTAAGGGAAATAGTTCCCTGTTTTCTTTTTAGGCTCGCTTTTTGTTTGTACTTTAAAGTGCTGAACATATCTGTGGTACTTAGAATAATGAATAATTATGATGGGTTTTATCAACTGCAACAAGAAAACCCAGAAGGCCAAGGGGCTTGAACTCTTAGGCCATGGGGATAAACAAGGTATAAAATTCTAGCGAGAACTGTTGTTCAAACTGATAAAAGCTTTTTAGTTCACCTTCAAAATGTACATGCATATTTCTAGGCTTATAAATTACTGAACTAATATCAGTTGCAGCTTTCTCTTATTCCACTGAACAGATGAAAGGCACAAACTGACTAAAACTAAAATGTAAAAAAGCTGATGCAGTTCTCTAGATCAACTGTATCTTGGTAGTTAAATATTTGAGTTTTGTCATTTGATTGTATATCCTTTTCATCCCTACATTTTAAATTCTCATGCATACTCTGTACATGATTAGAAATCTGTTTATTCCCATTCGTTTTCCCCATCCAATTTTAGTTCATATTAAAAAAAAAAAAAATTTTTTTTAATGGACAGTTATCTACTCAGTTAAGCTGAGGAGTTGGGGAGGCAGGCAGATTTCATTACAACTCTAGTTATCTGGACTACATGTTAGTTCAGAGCCTAGCATAGTGGAGCTGTTATCCTTCATTGGGGTTTCTGGGTGCTACTGAAATATAAAAATACTAATATAACAGAGGCTTCATTTGGGATGTGTTGAAAATATAGAGCTGAATCCATTGACTGCTTTGTGGATAGAAATGCTTGTGAATAGATAGAGATCGTTTGGAAAGCTTGGCATGGGTAGTCCATATTTTAAGATCTGTGTCTCTTTCTAGCCATCTGTGCCTCCCTTGTGATTGACTTTTATTAATGTTTGTTTTTCTTTGCTGTGATTGTGGTTAAAGCAAAGGTCTTAAGATGAACTTGCTCCGTCCTGAATGATATGGAAAAGGAAATGTTTGCTCCAAGTCCCCTCTGTGACTGAGTTGGTTGCCCTCTCCCTCAATCAAGACTGTACTAAGGTCCTTTTCACGCTACCCTCTTCATGTAACAGTTTAGTTCAAATAAGGAAATGGGATGGACAAACACAGAATTGTCTTATTTCCAAATGTAAAGAGGAAGTATTGTCAGTTTTTCTTACAGGCAGGCTGTGCACAATCACATGTCCATAAGAGTAGGAAATATAGGTACATCGTCATTTTGGTTCGAAGGGCACACGTTATTGCTCTTCATTACTTACTTGAATTATTGTAGTGTGTTGGGTCTCCAGTCATAAGCCAGGATCCCATAGTGTTAGGCTGTAGAAACTCAGAACAAAAATACAGTCCCTGCTCCAAGGAGCCAACAATCCAAGTAGAGACAAAACACTTTTTATTTTCATGTGTAGTAGCTGAAATCTTTGAACATATGGTAATTGAAGAGCAGTGTTCTAGGAGTACATATCTAAAACACAGTAATACAGCACATTGCTGAAAAGGTAGGAAATAACCTTTTGCACGTACACATGCATTGCATGGACTTCCAAACCAAATATTAACTGACACATCAAAGGCACTGGGGCTCACTTGAGGGCTAAATCCATGGCAAGATTGATAACTTTCAACACATGCACTTCTGAGTCATCAAAATGCAAAAAAAATTAATCAAAACAGCTAAAGTGGTGAGAAACTCCAGACTTCATTTCATTTGAAAATCTGTCAGCCAAAGAGAACTTTACCAGACTGCACAAAAGCCTTGCCGCTGTGACAAGTCAACATGCAGGATATATTCCCAGCAGAGTTTGGTTCATACCTAACAATAGGCAGTGCCTTGTCCACTGTAAATTCCAGTGTCAGACAGAAAGCTATAAATCCATTTTATAACTGAAGCTCCTTCACTGCTGATGGTTGGCAAACGTGTTTAGCAAGGGGGAAAAAAATGCATTGGTTGTGATGAGTATCTTGCTTAACTGTGTCTGGTGGAGAGAGCTTTTGATATGTTTGGCTTTATATGTAAGGTTCAAACATGGTTTTGCTGTGGGGACTTCTACAGAGGGGAATCAGCAGAACAAGTAATTTTGGAAACCTTTTAGTCACTTAACCCTGTTTTTTTTCTCTTCTAGGTGTTTCTGAGTGTATCATCATGGGAATTCCGATGAACATTGGAACAGGACTCTTCAAACTGCTGCACAAAGCAGACAAGGAGTCGACCCCTCCTAGGAGGCCCCTTATTTTTGATAATGAATTTCATATTCCACTTATCACATAGGAGCTAGGCGCACCAATGGTATAAAGCTTAGTGTTTTTACTACACTCATCTCAAAATAAGTGTGAGCTGTGACTTGGTAAGTGAAATATTGTCACAGGAGTTGGGCAGTTGTTCACTAGTTGTTGATACAGACTTTTAAAGGAGATACTCGTCTATACATTGAAGTAGAAATTGGTCTAAAATGAATGTCTGTTGACTATGCTTAGTTGCTAATATGCAAGGATTTTCCATGCTACAAATATGAAAAGATGCAACACACTGGCTGGAAGACAACTGGAGGAATTGTTACATTACTTAAAATAAATACTCCCAAAGCTTGGTGGATGCGGTGTAGTAGGAATTGACTTTCTATTTCCTATGTCATCTCAAATAAAAACATCTGTTTTCTGACAGATACACTCAACTTCTTGGTGTTGGGAGTTGAGGTGTTTTGAATACAAAGCACAGGTGCAGTGACATTGGTGCCTTCAGAACTGGACGTTTTTGGACTGCTACCACTAGAGGGGTCACTAGTAGAACTGGTTAAATGACTACAAAAGACGCATATAAGGCGGTTACAGCTAAGAATTAGATGTTAAAGCATTAGGATACCAGAGGAAGGCAAGCTTTCAATTTAATAATTTCTTTACAAAAGAAATATAATTGCTATTAGGTTTTACAAGATGTGTTGGTCCATGCAACATGAAAAAGCAGTGTAAGCAATTTACAAGAAAAGAGCTTTTTGCTCAAGGAGACAATATGTCCTTTGTGCTGAACCTACTAACTGAGATTGGCAAAATGCTGAAGTAAGACATTATTAAATAGTGGCAGAAATATACTGCCTTTTTGCCTGAAAATCATCTCTGCAGTCTCTTTCCCTTAAGGTTTATCGCTGCATTACGGAGCTTGACAAGAGATGTAACCTTGTTTCAGGTGTTCTCATGACAAGGCTAAAGAAAAGTCAAGTAGCATGTGATGGTTTGTCAGTAGATGTTGATTGCAGTGCGGGATAGTAGAAGGTACTACTTTTATCAGGGATTTTTTTCCCCCAAAGAGCGGGTGATTATTGCTGTATATCTATGGTCTGCTGGTCTGTAGACATGAAGACTTCCTGTAAGCAAAATCCTGGTAACACCACTGAGTAGTCAGAAAAATTAATATAAACTGAATAACTTCTCTGGATTTACACTAAACTTTCGAAAGTGGGGGCAGCTGAACATGAGAGAGGGGTGTATAAAAAACATGCACTGTGTGTGAGGTTGTAGTACTAGATCTAGAAAAGTTATACAGTGTGCATCTTAGAAATCTGATGCTTTGTAGTATATGAATAACCATTCGGATTCTTGCAGTGTGGCAGGCTATTGTACCTTGAATGTTCTCGCAGTGCTGTCTAAGGTTTTAGTTTGCTTTTATCAGTACGACTGAGCTGTTTTCTCTACAGATTTGACAAAAATTTGTTCAACACACTGATCTCTGAAGATGGGCAGGGTGTATGTGGAAATGGCCTTTTAATGGGAGCTGCAGAAGTCACATCTGCAGTTCCTAAAGATGAGGAATGAGCACTCCAAGGTTGCATTGAATGCCCAATTCACACCACCTTGTTCCTCACCCAAACGCAGGGATACGTATTAGTAAAAGTATAAGAGGACCAGACTTTGGGAGGCATATACCAGAAGACCAACTCACTTATATTTTGCTTGTGTAATGTCAGTGACTGAATATTGCCATTGTTAATAGAAAAACAATGCTGTCAGATTTCTGCGCAAAACTGTGCCTTTTGTATTATCATTTCAATAAACTCTCCTTATACTACATTATTATTTGGTGCTGTATTTTCCTCCTAAAGATTCTGTTCCAGTGAGATTTAATGGAGGTTACAAAATGTGAAGCAAAGCTGGCATTAAAGTTTGAGAGAAGGCTTTTGTGTACAAGGATGATACACAGCTAACTTTTTTCATGGTATAGCAAGTGTTATAGTGCTGAAATTGTAAGCATGTGGCAGCCTTATTTTTGTAAATGTCTCATAAGTCAGCCAAGGTTCTTTGAACTTTTTTTTTAATGAGTGAAGTAGAAAAGTCATCTTTCTTGTTTGGTAATGAAAACTGAAATATTATTGTTTAATACTAGTTAGAACAATGCCTTACTCTCCCTTTAACTCATTGGAGTAATCGTCAGTCTGAAAATACACGAAAACCGTTCAATATAAATACAATATTCCTGAATGTACACCAGTGATACAGGGGAAAAATTAACTTTTAAGAACTGTTTTTTGTTTGGTTTTTGTTTGTTTGGTAAGCAATATTGCCTGGAAGCAAGCACAGCAAATTTGCTTCAAATAGCTTCATAACTTGGGTCAGAATGGAAAGGAACAGGATAGCATTCAGAGCAGTCTCCTTAACTTCTAAGGTTAAGATTGTACAATCATGAACTGAAGCCAGCTCAATGTCTAACCTGCCGCGTGCCTGGGTGCATCCAGATGTGACTTGGTCTCTGGGATGGGGTGCATGTGCACTTGGATTTTTATTACATTTCATGGCCAATAGAAAGATACAATGCTGTGTTAAGAGAAGATAAGGCCTTTTGTCTGTAGAGTCTGAGATGAAGCAGTGATTTCTGTATTTGGAGGAGGATGTATTAAAAAAAGAGAAGACCTAGATGAAATGTTATATATTGCTACCCTAAAATATGAATCTGTGGTTTTTGAGTGAGCTACTGAGACATATCTAATGTAGGTTCAGGCAAGGTAAAAAGAGGACAGATTTGGAGGCCTACAAATCACTAGTGTGGAAATTGGTACTAAACTCATTACAAGCCACTCTTAAATATTTTTGGGAACCAGTAGCAAAATGCAACCTGCAGAGTAAACTTACATACTGCAGTTGGATGGCCCTCTTGCAGACCAGTAGATCTATATCAAATTATTTCGGGGGGAGGGGTATTATTTTAAGGATGTGATTAAGACACAAATTGAGGGATAATAAACTTCTCCTTGCTACAGATAAATACTTGAGTGTAGCATGGAAGATTCTTTTAGTACTGTACTATGTTGCTATGTATAAAGATTTTTCTAAAGATGTAATTTTGGTGGGCCTTGTATTGGAGCAAGTGACTGCTTCAGTTTTTTGTAAATATACATAATAAAACATTTAACAAAAACTTTTCTCTGTTCTGCTCTGTTCTAAGCATGCTTTAATGGTCTTCACTAAATTAAATCTATTAGTTGCTTATCCTGACAAGAGGAAAAAGGAACAAAGGAAAAGTAGAAATTTTAGGTCTGCTTGCTGATGCATTGGTTGTTACGTTCAAATGAATTTGGGAGCAAATTACTGATGATGACCTGGCCTCTTTCTCCTTCATTTATTTAAAGTAATTCAGGCATCTTAGCCCTGGTCTACACTACAAGGTTAGATCAAATTTAGCCGCTTTAGGTCAATTTTATAAGCAGTGCGTCTACACAACCAACCCTGTTCCGTCGACATAAAGGACTCTTAAAATTGACTGCTGTACTCCTCCCTGGCGAGGGGAGTAGTGCCAAAGTCGACCTTGCTGGGTCCAATTTGGGGTAGTGCAGACACAGCATTGTGCAATTTGATGGAATTGGCCTCCAGGAGCTATCCCAGAGTGCTCCAATGTGACCGCTCTGGACAGCACTTTCTTTGCACTAGCCAGGTACACAGGAAAATCCCTGGGAACTTTTGAATTTCATTTCTTGTTTAGTCAGCATCGCAAGCTCAGCAGCACAGGTGACCATGCAGTCCCCCCAGAGTCGCAAATGAGCTCCAGCATGGAGCAAACGGGAGACACTATATCTGATTGCTGTATGGGGAGAAGAATCTGTGCAGGCAGAACTCGGATTAAAAAGAAGAAATGCTAATATATATATTATGCCAAAATAGCACAGGGCACGGTGGAGAGAGGTTACACCAGGGGAACATAGCAGTGCTGTGTGAAAGTTAAGGAGCTCAGGCAAGCATACCAAAAGACAAACGGTCACTCCGGGTCAGAGCCCCATACATGCTGCTTCTTTGACCAGCTGCATGGCATTCCAGCGGGGGACCCTACCACTACCCCACCACTGTCCGTGGACATCTGCAAGGGGGGAGTCTCACGCAACACGGAGGAGGATTTTGTGGATGAGGAAGAGGAGGAGCATGAGCAGCAGGCAAGCGGTGAATCCATTCTCCCCAGCAGCCAGGACCTTTTCATCACCCTGGAGCCAAAACCCTCCCAAGGCGGGTTCCCGGACCCTGAAGCCAGAGAAGGCGCCTCTGGTGAGTGCACATTTGTAACTACAGTACAGGGGTTAAAAGCAATTGTGTTTAATGTTTGATTTGCTCTGAAGAATTGGGATGCATTTGTGGCCAGCACAGCTACTGGAAAAGTCTGTTAACGTGTCTGGGGATGGAGCGGGAATCCTCCAGGGACATCTCCAAGAAGCGCTCCTGGAGGTACTCTGAAAGCCTTTGCAGAAGGTTTCTGGGGAGGGCTGCCTTATTTTGTGCTCCACGGTAGGACACTTTACCACGCCAAGCCAGTAGCAAGAAGTCTGGAATCATTGCAGCACAAAGCATGGCAGCGAATGGTCCTGGGTTTTGGTCGCATTCATGCAATATTTCTGTGTTAGCCTCAGGAGAGTGATATCATTCATGGTCACCTGGTTGAAATAGGGGAATTTTTGAAAGGGAACAGTAAAAGGACCCCGTTCATGCTGGGCTGTTTGCGCTTGGCTAAAAGGGATCATCCCGGAGAATAGCCACGCAATGGGGTTGGGGGAGATGTGTGCTGCACATCCACCCCAAAACAGCAGCCCCTCCTTTTAAATGGCAAACCCAGCCGGCATTGCTTGCTTTGGGAAAGGAGGGTGCTGCAGTTTGAAACCATTCCCACATGTTATGAAGGCATAAGAAGCTAACCCCGCGGACCCTTTGGCTTACCATGGCTGCCAGGAAACTGAATTCTGTTGCCCAGCCATGTGTGATGTGTCACCATACCGGCAGACGCTCAATATAAAAGGCAAAATATGACCTTGTACCTAAAGCACATGTGCTGTCTGCTGTGAATTGCTTGATTCACTGTGAAAAAGTGTTTTGTTCTCAGAAATGTATCTTCTTAAATTTTACTCTCCCTTTTTATCCCCCCTGCGGTGCAAATGTTTCTGTGTTCCCTGTATCATCTCCATCCCTGAGGTTATCGCAGATTAGAAGGTGAAAAAAATGCACTCACGATGATATGTTTCCCGAGCTCATGCAGTCCTCCCGCACTGATAGGGTACAGCTGAATGCATGGAGGCGTTCAGGGGCAGAGGCCAGGAAAGCATTCAGTGAGCGTGATCAGAATACGCAGGAGGTGATGCTGCGGTTAATGGGGGAGCAAACGGACATGATCAGGCATCTGGTGGAGCTGCAGGAAAGGCAACAAGAGCACAGAGTGCCGCTGCATCCACTGTGTAACCGCCTGCCCTCCTCGCCAAGTTACATATCCTCCTCACCCCGATACCCAAGAACGTAAGGGGGGGAGGCTCCAGGCCCCCAGCTAGCCATTCCACTCCAGAGGATGGCCCAAGCAACAGAAGGCTGTCATTAAAACAGCTTTGATTTTAGTGTGGCCACAATAAGCAATGTGGCCTTGTCCTTCCCTCCTCCCCAACCCCACCCGGGCTACCTTGTCAGTGATCTCCCTTTATTTTAAAAAAAAAAAAAAATGCATACATTCAAAACAGGGCAGCTCTCATCTTGGTATTCATGCGCTTCAGGGCGGGGAAAGCAACTCACAAAGTTCCAGGAAAGTGGCCTTACGCATGCAAAAGTTCCGCAGTCACTGGGAATCATCCCATACCCACAACACTGTGCAATCCCACCAGTCTCTGTGCTTGTTTGCCAGGCCCAGAATTTGCGTTCCACTGTATCAACCTGCCCTACTGCTGCCAGGGTGTCCCAATTGCCACATCTCGTGCGTTCAGGAACGTCAGTCTCCATGTCCTCTTCACAATCATCCTCATGCTGGCATCTCCTAGCCAGGTTCTGCCGGATAATGCACCAGCTGTTTACAATGCTCACAACAGCAGTGCTGAGCTGGCGTCTGCATGGGTAACCCAGGATAAAAGGCCTGAAATGATTGTCTGCCATTGCTTTCACGGAGGGAGGGAGGGGAGACTGAGGACATGTACCCAAAACCACCCATGGCAATGTTTTTGCCCTGTCAGGTATTGGGAGCTTAACCCAGAATTCCAATGGGCAGTGGAGACTGCAGGGACTGTGGGATAGCTACCCACAGTGCACCACTCTGTGAGTCAATGCTAGCCACAGTATTGAGGACGCACTCCACCGATTTAATGCGCTTAGTGGGGACATACACAATTGACTGTATAAAATCGCTTTCTAAAGATCAACTTGTATAAAATTGACCTAATTTTGTAGTGTAGACATATCCTTAGAATTATCTCATATTTTTTTAATCCGTTTCCAATAACTGGAAACAGATCATTTTGAAGACTTAACACAATGTTTCAATACTAGAAAAATACTTGCATCGACAAAAAATTAGTTGATGTTGAATATGTAGTGCTCCATACATTGAAAACATGAATGGACTCATTCAACTTACTGTACTATACATACAGTATGATGGGGGCTAATTTAGCTATAACTAATCAGGAAAAAGATCTTGGAGTCATCGTGGATAGTTCTCTGAAGACGACCACATAGGGTGCAGCGGCAGTCAAAAAAGCAAACGGGATGTTAGGAATCATTAAAAAAGGGATAGAGAATAAGATGGACAATATCTTATTGCCCTTATATAAATCCATGGTATGCCCACATCTTGAATACTGCATACAGATGTGGGCTCCTCATCTCAGAAAAGATATACTGGCATTAGAAAAGGTTCAGAGAAGAGCAACTAAAATGATTAGGGGTTTGGAAGGGTCCCATATGAGGAGAGATTAAAGAGGCTAGGACTTTTCAGCTTGGAAAAGAGGAGACTAAGGGGGTATATGATAGAGGTCTATAAAATCATGAGTGTTGTGGAGAAAGTGAATAAGGAAAAGTTATTTACTTGTTTCCATCATATAAGAACTAGGGGCCACCAAATGAACTTAATGGGCAGCAGGTTTAAAACAAAATGAAGTTCTTTACACAGTGCACAGTCAACCTGTGGAACTCCTTGCCTGAGGAGGTTGTGAAGGCTAGGACTACAATAGGGTTTAAAAGAGAGCTGGATAAATTCATGGAGGTTACGTCCATTAATGGCTATGAGCCAGGATGGGTAAGGAATGGTGTCCCTAGCCTCTGTTTGTCAGAGGGTGGAGATGGATGGCAGGAGAGAGATCACTTGATCAGTACCTGTTAGGTTCACTCCCTATGGCATTGGCCACTGTCGGGAGACAGGACACTGGGCTGGAGGGACCTTTGGTCTGGCCCAGTGTGGCCGCTCTTCTGTTCTTATGACTCCTTGCAATTGATTCATAGCTGGAAAAAATGTGTTGGCGCTGCAGGCATTTCCGCAGCTCCTCTTCCACGTCCAATCACATCGCATTTTTGCACGGTGCCCCTGAACAAAGCTCTCTCTGTGATACCTTGCAAGCACGCTCCGTGGGAATTCATGTCTGCAACGCAAAACTTGTAAGTCAGTTCCTGAATACTAAAGAGAAACTAACCCTGCAAAAGCCGCCTCAAGTAATCTGGCTTTAGACAGTGATCAAAGTGGATCTGTAGTGCAAGATCCAGATGTTTCCTGCTCAGTAAAGCAGATACAAACTGAGTTAAACACAAATTTGTGTTGACTGCCCCTCCTAACCAGACTGTGTACTTGACAATCTGTTCAACCAAAAAATATTGAATTTTGATATAAATAAAAATAGCAAAGGGAAATCCAAAATATTAAACTTGCTAATCAATCTTATACTAGGTCTCTAGCTTGTCAAGTAAACAAAATAAAGCTAATGGTATTGGCTTTGCTCCTAGGCAGTTATTTGGGGTTTTTTTTAATGGTCAATTCAATAAAACCAAACTAAATTTCAAAATACTTCACGAGATTCTGATTCGACTCAATCCATATTTCTCACTTCATTTTTTTTAAACCAAGTTGATGTTGCAGGATCTTTCTTCTCAACTTACATCAGACCCATCTGGTTGCAGCTAATAAGGAATTGTTTCAAATGCTGACTTAATTGTCCAGTGAAAGTCCCAACAATGGGACCCATCTGATCATTAAGTTAAATGTTCAAAAATTATTTCCTTTTGTGATTATGGTTTTAGGAGTTCCTGGTTAACAAATAATCCAGAACATAACATTTCAGATTGCAAAAGTATCATTGCAATCAATGGTATTTGTGATACCCCAGAATTGGTTATGTGCTGATTAAGTAAGGACACCTGCGAAAACAGTGCTCCAATACTATAGCTTCCACCCCGGAGCCAGGGGGCTCATTAGATATACAGCCTTGCAGAATCTTGTTCACCAGAGATGCATAGGAAGCTTTCCTGTGTGTGTGTATGACCAATGCATCCAGCTTCTGCAGAGTACAAGCACTTAAGGTCTATGATTACAAAAGAATCTCAAATATGATACAAGTAACCAATGCTGCCATTGAGAGCAACTGCAGCTGTTGTTCTGTCGGGCTGAAGAGGGAACTCTCCTGCCTCTGTATTGCCAACCTCAAGCATTAAAAATCATGAGACTGTCTTTAAAATCCGTTTTTTTTTAAATGGGTTTCTTACGTTTGCCTTCTAGTTTTTAGCCTTTAGGGTTCATGTTTTCAAAAAAAAAAAAAAAAATTCTCCACAACCATAACTAGAATATTTCCTTGGTGGGTTTTTGAAAGCGGAGTCCCACGTAATGACCGGTCTCCAGGAGTTGGGACATTAAGGAAAACACCAAATATTGCAAGACCTGTAGTAAAACTGTGACACTTTGGACCCATGTGGGCCTCTGCCTTTGCCGTACAACTGAGTAAATGGAGAAGCAGCTGCAATGGTCCCCTTCTGGCACTTCTGGACTCTTCCCTACTCTGGGCCAGTTTACAGGGGCACTGAAGACTAGCAGTTGCCCTGGGCTGCACATTTTCTGGGTCAGGTTTCTCTCCCATCATTTACCATTGGCCTAAAACTCAAAATTTTGAAAACTGGGTTTTTTGACGAAAAGTTTCTGCATCAAGTGTCTGTTCTGCAGAAATGTTCTTTATTTTTTTATTGTAAAACATTTTGGTCAAACCAAATTGTTCATTTTGGAAACCCTGCTACACTGCTTCATGGGGACTGTAGCTGAGTTATTTCATGTCCACATTGCCTTGTGGGCTGGGCTCCCCATCTAGACTACATCTTCCATGAAGACTGTCACTTCCAGTCTTCCCCAAATCCGTGCCCTCTGTGCTGCAAGTGGGAGATGTAATCTGACCAGGCGGCCCGGCCTAAAGAGGAGAATGGGAGCATGAAGCACTGTAATTTCCAAATCAATGTTTCATTGAAAAATTAGACAAAAATAATATTCATTTTTAATTTAAAGTTTGGGGAGGCGGGGAGGGAAAACATTTCCCAACCTGCTCTACTGTAGAGGCCTGTCCCGGAGTACCTCTCCTCTGCCGTCCTGCCCTGTTCTCCCACAGCCAGTCCCAGACTGTCCCCACCCATCAGCCTCCCTAGGGAAAGAAACCTGCTTTCTTTATCACCTACACAGTTGAGGACAAAGACCGCAGCTGCTCCAGGGACCCTTCCTTAGATAGGGCTTTAGGTAGAGCAGAATCACTGGGCCCTCTGTGGCTGGAAAAGTGGGCTGCACACAGCAGAGAGATAAGGCAGCTGATGAGAAGATTGGGGTCTGAAGAGATGTGAAGGTGCTCAGGCCTCACTTGCAGGGGCTGCAGGGTGACTGAGTGGAGGGGGTGATGGGACAAGTAAAGTGGACGAGCTGAGCAGAGTGATGTAGGCATGGAGAGTTGAGGGCTTGCTGTGAGGTGTGCCGCTATGACATCTGTGCAAATGGGTTGAAGGAGTGGACTAAGAATATGCAGAGGGATGTGACTAAATCTCCTGTGTGTGTGGTTGTCTGGGTGGAGTGTGCAGGGTTGCAGGTGTTTGGTGTTAAGGGTTGGCCTGGTGAGTGTTCCTGACAGTCTTGCAAGCCTGTATTACGTTACTCTCTTTAATAATGTATGTACCCCAGATAGTTCTGACAGATGTGTATATAAACCTGATAAGATTATCACGGTTACAGAAGAGGCTCATGACTTAAACCAGTGGAATAAGACTTCATAATCTTTATTCTTGACAAATACGCTTTAACTGTCTGTTCCCTGAGTTGTACTTTTAATACAAAAAATATTTAGGATGAAAATATTGTGCAAAGAAAAAGGACCTTGTGTGCCACAATAGACTACTGAAGAAAGAGCCAAACTTTCCGGGGAAGGTGTTATGTAATAAGTATAATCTTTAAAACATAACACTTTTTTTCTGGAAATTGTTTCACAAATGTATCATTCACATTTTGCAAATGCAAAGCACATAAGAGACTTTTCTGAGATGTCAGTGCGTTGGCAAAGCTGGGAATAAACCTAGAGCTAAGTCGTCTTGCCTACATTAAGTTAAAGAAAGCTAATATAATATGATACGATCTTCCTCATAATTAATACAAAATCAATTTAACAAACAGATACTGTATTATAATGTGCAACTGCAAATTAAAATACAGCAAAGTATTTCCTGATTTTTCCAGGTATTACTTACAATTCCCAAGCACCCATCAACCTTTTAGACTAAGTTAAGGGAGCAAGACCGGATGCTTTTTCCATGAGTTTAATAGCTGATTGTGAAGCAATGTACTTATGATCAGGGACATCCTCAGAACCTACAGCAGGTGAGCTACAGTTCTGTATAAGATTTGCATGTAAGTTGTAATGAAATGACCTGACATGTACTTGATAAATAATAATTTCCATCTTCAAAGCACTTAGCTAACAGTCTTATATATTCAACTCCTGGTCAGTGTAGCCAGTAGGTAAAGTTGTAGAGAGAAAACCCAACCTGCTCAATTCCTGCAGTACAATCCGAATCAAAGGACTGGAAGCAGAGATGAGCTGTGCTTGCCGGCGTGGTGTGGGGGAGGGGGTTCAGAGCAAGCGCAGTCGGCTTTAGCAATGTCGTTGAATATGCTCATTCTGTGTGAGCATGCTCATTACAAGCGAACAGCAAATTGGTGGGGGAGGGGGAACATGACCCCCTATGCCCCTCACCCACCCACACATCGCCTCCGATGGGAAGCGGCCTTGAGATGTCTTTAAGGCAGTCCTCTGCACTCAAGGCAGGACTAAGTATTATCTAGACCAAGGGTGGGCAAACTTTTAGGCCTGAGGGCCACATCGGGGTTCTGAAACTGTATGGAGGGCTGGGTAGGGAAGGCTGTGCCTCCCCAAACAGCCTGGACCCTGCCCCCTATCCGCCCCCTCCCACTTCCTACCCCCTAACTGCCCCCTCAGAACTCCTGACCCATCCAACCCCCCCTTCTCCTTGTCCCCTGACCGCCCCCTCCCAGGATCCCCTGCCCCTAATAGCCGCCCTGGGACCCCACCCCCTATCCTGTCCCCTGACTGCCCAGCCCCCTATCCACACCCCCACCTCCTGATAGGCCCCCCGAAACTCCCACACCTATCCACCCCCCCACCCCATTCCCTGTCCCCTGTCTGCCTTCCCCGCCCCCCCAACTTCCGCCCCATCATAGAATCATAGACTTTAAGGTCAGAAGGGACCATTATGATCGTCTAGTCCGACCTCCTGCACAACGCAGGCCACAGAATCTCACCCACCCACTCCTGTAACAAACCCCTAACCTATGTCTGAGCTATTGAAGTCCTCAAATCGTGGTTTAAAGACTTCAAGGTGCAGAGAATCCTCCAGCAAGTGACCCGTGCCCCACGCTGCAGAGGAAGGCAAAAAACCGCCAGGGCCTCTGCCAATCTGCCCTGGAGGAAAATTCCTTCCTGACCCCAAATATGGCGATCAGCTAAAGCCTGAGTATGTGGGCATGACTCACCAGCCAGACACCCAGGAAAGAATTCTCTGTAGTAACTCAGATCCCACCCCATCTAACATCCCATCACAGGCCATTGGGCATATTTACTGCTAATAGTCAAAGATCAATTAATTGCCAAAATTAGGCTATCCCATCATACCATCCCCTCCATAAACTTATCAAGCTTAATTTTGAAGCCAGATATGTCTTTTGCCCCCACTGCTCCCCTTGGAAGGCTGTTCCAGAACTTCACTCCTCTGATGGTTAAAACCTTAATCTAATTTCAAGTCTAAACTTCCTGGTGGCCAGTTTATATCCATTTGTTCTTGTGTCCACATTGGTACTGAGCTTAAATAATTGCTCCCCTCCCCTGGTATTTATCCCTCTGATACATTTATAGAGAGCAATTCTATCTCCCCTCAACCTTCTTTTCGTTAGGCTATACAAGCCAAGTTCTTTGAGTCTCCTTTCATAAGACAGGTTTTCCATTCCTCAGATCATCCTAGTAGCCCTTCTCTGTACCTGTTCCAGTTTGAGTTCATCCTTCTTAAACATGGGAGACCAGAACTGCACACAATATTCCAGATTAGGTCTCACAATCGCCCCTGTCCCCTGACTGCCCTCCGGGACCCACTCCCCCTCCCCCTCTGCCCCCCCGCCCCCTCACCATGCTGCTCAGAGCACCAGGACTGGCTGCCGCGCTGCCCGGCAGGAGCTTGCAGTCCCACCGCCCAGAGCGCTGGCAACACGGCGAACTAAGGCTGCGGGGAAAGGGGGACAGCACGGGTGGGGCCGGGGGCTAGCCTCCCTGGTCAGGAGCTCAAGGGCCGGTCAGGAGCTCAAGGGCCAGCCAGGACGATCCCGCGGGCCGGATGTGGCCCACGGGCCGAAGTTTGCCCACCTCTGATCTAGACCATCCCTGACAGATGTTTGTCTAACCTGCTCTTAAAAATCTTCAATGATGGAGATTCCACAGCCTCCCTAGGCAATTTATTCCAGTGCTTAACCACCCTGACAGGAAGTTTTTCCTAATGTCCAACCTAAACCATCCTTGCTGCAATTTAAGCCCATTGCTTCTTGTCCTATCCTCAGAGGTTAAGGTGAACCATTTTTCTCCCTCCTCCTCCTTTTATGTACTTGAAAACTGTTATCATGTCCCTCTCCGTCTTCTCTTTTCCAGACTAAACAAACCCAATATTTTCAATCATCCCTCATAGGTCATGTTTTCTAGACCTTTAATCATTTTTGTTGCTCTTCTCTGGACTTTCTCCAGATTGTCCACATCTTTCCTGAAATGTGGCACCCAGAACTGGACACAATATTCCAGATGAGGCCTAATCAGCGCGGAGTAGAGCGGAAGAATTATTTCGTGTCTTGCTTACAACACTCCTACTAATTCATCCCAGAATGACGTTTGGTTTTTTTTGCAACAGTTACACTGTTGACTCATATTTAGCTTGTGATCCATGATGACTCCCTCCTCCCCGACCCAGATCTCTTTCCACAGTACTCCTTCCTAAGCAGTCATTTCCCATTTTGTATGTGTGCATCTGATTGTTCTTTCCTGAGTGGGCTACTTTGCATTTGTACAATGCGTGAATAGAATCAATTAGAACCATTAGCCATCTGAGCAAATATGCAGAAAGCTATTATATAACCTACAAATATATAGGTGTGTTCTTCAGCTGTGACCACAGCATTGATTTTGCCACTTTAGGGATTAATCTTGAAGAATACACATTTAAAATTAGAGGGGTAAATTGAAAGAATAAGACATTGTCCTTCAGTTTTAAAGAACTGTGGTACTCCATTGTGGTAGTGCTCATGAAAACAAGCAAAGGTCTCCTGCACCTGATTGATCTTGTATGGTAATACAAACTGATCTAAAGAAAGTTTTGCCATATATCCTCATGAACCCAAGAAAAGCATTCCTCCAATGATTGCTCTCCATTTAGTACAACAAGTAGGTTAGATACTCAATTACCACTAGAGGGCAGCATTCAGTTTTTAGTAGAAAGAGATTGAGATAGTTATCATTTGTTATATAGGAGGAATTGTCGTATGTATGATGCTTTGATTGCATTTGCAATGTCGAAGCAGAAGCATATCCATGAGAAGAAAAATAACAAGGTAAAATTATTCACATTACAAAGAATATTAAGATGATGGGAGCACTTTGGAGAAAACCCAAATCATGAAGTGTTGTGTCTCCAGCTCCAGTGAGTCTTGAAGAAACAATATGCTTGTTCCTTCTGGCCAGAAAATTGGCACTGATTTTATGGCCGACTGGGTGGGAGCAAGGGTGAGCAAAGAGATGGCTCCAAGACTGAAGGGATGTGGTCATTCCCCAGGATCCATAGTGGATTATACTTTGCAAGGGGGAGACCAATTTCCAAGGAAATAAGAGACTGTGTGTAGAGTACCCCTGCTTGCCCCCCAACCCCCAGCTAATCGAAAGTAACAAACTAGCTTATTCTTAGTAGCAAGCACTTAAATAATTGCTCCAAGAGCTTTGCCAAAGCATGAGGTTTTACCACCCAGCTGAGTAACCATCATGATATTTGAGCTGCTTCCGTAACATAAAGGTAATTATTAGAAGAGCCATGGATGTTTAAAGACAATGTTGCTGTGACTGACTGTTTGGACTGAAAATAATATGAAGCAGGTAGTCTTCTGTGAGTGCAGACAACTGAAAACACAGAGAAGTAAATAAGAGATTAATTCTGCTTGATTGCCTTAAAGCTAACACAAGTTCAATGAATGCTCGCAGTTAATTCCTTTCAAGCACTTATTTCACAGTGCTCTTTTGAAGAAGGACCCATGTTGACTGATCACGGCCAGGGATACTATTGCCCTTAACCTCAGAATGATTCAGATCTCGTCTCATGTTAAACACCACAAGCTGTTCAGATGCCTGTGTTATGTCTGACCTCTTTTTGAGAATAGACTTAACAGAGTTAGGCCATTACCTCGTGAACACAACTTGTCAAACTTGTAAATGGAGATTTTGAACAGAGTCTGTATAGTTTGAAGTAGAGAAATGTGATGAGGTGATAGGAAAAGCAGCTCGAGATAAAGGCTTTTCATAAACTGGAACGGTTTAAGATGTTGAAATCCCCATATGTAATGCACTAAATTTACACAATGCTTAAAAAACAGGGTAAGAGATGTTTCCCAAAGAGTTTACAGTCTGTGGGCCCAAGCCTGCAAGGTGTTGAGCATCCGCTATTCCCAGGGCACTCAATGGCAGCTGAGGGTGCGCCACATCTCAGGACTGGCCTCCAAACTCAACCAGACAAATACAAGGAGACACTAGATGACAGGCTAGCAGCAGAGAGATGGAGAGATTATTAAGATAAAACTGATCGTGAGAAGTGAGATGTGGGGGAGAATAAAGGGGAGGGTTTGCACAAGAATAAGATGTTTTTTCTAGGTGGAGGGGGCAGGGTTGCTGAGGGAACTATGTTGTGAGGGTAGAAAAGAAGTAGTAAAGTGAAAAGTAGGGCTGTAAATTAATTGCAGTTAATGCAAAACAAATTAACAATTAAAAAGTCAAGATTAATCACAGTTTTAATCACTCTGTTGTTAATAGAATACCAATTTAAATTTATTGTAAATTTTTTTTGATGTTTTTCTACATTTTCAAATATATTGATTTCAATTATAACACAGAATACAAAGTGTACAGTGCTCACTTTATATTACAACTGTGCTATGCGAATGCCTGTTCTCACTTTCAGGTGACATTGTAATAAGAAGTGGGCAGCATTGTCTCCCATAAATGTAAACAAACTTGTTTGACGTAGTGATTGGCTGAACAAGAGGTAGGACTGAGTGAACTTGAAGGTTTGAAAGCTTTACATTGATTTGTTGTTGAGCGCAGTTATCTTAAAAAAAAAATTGTAAATTGGATTTTCACGATAGAGATTTGAATGAGGTGAATTGAAAAATAGTATTTCTTTTGTTTATCTTTTCTACAGTGCAAATATTTGTAATAAAAAAATAATGTAAAGTGAGCACTGTACACTTTGTATTCTGTGTTGTAATTGAAATCGGTAGATTTGAAAATGTAAAAAAAATCCAAAAATATTGATAATACATTTAAATTGGTAGTCTATTATTGTTTAACAGTGAGATTAAAACTGCAATTAATCATGACTATTTTTTTAAATCTCGCAATTAATTGCGATTATTTTTTTTAATCGTTTGACAGCCCTAGTGAAAAGACTGGGAAGACTGTAAGAAGCAAGGGATGGGTGTCGAATTAAAGCAGACTTGAATGTACAAATATGAATGAACTCAGCCTCATGCCATGCCTGAGAGAGAGGTAAGTAAAAGTGTGATAACACATTCTTTCCAGACAGGTAGCCTTAGGCATGAATATTAGTGATTTCCCCAAGGAGTCTGTGATGGGGTGTACAAACCCCACAATGGGCAACAAGGGGCTAAGGGATTATTTTGGGCTCAGCCAGCTCCCCACCACCACACACACACCTGCAGCAAATGCTCCATCTGCTGGAGGAATTAAAAGACAGGGAATTAGCTCATTTGGGTGGCAGAGCTGGAGGTGAGCAGACCTCTGCAGCTCCGGCAGGGCAGAGCAGAGCAGAGCAGAGCAGAGCACAGCACAGCACAGCACAGCACAGCACAGCACAGCACAGGGAAGCCTAAAGGCTCTGACACAGCTGCCCAAAGGCCCTCGGAGACACACCCCAGAGACAACCAGAGAGGGAAGAATCCTGTGGACCTTGAACATTGGTAACTTCCTCTTACTTATTGTGGTTTGGATTTTCCCACCGGGGAAGGCCTTGGATTAAGCGTTGGCCCGGGGAGGGCAGCCTTAAGCAGCCTTGGTTGCCAGACTACTGGTAGCCCAAAGGGCCCTGGGTCGGAGCCCAGTAGAGTGAGAGGGCCCGGACTCCCCTCCCCACAACCCCCTTGGCAGTCAGGTGTTGCAGCTGTTCCACTCGGCCATGCTCCCCAACCAAACCCCGAGCGAGGAGCATTACAGAGTCCCAGTGAGGCAGTGGCATAGCTGGGAATGGAACACAGGCATCTGATACCTAGGACCCTGCTCTTATCATTTGAGCACTCTCACTGGTACTTAATGTAAGCAGAGTCAGGATGAGCTCCACCCTGACATCTGGTGGTGAGGTGTGGCAAGTTGTGGAAAAGAACTTCAGGGGCTGATCTCATTTGCATAGGCACACCCATCCCGCCTAGAATGAGGCCATAGCTGCCCAAATGGTCACTTTGGCTGTTGTGGGATCCCCAGTGTCTCTGTTATTGGGGCGGGAAGAATAAATTATTACCCTGATTATGGGAACTGTGCTTGGAACTGTACTTGGCCTTTTGTTATGATGGAGGGACTCACCATCAACTAAGTAGCACTCGCTAAGCAAGGGACATGGGTTCCAAAACTCTGTGAATTGAGAGAGGCTTGAGACAGGTATTTGTACCTGGTGGTGTGGGCCCCTTTGTGAGGGCCTGAAACACCAATTGCACCTCTGTCTCTCTCCACTGTGGAATGTCAGAGCTAATTTTGGGTCTATTAAGAGTCTTGCTACAGGTACTGGGCTGAATTCACTTTGGCCTTATGGTGCACCAGCACTAAGGCTCCCACTACTATGAGCTGAAATCACTGAGAGCTGAAATCACTGAGCACTGTGTCAAGTAGTGGGGAGCCGGAAGAACCAGAGTGCAGCGGTGCTGTTCGTGGATATGCTGGTGGAGTGTTCGTGAGACGGCGAGGTGAGCTGTGCAGAGCGGAGCCGTTCGTGAGACGGCGAGCTGAGCAGAGCTGTTCGTGAGACCGCGAGCTGTGCAGAGCGGAGCCGCTTGTGGTGGAGCGGAGCCGTTCGTGAGACAGCAGAGCCCTGTGGGGCAGTCAGCTTCAGGACACGTAAGGTGCCCCTTACCTCTTCCACACACAGGCACATTTTAGCCAGACTGGGGAGTAACACTCTGCAGATGAACTTCTGAACTCTGGGGCTGGGCTTTTGAACTTTGGGTGATTTGTGGATTGCTGGACTCAAGAGATGTTTGGGTTCTGGGACTCAAGAACCCGAGGGAAAGGATGTGGCCCAATTTGCTGGGGTGGGTTTTTGCTCATGGTTTGGTTAATGAACACTAGTTGTGGTGTTTCCCCAAATTAATGCTGATGTCGTTTACCTCATGTTATTAAAGATTCTCTGCTACACCGAGACTCTGTGCTTGCGAGAGGGGAAGTATTGCCTCTTTGAGGCGCCCAGGGGGTGTGTAAGATTTTCCCAGGTCACTGGGTGGGGGCTCGAGCCAGTTTTGCATTTGCTTTGATGAGAGGGAACCCCTTTGTACTGAACCTGGCCCTTGTTGCTATCAACTGGGCCTGGCAGAAGGGTTACATTAATATTCTGAGACTATGGTCTGATCACTGGTTCTTAAAAACACAAATGCTGTGACAAGGTGGCAATCAATGTCATTTGCTATAGGGCAAGGGGGTCAGCTGTCCATACCCTCCCCCAACCTGGCTTTGCGCCCCCCCCCACCCCCCCGCCAGACTTATCATAGGTCAACATGCTCCATTATAGCTTCCACTTTTTGCCCCCAGCCCAGATTTTGGACGCAGTCAATAGGAAAGCAATAATTGCCTAGTTCTTCTCATTGGTGATGCTGCTTTGGTCAGAGAACGTTCTATGTGCTGACACAACTGGGCCTCCCCCAGAATTTTTCTGAAACAATGCCTCTGGTGGCGATGCAACAATATTGGTGAAGAACAGAGTTGAATTGTTTGTGTCGGTCATCAAATAAATGATTTGTCTGTAATCTTTATTCAACCAGCTGTACGAAAACCAAAACAAAAAATGATTTGCTATGTTTGACGGTCTGTAGTGCAGGGCAAAAACTGCTGCTTCTGTTGGATTTTAGCACAGTCCACATTTCCACCTGCTAAATGAGAGGCTGGGGGATAATGTAGACAACTGTGAGGGTGACTCAGAAGCAGCCTGGTAGTGTTGACGCACACAGACAAATGATGAGCAATCTTGGAAAATCCTTCCTTTCCTTTCAAGGAACCTTTATCTTAATGTAAATCTTGCTGCTGGGGCAGCATATAGAAATGCCATCATGAATTAGAACAAGGTAAGCTGGAATTTATCTCCCATTAAATAAAAAGGCCTAACTGGAACATTTCATATTAGGATTAGATCAAGAATCCATTAAAAAAATGAGAAGAAAACTATTCCTTATAGAAGTCAAAAATTAGGTCTAATCTTTTGTTTCTGATATATGTCGGCAAGTCATAACGCCAAGTGCTGTGAACCCGTCAGAGCTTATAAAGTGAGCAGGCCTCAGGAGTTTCAATATTTGCATACCAGATCTCTGGGAGCACACAGGTGCTGCTGGAATTGATTCAATAGGTGCACTCTTCTCTTTTAGTTACCCCACATGGTATTAGGTGTCTCTGCTGGATTTGCTATCTTCTGGCTGAGATATTACAATGAGACCCTGACCTCTAACAGTCATTAAAGACCCCTCTAATACTTATCCTAAGGATAGGTTTGTTGAAACCCAAGTCAAATTCTAGTACTTGTGAATACATTATTCCGGCCTAAGACCTCCTCTGTGGTATACATTGAACATAGTCTTCATTTCCTACACTAAACTGTTGATTATTAGTCAGTCAACTTGCAATTTCATCCAGAATCTCATGATATCTGATGATTTTTCTTACACCCCAGGCTCTGGAATCATGTGATTACATGAGACTCTCAGCTGCTACTTTCTTAAAAAGCTTCTAGCCCTCATGGTTGCAGAGAAAAGCTTGAAACATGAACAGAGTGCACTGTAAAGACTGAGAAAGAAGAAGGTTAAAAAAAAAAATACATACATATTACTTACCAAAATGATTTTTAAGCTTCTTGTGATTTGAGGTGCTGATCCATGATTTTTTTAACACAATACTGTTGCTTATTCTCTGAGTGTCCAAAAATGTGCTAGGTACCGTGCAGAATAATATAAATGTGTGGTCCCTGCCTTGAGAGAACTTACATTCTAAAGTTTAAACAAAACACAATGCAACAGTGGGGAGCAAACAAAGTGAGGAGAGAGCTAGGCCATGCAGAAGCTTAGGTAAGTCATGCTCATGCCTTGAAGGTTAAGGGTGCGTATTTCACAATCTTGCAAAAATATTTTTGCATTTTAAAACACACTTTTGATCTGGTTTGTTTCTACACCAATATATTTGGTGAGCAATAAAGAACTGATGAGATTGGAGGAGGGAGTGAAAGTGAGAGCAGAGAGGATGCAGGGAGGTGAGGTTATGGTATGTGGAGAGAGGAGGCAAGGTGGAGGGGGACAGAAATAAAATTTCTTAGGACCAGAAGAACAAAGATGATGACATGGCGAGGTGGGAGGGTGTGTGTGTGTGTGTTTAAAAACAGTTGGCATTAGAGACAATTGCAGATTGGTGTTGGTACTCAGTCAGGTCCTGGAATGGAAGCAGTGATGTCAAGATGATGAGGCAAAAAATGTCAAGGGCCCTTGAATGGATGCTGTTGCTGGCTGTGACAACCTCTAGGAGTCTGGTTGGGCAGTGTTGCTTTTTCAGCTAATCTCTTCTACCCCAGCAGTGGTTGTCAAAGTAGGAAACTGTTCAGCAACCTTCAGGTGCTCACCTGATTAGATACAGGTATTTTATTCTCTTTTTACAAAATATAAGGATCTTTTGTTAACTGTGCCTTCCTCTTTTTTTGTGGAGGTGTTTCTATTAGTTGTTGCATCTTTTATTAGTGATGGCTAGTTTATCCATGTACATGCTTTTAAAAAGTCATATTGATTGTATAGTTTTCACCAAGCTGTAAATAAAGACAAGGAAATGAAATGCTAAAAGCTTTATAAATTCAACTTCAGGATTGCACAGTTAAGCTCACTGAATGCCAGGAAACACAAAAATTAAGCAGAAATGAGTTTAAAAAATATGCTAGTGTCCTGCTTTGATATTCTCATTCTTTTGCTAGCTGCTGTCTGAGAAACATGGTGTAGCAGCATGAACTGACCTACATCTTTAAACTATTGTTACATCTGTAATAGTAATTTCTTCATTTCTCAAAGTAGCTCATCCTGCAGGCCAGTTTGAAAAGCTGTGCAATCACTGGTAGTTCATGGACTTGGATTAAGAACCTCTTACCTAGGTAAACTTAGCAGCATTTCTATCGTACTCTTCAGTGTTCTCTGACCTTTTACAGTCGAATGCGTTAGGGCAAGTCTAGTCGTGCAGGCTGATTTTCTCTCTTTGGATCCATAGAACACTACAGTTCAGGTAAGATGGCTTGTCTCTAAAGGGAGTACTAGGTATGGTGCCCTTGTCACGCAAAGGTGCACCGGGGTGGAGAAAAAGGCACCCTACCTTGCATCCCCCCCACACTTTCCAGTGCAAATGCTTTTGGCTTGTGTGTTTTTTATCTGGATATCCTTTAGGGTTGAATCGCCCCACAGCCCCCCTCCCCCACCGCTTCCATTAGCCATGCTTAAAGAGATTTGCTGCTTACACAAATGTTGCTTTTTGTTTGTTTATGGGAAGCCCTTAATGCTTTCATTTTAAGGAGCGGGATATATTTGTTCTAATCCTTCTGTCTGAATCTGCTGCTACTCATCTTGTGTGATTTTTTTATATTTAGTTTCTTCTCCCTGTCCTCATTCCTCATATAGACATTCCACCCTCTGGGCCTGCAGTGACTGTCACTGGTGGTCACAATGCTTCCCTGTAACAGGCTACGTAAACCATATTGTGCCACTGACTGGCTTTAACTCAGCTGTGCAAGGTTACTCTGAACCCTTCCCCTGAGGGCAACTAAACCACTGAAGGAAAAAACACTTCACTGGCACATCTAGATGTGGAAATTTATTGCCATCAAAATTACAACTCTGGATTTGAGTGACTTCTGGAGAAATAACGATTACACAGAGAAGCGAGTTTGTACTTTGTGCGTCAACTTTTTGTGTTGCTTTTCTCTTCATTGATGATTGTATCTCATTCTTACCAAAATGCACACATTTTCTTCCCTACTTGTCAGTGTTCTTCCCCTTTAACTGATTCTACAGTTCTTTCACATACTGAACTCTGACGTCAATAGGAGCTAAGCACAATAGGAAGGAAGAGTAGTCTGGTGGTTAGGGCACTAGCCTAGGATTTGGGAGACCAAGCTTCAGGTCCCTGCTCTTGCCAGAGACTTCCTGTATGAGCCTGAGAAAGTCACTTAGCCTCTTTGTGCCTCAGTTCCCAATCTGTCAAATGGTGATCATAGTACTTCTTCATAGGGTTAGTGTAAAGATTATGGAGTGCTCACATATTTTGCAATTGGCATCAAGTGAGTATGTAAGATAAATGAGATGTAGGATTGATAAGAGCATATCCTTTTTTATTTAGATTCTTATATCATGTCCATCATCATGGGCTGAGCAGCTTCCAGAAGTGCATAAATGATGCGACTAGCATTTGTCCTGTGCGGTTCTTCTTTTTACCCCTCCCCAAGAAAGAGGCATAGGGCCTGACCCTGCTCCTGTTGAAGTCATTTGCAAGACTCCATCTATGTCAGGGGGACTAGGTCAGGGCCAAAGCTGAGAGTGGAGCTCTTTGCTATAATCATGTATTAGAGAAAAGGTGTCATGGAGGATGTGACGGGAAAAAAATCTCTGCTTGTATGAATGGTTTGTGAGTGTATGGCTTTGCTACTGAGATGGATTGATTCTTTCATAGACCTATCCCTAGGACTCTTGGAGACTTCATCATTCAGTTGTGTTGTGCATCATTTTTATTACAAAGTTGGGGCTTGATCTAAAGCCCGGTGTCAATGAAAGGGCTCTCACTGACTTGCGGGAGGTGAAGGATTGGGGAGAATTGTTAACATCAGTACTAATTTATTTATCTGGCTTTCACCATCATTTGTAAAAATCATACAAAATCAAGATACTATTTTATAAATACAAAGAGCAAAACAAAAGTATGATTTCAGAATCCTGAAACAACTCAATATACAGCAAAGTAATTGCTGCCTTAAAATTCATGAGTTTGCATCCACATTTCATGAAACAAGTGCTTCTGTAAATCTGCATATTTTTCATCCCTAATTTTCCCCACACCTACGTGTCTTAATACTCAACAGTAAAGATTATATGCTCTATCAAAGCAGACTCCCTATCTCTCACTGTATATTTCTTTTAAAACATATGCTCCATCCATTTTTTTAAAATGGTAGAATAAAATTCATAAGCTGATAGATAATGTGCTACAGGCCTGGTCCAAAGTCTATCAGAACCACTGACAGGACTGCCATTGACTTCAAGGGGCTTTGGATCTAGCCCAACATCCTTCCACTGTCCCACATGTTCAGTGACTTGGAGTCAGGGGGATAAATTCTGCTGCTACGCGGGAGAGCAGGGGGACTAGTCACAGTGCATAAAATTGAAAGCACGTGGCTAAGTCTTTGCAGGAGCGATACTTCAAATATGAAAAGGAGTTGAGGAAAAAATAATAAACCATCTCTGTCTTCAGCACTCCTTAGACTTAAATCTAATTTGAATACACATATTGCTATGACAACCAAAAAAAGAGCCTTTTCATAAAGTAAAATGAAGCATGGCAGCTCAACAAATATAATTTTTTTTTTTAAGGAATTTTTTTTAAATGGCAGGGCATGCTATTTAAAGAGTTCCCTATAAGAAAAATGTCTCTCTCTCTCTCTCTCTCTATATATATATATATATATATATAAAAATTCAAGTAGGCCATGTCCTTAGTCACTAGTTTATAATATAGACTTAATTACCTTGTGTTTTGGCAATAAATATATACTAGGATGTTAACGCAATTAAAAAATGAAGTTCAAATGCTTTTATTTTTACTTGCTGCCCAAGTTTTGAACCTTCTTAAGATCTAGCCTCAAAGAAACAGTATGTCCTGTTCTGAATATGACCTGTGGGTGCTCCATACATGCATTGGGTTCTGTTCTTCCCTAGATATATGGATATCTTTCAGCATCATAATTAATTATGCTGGTATCTTCACTTGATCATATAAATTACTAAGAGGAAAACATACTGCCAAGGGACTTGGTTTGCACATCAGCTAAATTTTTTTATCGATAGACTGTTAGGTTATGCATTTTCATTTGCCTTGTAGATTTAAATCTTCCATCTGATCTCTAGCATTTAAGCAGAATCTATTAAACATGGGAGACAGAATCTTATTTCAGAACATGTGCTGCTGAGCAGGTGCACACAGGAACAGTAGTGGTTGCAGAGCAAAAAGTCTGCATATCAGCAATTACCTTGAGGACTGATTTTGCTCCCAGTAATTTCAATAGGAGCAAGATTGGGCCTTGAATCATTAGATTCAAATTTCTGCAAAGCTTTATGTATATACTTAACTTTGCAAACTATTATTAGTCTCATTGAAGTCAAGGGACTGCTGATAGTGCATCTAGTTAAGCACATACATGACGTACCTAAGACTTTGTAAGATCAGAGCCTGACACTTCTATCCTGCAAACTGCCAATTTTTAATATGGTGTTTAATGCGTCATCCCAGAGCATTTTGCAGGACAAGAGCTTATTACTTTACAATAATGTTGACCATTGACCCCCCCCAACCTGATCATAGAGCATTTATAATTTTGGGTAAAATATAATTTAATTTATTTGCTAAACATGCATATAGGAATATTAATGAAAGTTATAAAGTTGTAACAGCAAATAGGAGACAGGCTGTTTTATCCGTATGAGGACTTGTGGGAGTGGTCGTGCTAAAAGGTTGAATTTTAGCTAAAACTTGCAGGCCCAAGAAAATAACCGCAGATCATAAATTCTGCACTCTCATTTGGACAGACAAACAACTACAAACAGTACAGTACACCGCAGAATTCTTCAAAAAAACCCAAACAAACAGGGTGTGGTTTTTTTGGAGTGGGCTTTAGGAATCTGGTTACTAGGCACTTAAACATCGGAATGATTAAGAAATAACTGATATTAATTATTAGAGGCGTGGCTGTGGACCCCAGAATGTCACTTATGGATGATGGGCAGGTATAATCTGTTATGGTCACAGAAGATGATTAAATATGGTTGTGTAGCTAACTGGTTACATAAAGCTGGGGATGTAAAAGATGAGGTTTGTTGAGTCCCTGAGATGGTGTAAACTGAATCAGGAACTTGCTTCTGATACGCTCCAATTACTTTTCCTTTCATCTTTGTTTCCAGTGGTCTCCAGAAAGTTGTAAGTATGCACAATGCAAGGTTGTGTGTATGCATAATGCAGGAAAACACTTTACTATACTGATCTTATACTTAGGTATATTATAATTGAAATCCTAGAATAAACATATTTGCCTATATTAACTAAAGATCATAAAGTTTCCGTGTGTGCTTCACCAAACTCCGTCTTCTCAATTTACTCTAAGTAGCAGCCTGTAAAAGAACATAATTAATAATAATTAATTAATTAATAATCAGGCTACAATAATCTCTGTGTTAAATCCCCCCCCTTGTATTTTCAAAGGCACAAATGGTAATTAGGGGTCTTGCAATAATTTTCAAACTGTAAATTGTGTCTTTGAAAATCTCTGCAAAAGCCCTTCACAATTTCTTTTTAATTGTGATCCCTTAACCCTTTATTTCACATCCAGCGACCACAGTTTGAGGAGCTTCATAAATACCTAGATAGAAACATTAGTGTAACCCTTTTATTTTTCTTTCGGAAAAAGGAAAACATGAAAAAAGCCAACCCAAGAAAATCATTGTTCCAGAGCACCACAAATTGCTCCAAGTTGTTAGAGAGACAAGAAAACCACGATTATTATCCCCATTTTACTAAGGGAGCCTGACACTTCCTATTATAAGATCTTGTTTTCAGATGCTTATGACTGTCAAATTCTAACCATTTGGGCTGAAATTTTACATACTGGGTATCTGCATCAGCTCTTTCCTTTTTTGGCCGGGGGGAGGAGGACGGGGGATTTCAGCCAAAATGATCCAGCTGTTTCCAAGAACGAGTATGTTGTTTTGTCCATGTTAAAAGAATTCTGCTGATCTTTTCTTTGAGAAGCTCTAGTGCCCCGATGCTTTGAAGCAGGGACCTGAATTTGGCAGATGTGGAATGGCCTTTCGGTCAGGGACACGCCTCTGTTGTCCCTGTGAAAATACAACCACATTGTAGTTTGCACGTGCTCAGTTGGGACTTGCTAGAGCTTTGCAGTTTAATTCTGCAGAGTGTCCATTCACACTGGGCCTGTTCCAGCCTGGGGCGTAGCAGGATTTTCCCTGCATTTACTATTCCAGGCTGTGCTGGGTCCAGGTCAGACTGGGCACCAGAACTGAGAGCAATGAGCCTGTCTTTCCTGTGCTCTTAATGATCCCCTGCTGGATCCAGGCAGCATGGAGGAGGAAGCAGAGGGGACAAGAGCCAAGACGGGGGAGACTGGAACTGGCATGGGGAGAGAAGGATTGGGAGTTGGTGGCAGAAGAGATTGGGACTGGTTGGGCTAGGGGATTGAGTCAGGTATGTGGAGACGAGCTGGGAGCCCTTCTTCCCCCCTCCCCTCCAATTCCTCACATCCAAATGATGACCTGTAAAACTAATCATGGGATGAACACAACACTGAAGAAATATCCCTGGAAAGCTTGGATCTCTTTGGGACTGAGCACCCTTATGCTGGCCAGGTAGAAGGCAAGCCCAATTCCTGCGCTGTAGCAACCAGCCCTGCACATGTAAATTTTATTATTTGCTTAATAGTATGCTGTTTGTTTTACTTTGTTGTTCTTATGCTGTACTGCCTTCTGTTTCAGTTGCCCCAATACTGCAGACATTGTAGGTGGATGTGAACTAGACACCTGTCTGAGTCCATGGTCCCTGCCTTCCTCCTTCCATTGATCCATGCTGTCTATTTGCGTCCCCTCTCTTCCCCGTACACCTTTCCAAAATGGTGGCTGCTCCAGCAGGGCAATCATGGACTAAACTCTTGCTGCCAACTGCTTTCAGGCACAGGCCCATGTGCCTGCATGCGTCCCTTTCCCCTTCCCTTACCGTTCCTGCCCAGTAAACACCACCACCCTGACCCCACTCCAAATCCTGGTTCACCACCTCAGAATGGTGGTTGGCAGCATGGTGTAGCCACGGCCTCTACCCTCCCCTTCCCTCAGTAGATTCGAATAAGGAAAACATTCTTTTGTACAAAAGGTTAGTGAGACAGCGGTTATGGGAAAAGAAGTGTGGTTGGTGTTCTCACTGCACACATGGAGACATGGAAATTGCATGACTGTAAAAGAATACAGCTTCCCTGTAAATGCCCTGTAGTATGCACACTTAAAAACTGGTAACAGGGAATGCTCCAGGCCATCATTACAGACCCTTATCTATTTCTCTTTGCACTTTCAACATGGCTGAGGGGGAGATAAAGCAAAATATAAGGTTGAGAAGTGGCTCAGTTTTTGTTTGGAGGTTATGAGGACAAGCTGTGTGGCTTTTGGCACTGGTGTAGCTAGTAACTCCCTTCCACTCCTGCTGAACTTATGGAAGGACTATCTTGAGGGATAATTTGACAGTGTATCTTGCTGGTCCATGCTTTGCCTTGTTGAATAAGGCCATTCTTTGCCTCCTAGTTACCAGCCTCAGTATAACAGAACAGTCTAACAGGGATGCAGAGGGGATACTATCCACCTTGTCCGCAGATTCACCCCACAAACCCCTCTGACACCTTATGAGCACCTCCAAGGCACAATAAAACTGCAAAGCCAGACCGGGAACATAATTCCCAGCACCATCCCCCCTGGCTTCCAAGGTATGATGGCAAAGCCACACAACACAGACTGCACAGACAAAAACCCCAGTGTATACACCACTTACCATCTGCGAGAGTCCCCCAAGACTGGGAAGAATCTCAGGAAGGTAAAGGCAGAAATGCATGTACAAAAATGCTGTCACAGCGTTCCTAGAACATAAACAATATCTGCTTGTAATTTTTTTAATACCCCCCTACAGCTACGACATCTGCACTGGCCAGACCCTCAAGGACAGGGCCCTTCAATGGCGGAGTGGCTGGCTATCCTGAGGGGTAGAAAATGGAAAACTTGGACGAAATGTTCATGGAAATCCAGGATTTCACCCTAGGTTTAACTGCAGTCCTTATGCCTTTCTGCTGTAGCCAGGAGTAGGTGTGATTTCCGTGCAGTTAGTGGTGACTGGTAATCAATGTAAATGAGCAGCCTGGAGGCTTATCCTATTGGGATCCTCCTGCCCCCAGCCTAAGGGGAGGCTCCACAGGACCTGGAAACCAAATGATTCCGGGGGGGCAACAAATAAAATAACAGGAAAAGGAGTGTGGTCAAAGGGTCAAACGAAGGGAACCTGTTGGGGACACTGAACAGAGAACCCCAGACAGTGCTCCTCAAAGGCGTCACGGGAGTCAGTGGATGCTGCCCAGAGGAACTCTGCCCGGATGCGTGAACGGATGGAGGATCAGAAATAGGCCTCACAGTCACAGGAGTCTCCATCGGCCAACCTCCTCTCCCTGGTTTTAGAGATGGCCATTATTATGTAAGGCATGCACACAAGCACTAATTGAAGAGACAAGTGGGTGATCCTTGGAATGACAAGACACCATGGAGTTCACTTAAATGTGGACAGAATACCAGATTCAATCCAATGGGCTGGGAACCCTCCATCTTCAACAACAGCATCATCATCATGGCAAATCCCAAAGGTATGTAGCCTCCTTGCAGATTAAGTGCCACCCAGATTGGTGGGCCAAGACACTGGCATTCCCCTTCTAAGGTGAAACAATCCTGGCAAATTTGGTCTTCCAGTAACCCTAAGTACGGCAGATTCTATAAATTGCAAAAAGAAAAACATCAGGAAATTAATCACCTACAAATATTGACAGAGTAATGTTAAAGGTGTGATTGACATTCACAAAAGGTTTCAGAGTAACAGCCGTGTTAGTCTGTATTCGCAAAAAGAAAAGGAGTACTTGTGGCACCTTAGAGACTAACCAATTTATTTGAGCATAAGCTTTCGTGAGCTACAGCTCACTTCATCGGATGCATACTGTGGAAAGTACAGAAGGTCTTTTTATACACACAAACCATGAAAAAATGGGTGTTTACCACTACAAAAGGTTTTCTCTCCCCCCACCCCACTCTCCTGCTGGTAATAGCTTATCTAAAGTGATCACTGTCCTTACAATGTGTATGATAATCAAGTTGGGTCATTTCCAACACAAATCCAGGTTTTCTCCCCACCCCCCCATAAACCCACTCTCCTGTTGATAATAGCTTATCTAAAGTGATTTAGATAAGATATAAATCTGAGATCATGATCTCCTTTGCATCCGATGAAGTGAAAGCTTATGCTCAAATAAATTTGTTAGTCTCTAAGGTGCCACAAGTACTCCTTTTCTTTCTGCGAATACAGACTAACACAGCTACTACTCTGAAACCTGACCTCCTTTGGCAATTAGAGATTTTACAGTGTGTTTGTAAGAGCAGACATGTTAGCCATGGTCAAAGTCCAACTTTTATACAAATGGATCAAGTAACTTTTTACTGTATGAATATCACTTAGATAATTTGAGTAACAAATTTAAGACGAAACCATCACAGATAATGTCTTCGCTCCATCTACTGTTCCTAATGAAAGGGAGATAGAAGCATGGGAGTGGTTAAACCTTTTTAAAATGCCATTTGACCACAACTATAGCCTTACAGCCCTTTAAAAGAAATCTGTCATCAAAATGTAACTGAGCTTACAATATGGGTGCCTCACCTTACTAACTTAAATTGTATTATGAATTGTTTTTAGGGTCAGGCCCTAGGTATGAAAGGATTAAGGAAGGATATATTTTGTAGGCTGGCATCATTACAGGGACAGAGTTAAGGTTGTTTTGCTTTTATAGCAGGGGGTAGCCGTGTTAGTCTGTATCTACAAAAACAACAAGGAGTCCAGTGGCATCTTAAAGACTAACAGATTTATTTGGGCGTAAGCTTTCGTGGGTAAAAAACCCACTTCCTCTGAAGAAGTGGGTTTTTTACCCACGAAAGCTTATGCCCAAATAAATCTGTTATTCTTTAGGGTACCACCGGACTCCTTGTTGTTTTTGTTTTTATACGGATGGAAATTTGCAGTTTGTGTGTTAATGAATGCAGTTATTAGGTTTGGTGTCAGAATTGCATGTTTAACCGTATTGGGCAACTTCCTATAGCTTTTAATTTTGTTTTCTTTTAAATAATATGTGTAATTGCACATGTTTGGAGTAGCACTTCACAACCTTAATTGTTAGCAAACAAAGATTTTTATTTGGGGATTAACACCATTATCAGGGATGATTCAAGATGTTGAAGTATAAACAAGGAAGTAAACAAAATCAACCATGTGCATTTCCATTTGCTAAGCATAGATATGTTTGCTAAGAATGAAAACTAAATCAGAAAAGGAAAAACATTTTATTTTCAAACTCCTAAATGTAGATTACAAACAATGGCGTAAACATGAATGGAAACTATTTAAAAGCACATTGATGTCCTTTTAAATACTGCAAGATTACACTGTCACTTTTAAGTCAAGACAAATGTCACAATCTCTGATTCCATTTCTATCTGCACTAATTCAAGTATAGCAAAAAACAATACAAGTTATACTGTTTTTATATAACAAGACAATACTCCCATTTGCTAAACTACATAAAATGTCATGGCATGCTGTCAGGGGCACTACACTGGGGAAGGTGCTGTCTTTCAGATAAAATATAAATCTGAGGTTGTGACCACTTACGGTCATTTGAGATCCCATGACATGTTTTACCAGCTTTTTGCAAAGTAAGTATCAGAGAGGTAGCCGTGTTAGTCTGGATCTGTAAAAGCGGCAAAGAGTCCTGTGGCACCTTATAGACTAACAGACGTATTGGAGCATAAGTTTTCATGGGTGAATACCCACTTCATCAGATGCAGCGGGTATTACCCACAAAAGCTTATACTCCAATACGTCTGTTAGTCTTTTATGTGCCACAGGACTCTTTGCTGCTTTTGCAAAGTAAGGTACTTCTAGTTCAAGTGATGGTATCAGAATCTAGTCCTAAATAACTAATAATATTCTGCCTGACTTCCACTGGAGATGTTATTATTTCTTCACCTCTTGGGCTAAAGTATTGTGTACTATTGCTGTTACACAGCTGCTATGTTTCATCCGACAGCAAGCAGCATTTTATGGAAGACTGAAGTGATCCCTATGGATACATCTACAGTGTAAACCCCTCCCCCAGCAGTGAATCTCAGAGTCCAGGTCAACTGGGCTCACATTACAGGATTTAAAATAGCAGTGTAGGTGTTCCTGCTTGGGCTGTGAGACTCACCTCCCTCTCCAGGTTTCAGAGCCCAAGCAGCAATGTTTACACTTCTATTTTTAGCCCTGTAGCCCGATTCCAAGTCTGTTGACCTGGGCTCTGAGACTTGCTGCCATAGGTTGGTTTTTTTTTTTTCCTGCAGTGTGGATGTTACTGATAACAACATTGGGTTGAAAGATAATATGTAAATGTAAGGTATTAATTAGAGCTGGTTGAAAATTTTGTGATGGAAAGCTTTTCCATTTGAAAATGCAGATTCATCTACATCTGAATGCTCCCCAGGAATGTCATAAATGCAATGAAATTTCATTTTGGAAAAAAATATATCGGTGAGGTCAGAACAAGACCTTTACAGTTTCAGTTTGAAACAACTTTTTGTTTTAATTATTTTACGTGATAAGCTATAATATAAAATTAATAAAATAAAATAAAAATAAAATGATTGAACAATGGTATCAAAACAGAATGTTTTGATTGACCAAACATTAACTTTTTATAGAAAATTTTGGTTTGCAGGAAGGTCACAGGAAGCCTGGCCCTTTAAGAGAAGCTAGGCTCAGCTTACCAGCTAGCCCCCAGCTGATGGCGATATGTAGGGCCCTACCAAATTCGTGGCCATGAAAAATGCGTCATGGACTGTGAAATCTGGTCCCCCACCATGAAATCTGGTCTTTTGTGTGCTTTTACCCTATACTATACAGATTTCACGGGGGAGATCAGTGTTTCTCAAATTGGGGGTCCTGACCCAAAAGGGAAGCAGGGGGGAGGGTCGCAAGGTTATTTTAGGGATTTGAGATATTGTCACCCTTACTTCTGCGTTGCCTTCAGAGCTGGGTAGCTGGAGAATGGTAGCTGGAGAATGGCAGCTGGTGGCTGGGCGTCCAGCTCTGAAGGCAGCACCCTGCCAGCAGCAGCACAGAAGTAAGGGTGGCAATACCATACCATGACAGCCTTACTGCTGCACCGTTGCTGCACAGCTCTGAAGGAATAGTACTGCAGCCACCCGTACAGTAACTTTGCGACCCCCCCCACAACTCCTTTTTGGGTCTGGACCCCTACAATTACAACACTGTGAAATTTCAGATTTAAATAGATGAAATCATAAAATTTACAATTTTTAAAATCCTGTGATCGTGAAATTAACTGAAATGGACCCTGAATTTGGTAGGGCCCTAGTCAGTGGTGAGCTGGAGCTGGTTCGCACCTGTTTGCTGGAACCGGTTGTTAAATTTAGAAGCCCTTTTAGAACCGGTTGTTCCATGAGCACCCATGGAGTCGGCGCCTAAGGTGCCACTTTTGATGTGATCAGTGGGGGGAGCAGCGGCTCCCCCTGCTCCCCCCCATCTATGCTCCCCCACCCCTAGGAGCCAGAGGGCCCTGCCGGATGCTTCTTGGGAGCTGCCCCAGGTAAGCACAGCCGGGACTCCCCACTTCGCCCCCCGGCAGGTCCCTCTGGCTCTTAGGGGTGGGGTGGGCCACGAGACCCTCCTGCCCAGTTCTGGGGCAGTCAGGGGACAGGGGAGTGGGGTGGATGGGGCACGGGTCCTGGGGGAGGTGTCAAGGAATGCAGGGGATTGGATGGGGCAGGAGTCCCGGGGGGCGGGGGTGGACAATGACCCCCTCGTGGGGCGAGGAGGGAACCGGTTGTTAAGATTTTGGCAGCTCATCACTGGCCCTAGTGATATGGCAACTTAATGATGAACAGTAATCCAACCGCTGGGAATCTTACTTAAGGACTACTTACATAGTAAAGTGGAGAATTCAATCTAGAGGAAAAGAAATTGCAGAGAAGGAAGGACTCTTTTGCCGGTTGGAAAACCCACAAAGACCAGGGTCAGAGTCCTGTGGGGAAGGCCTTGAGGTAGGGCCAATAAAAGCACTTTTGTGGAGCCTGAGAGGGGTGGAAGACTACTTAGTTCAGAGATGAAGGGGGAAGCCAGAGGCCTGAGAACCAAAAGGAGGCTGTGTTAAGCACAGGCTTCACGTAAGCAGTACAAGTGAGCTTAGAGATAGGAAGTGGCCTAGGGAAACAGCACCACATCTGAAGAAGCAGACCTAGCTGCTTAATCAGGGACCCTGGGATAGAACTCAGAGCAGCTGGTGGACCTGGGTTCCCCTACCAGCCCCTGAGGAAGGAGAATGCAAGCCCAACTGCAGGAGCAGACAAGGCTCCTGTGGGGAGCCCCTGAGAGATGGCCAGTAAGAACACTGCAGTAGAGCCCGAAGAGGGTGGAAGAGTTATTTGGAAGTTTCACTGGGACCTTTTCTTACCTGGGAACTTTATATCACTTGGCCAGACGGCCAGGCTACAGAAGACATGGTGGAGGGAGATGGCCTGCAGGAGGTGCCAGAGGCAAGGGCCCCTTGCACCATTGCACGCTGACAGAAGGGGGCGTGATGGGTGATGAGTATGCTATCTTACAAGGAAACGTCAACAATCTTTGGTTTTATTCTGACTTGGAGCAACAACAAATCCTGTAATCACAGTATTTCTTTCACAATAGACATTCCAGTTCCTGCACTTCTCAGTATTAATAGTGTCACCAAATAGGCTAATAAATCATGCCTATGACCAGGTGTGACATAGCCTTTCCAGTAGATGGCAGTGGCATATCCACACAATCTCATACATTGTCCTGTGAGTGCCTGAATCAGCTTTGCTCTGTCATTCGTTTTTGAAATGTATTCACTGCAAGATGTAGGACTACACTCCTTTTTCTTTTTCAAATCAAATCCTTTCTTTCATCTTTGGCTCAAGTATATGGACAGTTTATTTCACTGTATCGTTTTACTTTGGTATTGCCCCCCATCTTCTGTCTGCATCCTTTTTTTTTGTAGGGTGTAGGAGGGGGGAAGAGGAGGGAATGAATTGGAAGAACTTTTTCTCCACCCAAATGTAATCTTTCTGATTCCTTCTCGATGAAGGACCAAACAAAAAGCAAGAATTATACTGTAATGAAGGGGTGGGCATGTGTGCACCATGACTCTCTACTATGTAGAGTAAGAACTGGTCAGCTGCTAATGGAGTTTCTTCTTTACTGTAAGGGGGAGCTTAGCCTGTTGGAGCAGTTTGCTCTGTCACTGTGAAGTTCTGAGTGGCCAAGGCATACTGTAATATACCAGCTGGCCATGTGGATCTGTCCAGATGATATTAACTAATACACATTACAAAAAAAATTATTTATATGTTTGTATTTAGCTCCAGCATGGTGAAAAACAATAAAATATGAGGGCCCTCCCACCCCAATCTCTCAGGCAGGGAGACAGAATTCCCTGCTTCTGAAGAAGTGGGTCTTTTACCCACGAAAGCTTATGCCCAAAGAAATCTGTTAGTCTTTAAGGTGCCACCGGGCTCCTTGTTGTTTTTGTGGATACAGACTAACACGGCTACTTCCTGATACTTCCTGCTTATGTAAGCCATGCCTGCTACTCCATCCCTGGGCAAGGGGATGAAGAGAGAACCCACCCTCCCTTCAGCTGACTGCTTTTCCCCTCTCCCCCCATGAGAGGCGATCCCAGGGTGCGAGGGGTGCATTGTGGGTCTGTGGAACAGATCCTCTCTCCCTGGTGTTAGATTTCAGAGTAGCAGCTGTGTTAGTCTGTATCCACAAAAAGAAAAGGAGTACTTGTGGCACTTCAGTGACTAACAAATTTATCTGAGCATAAGCATTCATGAGCTACAACTCACTTCATCGGATGCAATCAGTGGAAAATACTTAGGCTTGATTCAGAGTAACAGCCGTGTTAGTCTGTATTCGCAAAAAGAAAAGGAGTACTTGTGGCACCTTAGAGACTAACCAATTTATTTGAGCATAAGCTTTCGTGAGCTACAGCTCACTTTATCGGATGCATACTGTGGAAACTGCAGAAGACATTATATACACAGAGACCATGAAACAATACCTCCTCCCACCCCACTCTAGAGAGTGGTCACTTTGGATGGGCTATTACCAGCAGGAGAGTGAGTTTGTGTGGAGCGGGGGGCGGAGGGTGAGAAAACTTGGATTTGTGCTGGAAATGGCCTAACTTGATTATCATACACATTGTAAGGAGAGTGATCACTTTAGATAAGCTATTACCAGCAGGAGAGTGGGATGGGAGGAGGTATTGTTTCATGGTCTCTGCGTATATAATGTCTTCTGCAGTTTCAACAGTATGCATCTGATGAAGTGAGCTGTAGCTCACGAAAGCTTATGCTCAAATAAATTGGTTAGTCTCTAAGGTGCCACAAGTACTCCTTTTCTTTTTATTTAGGCTTGAATCTCCCTGGTGAGGTGGTCTCCCGTCTCTCAGGAGCTGGTCTCCCAGCCAGAGGGGAGGTGTCTAGTTCCCCTTCCTCAGGAACCGATGCCCCAGTCAGAGAGGAGGAAAGGGGGGAAGAGCTCAATGTCTCCCGTCCCCGAGGCTGGGGAACTCTCTCAGCAGGGGGGTACCAGGCTCCCCAGCATCTGGGCTCCTGGCGGTGGGGAAGGAGAGGAGTTAGGAGCACGACTCCTCCTTTTCCCCGGCGCTAGGTGCCCCGCCCCGGGGAGAGGCAGAAGCTGCCGCCGGAGCCCCGCCTCCTCTGCCCGTACATGGCCTGGCGGGGAGCCCCTGATTGACAGCCGGGTGGAGGCCGCGGAGCGGAGGCGAGCGCAGCCGCTGCCGCCGGGCTATGGCGGAGGAGGCTGTGGGGAGCAGAGGGGGGGAAACTTAGCCGGGGAGCCCAGCATAGGGCTGGGAGGAGCGCAGCAGGGAGCAGCCGCCGCTGAGGAGCGGGCGCTGGCCTGGCCGGCCTCAGTCTCCCTGGCGCTGGGCGGGCCCCGGGGGCGCGTTCTCCTGCGGCGGCGGGGGCGGCGAGGAGCATGAGCTGGGGGGAGCGGGGAGAGGCATGGCTGCAGCCTTGCCGTGGGGCGGCCAGCGGCCCCGCGCAACCAACATGGCTGCGGGTGCGAGGAGGCGCTCGGCGCTGAAGCCGCCTGGCCCCCGGCAGTCCCCTCCTTGCCCCGCGGCCCCCGGCCTGTAGCCAGGGGGAGGGGAAGTGGTTCGAGCCGCGGCTCGGGACTAGGGGGTGGCAACTGCAAGGGGAGCGGCCGCCTTTATCCCCAGCGCCTGCCCCAGGCGGCGTCTGCCCGGCGGAGAGCCGGGAGGCGGCCGCGGTAAGTTGGGCGGCCGGGCGGCGCTGCGGGTGTCAGCTGTAGCGGGGGGAAGAAGAGCCACAGCCTCTGCCCGAGCCCGGATCTGTCCCGGGGGAGAGGAGCCTGCAGCCTCTGTCCGGCGCTCAGCCCCCGGAGCAGTCAGAGGCGGGGGAGACGCGGAGCTGCCGGGGGGGGGTGCCCGCTGGGGCAGGAAGGGGGAGGCGCCGCCGCAGCATCTCCCCGGGCGCACCGAGCCGCGGGTGGCTTTGCCCGCCTGCGGTGCGGGGGGAGGGCAGCCCGGTGCTCCTCGGGGGGAGGGCAAAGTTTGGCGGCTGGCTGCCCTGCCTCGCCCGCAGCGGCCATGGAGCCCAAGCACAAGGAGCTGCTCGCTCAGTGCCGCCAGAGCCTGGCCCACTCTATGACCGAGGTGGACAAAGTGATCGAGCTGCTGGAGGCTGCTGGCACCTTGAGCCCCCGCGACCTGCTCGAGCTGCAGGAAGCCGCCGGAGGGGGAACGGGGGTCGCCAGCAAGGCCGACCTGCTCATCCAGCTGCTGCTGGCCAAGGATCGGGATCATTTCCAAGACCTGCGGGTGGCCCTGGAGAAAACGCAGCCTCACCTGCTCTCGATCCTCTACCTGAACGGGGTGGCGGGGGCGCCGCCCGGGGAGACTGCCGGTGAGTGTCCCGTGGTGGGGGAGAGGGACCGACACCGGGGAGCGGTTGCTGCCTCGCTGCACTTCCGCGGGGCGAGGGAGCGGAGCTTCCCGCCTGTGTTGTGTGCCGGACGGTGCCCAGGTGTATTCTTCGGGGCCAGGGGGTAAGGGACTCGCTGTCTGGGTGCCTTTTGGGGTGGGGGCGTTTTATGGATGCCCTCTTAGGGCTGGGGGGGGGGGTTGCTACCAAGATGACAATTGTTTTTTTTTGCCTGGGGATAGGCGAATGGTTTGGGTGGAAACCAGTCTCTGTCTTTCACCATCCTGACTTTCTTAAGGCAGGAGGAAGAACATTCAGGATGAGATTTAGGCAGATGCCCAGTATTGGCTTAGTTCTACCACCCCTTTAAGTCAATAAGTAATAATCCTGTGGTGCTCTTCATCCGGAGACCTCGGAGTTCTTATTCCCGTTTTACAGATAGGGAAATAGACAGGGAGATCAAGTGACTTGACCAGCAGGTCAGTGGCAGAGCAGGAAATCAAACCCAAGTCTCCTGAAGCCTAGCACAATTCTTGGCCACAAGGCCACACTGCTAATATTAAGAAATGGGAGAAGAAGGAGGTCTGCAAGGAGCACTTTTGGAGAGACCACTCTTAATTAAACGGTGAAAACACCTAAACCTGGATACTTAAAGGTGGTTAGGATCAATGGGAGCTAAGTGCCTAAATACCTTTGAGTGTGTGGGTCCTAGTCTTTTATTGCTTATATTTTCTTCAGGCTTTAGGTTTGAGGGTTTATTTTGGTCTGTCTTTTTGCTCCCAACCTTTTTCCCCATCTTTAGGAAGATGTGCTGCTGCTTATTCCCAAGTAACAGTAACAGCATTAGCATTTACAGTACCTTGCATTAGCTTCCCAAAGCAGTTATATAATTGTTTCATTCATGCTTTCATTATTACTATTCCTGTCTCTGGAAACCTGGGATCAGTGAAGACTAAGCTGTTTCCATAGTGTTGTTTTGTACACTGTCTGTTGTTTGTAAACTCCACTGAAGTTAATGTTGTTAAACAGTTAAAGTTTTGTGACTAGTTGCAGCTGTGAAATTGTTTCTGTGCAGATTGACTGAACTGTGTTGGCCTAATAAAACATGGAGATTTTTTTGTATTTACCTGTTTGAAGAGAATGGCAAATGTTTTAACTAGTCCTATTTGAATACAGATTAGTTTGGGTCTATATTATAGTAACTTGTATTTGTTGGGAGAGAGGAGAGAGAAAACTACTTTTATTGTTCAGCTAGGTGGAGATGAGAATTTTGAGAGTAAACTTCCTAGTTTATCAAAAAGAAAAGGAGTACTTGTGGCACCTTAGAGACTAACCAATTTATTTGAGCATAAGCTTTCGTGAGCTGCAGCTCACTTCATCGGATGCATACTGTGGAAAGTATAGAAGATCTTTTTATACACACAAAGCATGAAAAAATGGGTGTTTACCACTACAAAAGGTTTTCTCTCCCCCCACCCCACTCTCCTGCTGGTAATAGCTTATCTAAAGTGATCACTCTCCTTACAATGTGTATGATAATCAAGGTGGGCCATTTCCAGCACAAATCCAGGGTTTAACAAGAACGTCGGGGAGGGGGACAAGGGGAAATAGGTTACCTTGCATAATGACTTAGCCACTCCCAGTCTCTATTCAAGCCTAAGTTAATTGTATCCAATTTGCAAATGAATTCCAATTCAACAGTCTCTCACTGGAATCTGGTTTTGAAGTTTTTTTGTTGTAATATCGCAACTTCCTTGTCTGTAATCACGTGACCAGAGAGACTGAAGTGTTCTCCGACTCGTTTATGAATGTTATAATTCTTGATATCTGATTTGTGTCCATTTATTCTTTTACATAGAGACTGTCCAGGTTGACCAATGTACATGGCAGAGGGGCATTGCTGGCACATGATGGCATATATCACATTGGTGGATGTGCAGGTGAACGAGCCTCTGGTAGTGTGGCTGATGTTATTAGGTCCTGTGATGGTGTCCCCTGAATAGATATGTGGGCACAGTTGGCAACGGGCTTTGTTGCAAGGATAGGTTCCTGGGTTAGTGGTTCTGTTGTGTGGTATGTGGTTGCTGGTGAGTATTTGCTTCGGGTTGGGGGGCTGTTATCAAAGCCACCAACAAAAGCCAATTAGGACTATATCAGAGATTATTTAAAAAAAAAAAAAAAGAAAGAAAAAGGAAAAGAAAAGGAGAAAAAAAGAGATGAAGTTGGCACTATTGAGGCCTTATGAATGCAGCTGTTCCTCCAAATTAACAGTACTACAGTTTATCTAAATTTCAAGGCTGTATTGTAGATTGGCTTTAAAGAATATGCATTTGTTAGAGTAATGTGCTGGAGCTGTTTTATAATGGCTGCTGTTAACATTTGACAATAAGGAAAAAGCTTTTTTTACATCGGAGGTGGATTTTGCCAGGGTGACTTACCTGTTTACAGTGAGGAAACTATCCGTGGGAGGTGCTTCCTGGCTCATGTAAACCATATAATTTTCTTAGGAAAATTGAAGCAAACTGTCTTCAAATCAGACTTTTAAACCTGCCTGTTTCACCTGGAAAATATTTATGCATGTGCTTTTATAATATACACAGTCACACTTTATAGTATGCACCGCACTTTTATTTTTAATTCCGTCAGCCATAAGAGTTTATAATAAACATAGAAAATGTGATTTCTTTTTTTAACATCACTGTATTTTATGTCTCCTCTAATGAATGTATATCATTGTTCACAGGAACAATGGACCTCAGGACTTATAATATTGTGTGGTCTGACATCAGTGGGAGTTGAGGGCACGCAGTGCTTTGCAGAAAAGGACCCATAATATTTTATATGATTAATGCTCAATATGGTCTTGTTTGGAAGCTGCATTTACTGAACTGATGGTACTGGGCTATTGGAATTCCTTAGACTTAAAAACAGAATTTTAAAATGGAGTGGATATATCCACTCTGTGTGATGATACTGTGTTTAATAAACTGAAAGTAAGATATAGGAAGTGTCAATACTGAGATCCCAAGGGAGGAGGCATTTGAAATTGATGGGCAAAATTAATTAGTTTCTTTCTACGTGAACTCATGAGGCTAATGTTAGTAAGAATATACCCCTGGTACACCTAGTATGTAAAATTAGATTTTCAGGTTGACAGACACTTTTCAAAAGATTTTAGTTTTTGACAGTAAAGGATTATACCTTTTTTGAATTAAAATTTTCATCTAATTGAAACTGACATTTTTACAAGTTAGTACAGAAGAGATTATTAAAGTGACTTTAACAGAGACAGTTGTAGTGTGTGTTAAAAGATTAAGGTCCTGATCCTGGAGTGTGCTTGACTGCGCATGCCTGAAGAGTTTTATTGGAGTCAGTGGGACTAACTCATGCATAAAGTTAAGCGCTTAGAAACATTTTTGCAGGATCAGGACCTAAATTTTCACTTGCATACTGAATATATTACAGAAAAGGAGTTAATCTTTAATGGCGGCCACCTGGATGGGGCATGTTTGGTCCCATGTTTAAAACTTTAATATGATCCTTATTTTATATTAAGTTGGAAATGAATCTGCTTCACACTTCGCAATTTACATAGCTGACTTTTTGCAATTCTGCTGCTGTGGACAATGAAAGTAGACTAGTCAGTTTCATTTTCTTGTTCTTATGTAGTTTGAGTTGCTGCACTGTTTGGGTAGCAAATACTGAAGGAGGCATGGTTTATATCTGAACAAAAGTGTACAAAATTTAAGAAGTAATTAGTGAAAACAGTTCTATTAATCCATTTTGTAAAATGCTCATATTTAAAAGTAAGGTAAAAACTAATTACTGGGCCTAAGCTAAGTGTTCATTTAATTTTAATCTAAGGCATCTTCCTGAATTAGTTTTTGAAGTTATTATTTAGAGTTTGGTTAATGAAGGAATTTAGGACAAGCTCAATTAAATTATAGGCTTGTTTGGCAGAGGCAAGATTTATCTGCAGTATATATCTTGAATGCTTGTTAGAGGTTAAAGTAATATGCAGCAGACTGCTTACTTTTTTACAAATTTGGGGGGGTCTATTCTCTTTCTTTGTGAGGAGAGTGTCTTAAGCAAGTAAGGCACATCAATAGTGATAGAAGTTCTAGACTTATCTGTCCCACTCAGGGCCGGATTAACCTTTTGTGGGCCCCCATGAAGGCAATGGAGCATGGCATGGGGAGGTCAGTCCCCAGAGTAAGGGGCTAGCCAGGGACAATGGGGCATGGCATGGCAGGGGCGGCCCCGCTCCATCCACCCAGTACAAGGGTACTGTTTACAAACAGAGAGTTGACAGACGCATTGCGGCCCATCTGGCCCTGTGCTGCCAGCATGCCCCTTCCCCTTGGGGATGGAAGTTCCATGCCACACCACACAGCTGCCCCCCACCCCCACCCTACACTAACGCCCCTCCCCAACACCCTATGGCCATAGCCCTCTGGATCTGCTATGCCCAGTGCCCCCCGCCAAACCCCCTTCACAAATGCACAGCACCCTGCACTGCACTACCCCTGCCCAGTGCCCCCCTGCCCACAACCCCACCAGAACAGCCCAGCACCCCACACAGAACCCCCACTCCCTGGTGCCCCAACACATACATCTTCCCTGCCCCCTCACAGCCCACTCCCCCATGCCATGCCTCCTTGCCACACTCACCAGCCCTGCTGGGAGGTGACTGTCTTTCGCCCCCGGGACCAGCCCTGGCTGCACTGCTAGCTCAGGCTGAGACGGGGGGGAATCGCTCCGGCCCCTCGGGAGTGGCGCGATCTGCCAGGCCAGGGTGTGCCCCAGCCAGGCTCCCTCAGGACCCACTTGCCTGGAGGGGCCCAGCTAAGGCCCCCACACTGTCCATCACCCCAGCTGGCCATGACTGTCCAGGCTTCTGCACCAGTCCCAGACGGCTCAGCTCCGAGGAGACAGGTGGGGCCCCACAGGTGGTGGGAAGCAGAGACTGCCCAGAGCGGGAGGTGCACTGGGTCCAGCCAGGGCCAGAGAGGAGCTGGCAGGTGGGGCCAGGGGGTGGAGAAGAGCCCTTGACCTGGCTGTGGGCAGGCCGAGAGGAGCAAGTGGTGGGCTGGGGGGAGCCAGCAGGCTGGTGGGATCTTGGGGCGCAGTGCAAGTGGAGCAGGCTGGGGCCACTTCTGAGCATGGGCCCAGTACCATGGCGCCACTGGCACCATTGTAAACCTGGCACTGGTCTCACTTGCCCGGTGTCAGTGAGATTACCAATCTATTGGAGTATTGCAGTGGCTTTCAACATTTTTTCATTTGTGAAACCCTAAAATATTTCAGATGGAGGTGTGGACACCTTTGGAAATCTTAGGAATGGTCTGTGGACCTCCAGAGGTCCACAGATGGAAAACCACCATTCTGTGGTAACGATGGCCTTTTGTGGTCCCCTTAGACATAGGCTGCAGACCAGTAAACAGCTGTTCTGAATGCTTTAGGGAGAGATTGGGAGTTCTAGTAATTGCTAAAGGACTTTTAACATGGATCATGATGTGTTTGCTTTATGAGGAGCTTGCTTTTCTTTATAGCATTTTTCCTAGCTCAGCAGCTATTAAGATTTGAATACATGTTGCACATGTACATCTTACATTGTGAATGATGATTGGTCATTCTAATTTTTTTTAAAAGTCCCCTGTGCATATTATTTTAAATTTAGTATTGTGATATTGTGTTATATTAGGACATGGTTTTAATTTTAGAGCATTGTGCATGACAGCGTTAATAAACTGACTGCAAACTGACAAGAAATAATATTCTGACAAAGCAAAATCAACACAACTCAGTGCTACATGTTTTATTTTGCTTAGTGATAGTACAGGCACCATATAGTTCTTATGGTATCTCCCTTTAGAAATTCATTTAAGATAATAAAGGAAGAAAATTACAGTATTAAGATATGCTAATAAATATTTCAATTAATACTTCTAAATTATATTATAAATTTTAATGTACCTCCCAAGACTGGAGAGGATAATTAAAAGATCTGGGCAGATGGATCCTTGCTGTACAAATTATTTACATTAACTTTTTGAAAATATCCATTTGAAAATCAATTTTTTTTTTCATTTTAAAACCAAACTGAACTTTGAGTGCTAATTCTTTCTTTTAAGCTATTTATCAGTTGTTCTGCCTATATTTTTGCACATTTTTTCTGCCTCTATGAACTTATGAGTTTTAATTAAGTAGCTGACTTGGCAAGGTACTTTTAATCATTTAGTAGTTGCATATCTTAATAGTATAGATTTCTCCCTTTTAATGGTGTATTAAATGGCTTAATAAGCGCAAGACTACTTGCATGCTTAAGTATCTTAGTGAATTGGGGCAATATTAATGTTGCAACGTTAATGTGAAATCAGATAAACTTCAAAAAGTTTATTTAACAATATTCTTGGGTATGTTACACATCCATATGTATTTTATGTTGTTAGCAAACAGTATATGAAAGTTTGAGTCTAACAAGCAAAACAGAAATAAAAACACTACAAATAATGTAGCTGCTAAGTTAGCACTGAGGGAGAAAGGATACCTTGTGAAACTTCTTGGCTTTGGAGTGCTTGATATATAAATGCCAGTTTTTTGTGCTTCATTTCCATGGTTTTCTAGGGGGGGAAAAGGAAACAGTCCGGATTTATTTAGGTTGCTCAACTTGTAAGTTCTTTGCTGCTGAGTTAATGAGCTTGTAGAGTTAAAAGGTGCCCTAATCTCCATATTCCAGAGCTAAAACAGCTTGCTGAACTTAAAAGCCCCAGTACACCTGGTTTTAAAGCTGTTAAGCTTGCCACGTTCACAGTTTCCTTTTCCTTTAACAGCTGGACTGGTAAATTCTTGTAACCAAACAACTGCTTTAGGTGGTGAAGTGTGTATGCATCTATCTTTATCTTTGCAGCTAATAACATATGGAAGTTTTTAGTACACACTTTCAGTACTGTGTTTCATACTACTGATTGAGGCCTGTACGTAACAAGTCTTGAGACCAGCAAGCACTGAAAGCCAGTGGGACTAGTTGTGTAAGTAAAGTTACACATGTGCTTAATGACAGGATGTACTTAAGTGTTTTCAGGACTGGGGTGAAATTCAACCATTCACTCATTTGTGAGTTTCTCTAAGGTGATAGGGGATAATTTTGTAAACCTAATTCAAAAAACAACTGAAGCTAGTTGCTCAAAGTTGAATTATTAAATTTTTTTAACCATCTTTGGGCAGAGACCAAGTGTTACCTCCAATTCAACAGGTAAAATTTAGAAATGGAGGTAAAATGGAAACTTCTTGTTTTAGCTTTAGAGGGACATTGTCAACTTAATGCAGTCAGTTTAAAAAATGAGTAAATAACTTCTCACGTGAGCCACCCAGTGATCTTTTTGTGGATTACTGTAATTTTTTTTAATGTCTTTCCGCTCTCTTGCTGTTTTGTGAATAGAGTTAGTGAGCAGAGGGGCTGGGAGCCACTTCTCCAGAGGGTAGTGGTAAATGAGAGAACAGAGTAGCTCTGAAGTGATTGACTCCTTCCCCAAAGGGATGCTGGAGATAAAGAGACCCCCAAGTCAGCGTTCTTTATCCAGAAGGAGAGTGGGGAGCAGAGAGCCAGAGGAACCAGTGAATGGATAAGTAAATATGTGGGTGGAAGATTTGAGAGGGAGTGACTGAGAGAGAGATTTGGGAGGATAGGCAAAGGAAGTGGTGGAGGACATACTGTAGGGGAAGGAGGAGGAAGAGATAAGATGGGTGGACTGAGAGAGAAGGAAAGAAGCATCAGATGATGAAAACATGCACTGTGACAATGAAAAGAGGTGGAGAAGTGAAGAGATAAATTTGGGAAGTATATGTTGCAATTAAATACAGTTGAGTGTAACAATAAACAGTGCATAATGTTTTTATTCCCTGGAAATGGAAGGAATGGGATATGTGGGGCAGCACAGGTATTTTTCTATCTAGTTAGTAGGTATCAGATAAACTTTGCAAACCCTATTGCAGAATTCTTTAAACTACGTAGCTCAGAAATCATGCAGTTACTCCTACAGTTGCTTAGGCAGCATTCAGAAAAGACTGCTTTGTGGTGGGCACTGAGAGCCTTTGCTCTTTTGGATGGTGAGTGAGACTGGTCAGGTATTTCCCAGCCAGCTTGATAGCAACCTTCTGGTTTCTTGCTGTTCTCAAATTCTGAATGCCTGCTCAGATTACACAGATATTTTGAGAGAAGCAAGAAGTATGTCCAAAAGGGGTATCCCCAAAGAAATATAAAGTTGTAGCTGCTTGGAAGTGGTCTCCCAAGCTCAAAGAAGGAAATTTGCTACTTAGTAGTTTACAAATAGCTAGGGAACTACTAAGTAAAAATACAGTTAATAAGTTTAATAAGATTGTTGAAAGCTTCTTTTCAGCTGGGCATTTGCTGTGATGCGTATCCAGCAGTGACCATCCTAGAATGCATAGTGAAAATTCACTGTTTCTAAAAAGAATGCTCCAAATCAGTGAGGGAAATGAATCACCCGTGGAACCATTTGTGGTGGTTGTGTTGCAAGTAAGGATTGCCTTCCTCGGTTTTCAGTCAGTAATGTAGATATTAGAACGTCTTCACTCCTCTGGGTTACATTGTGTTTTCATGTGAACTTATTAAAGGCTGCAGTGGCCCCTCCTGCAGACCGACCTAGACTCTGGCAGGTGACTCTGATTCCAGAGGTATCAGACTATAGTTTCAGCCCCTTTCCCGGTCTTCTGGACTTAGTGGAGAACAGTATGGGGTCAGAACAAGCCCCTGGGAGTAGTGGCTATACAAGGAATGTCAGCAGACTGGGTTCTGCAGTTTGAACTCTGAGTATTCTTTTCTCTCCGCTGTCTGCTCTGACCTCTTCCAGCTATTATCCAGCCTAAAGCTCCCTTCCCCTCCAGTTTCTTTCTTCCCTTTAAAGCCATTAATGTTCCTACTCCCTTGCTCCTATTTTCATCTTTCCCCTCACTCTATTTTTGCTTCTTGATGTTGTTATGACATACTTAAAAATCCCCAACTTACCCAAAAGCTAACTAGACGTGGCAGTAATCCTGAGCGTTTGCTTGTATGTTGTATCCCTCTTTCCCCTTCCTTCTTACACCTGTTATACTGTAAGCGCTAGGGGACATGGATTTTGTCTCTTCCTATATGTCCACACAGTGCCTATCGCATTTTGGCTGCTAAAGTAAAATAGTAATCTGTTGCCAAGCTTTTCTTTAAATGCTCTCTTGATAATTACTGTGCATGCTTTATTATGAATCTTCTCCTTGTACAGATTTTCTGCAGTATTGATGATAAAACCTATGGGGATTACTCATGTTAAAAATAGTTATGAAAGCTTCAATAATAAATTAAGATGGAGCATTATTTTAGGCTGCTCTGGGATTTTCCATGATGACTAATCGTAATCATTTGGAAGCACGAGCTGTGACCCACTTTTCAAAATCAAAATACAGCTGGCAGGTTGGGGGGGGGGGGGGTTGTTTTGGTAAATGCCCTTGATAATAGGCCTGGATCTTTCTGACGCAGGGGAGAAGTAGTCAGCAAGTTTTGTGCTGATTGAGCTTCTCCATCTGAGGTAATACAGTGCTCTTCATCTCCCTCTCACTTTTCTTCCTTCCCACCTGCCTCCTCCCAAGCCCTCTCATGTAACTGCAAGTGGGAGTTTGGCTCCTGAAAACCACAGCTTTTTGGAAGCTAGAGCTATTTGTGCAAAGGCCTGGTGTATCTAAACTGTTCCTAAGCCTAATGACAGGTATACACTGATCCCTGGTCCCACCCTAGGGTGGTATTAGTTACTGCTAACCCTTCTCAGCATCAACTTCATGATGGGAATTACCACAAGCTAGGGATTGTTTACAATATTGTGGCCATGGTCATACCCTGTGCTGGGAGAAAAGGAACATTTTCAGAATTGGAAAGAAGTTAGCAATAGGCTGCAGAGCCAGCAGCATCTCTTATTCCTGCAACCCTTCTCCCATACAGATGTGCTGCTTTTTGCAGAGGGGCCTATTGAGTGGAGGGGCCAATAATTGGGGTGGAAGTTCTTGCAGGCTTTGTCTCTTGTAAAGGAATGTTTAAGATACAGTAGGCGAAGGATAAAGTATTACATCTGAAAGGCCCTTTCCATTTCCAGTTGATGAGTGAGGGCAAGAACAGACCCTATACATTTAAATTATATAGTATTTTAAGAAGTTAATGAAATGGACCCAGGCTTGACTTCTGCTGTAACTCACTCATGTGTAGCATAATTGGCTTCCTCTAGATAATTATGATTGTTTTAGAAAATCTTGACTTTTTTAAAAAAAGTCAGCTGATAAGGAGCTGAATTTGAAATGAGATATTATGGTCTAATTCAGCAGGCTTTCCATGCATGTAACTAGGCCTGTAGCTAGGGAAACAAAGCAGGGGAGAATGTAAAGACAATACAGATTTCTGTTGGCAGGGCAGCAGAGGGAGAGGTTCCGGGATCCTACTCCGGCAAATTTTGACATACCTGCTGTAAATTCCCACTTGTTAGATTTATAGAAAGAGATTTCTTTTGTAGGTAAGATGACAAAAACAGAAAATCCCCAAATGGGCCTTCTGAAGCCATATTCTAACTGGCTCTTTCATAGTTAGCCAGTTGAGAATGTTCACCATATTTATTAGTCTATTTTTTTTATACAGACTTAATATAAAAACCTTAACTGAACCACCATGAGTTGTTAATCTGAATAGCCATATGAATGAGATACTCTAACCCCCCCTGCCTGTCCACTCTCTCCTGTTCACCAGCCTGGCTTATTGGCTCATCTAAAACTTAACCCCTTATCCTGCAAACACTTATGCATGTACTTAACCTCACTCATGTCAGTAGTTCCAATTTATTCATGTGCACAAGTGTTTTCAGGATCAGGTTGCTGCTTTTAACCATCTTAATTTAAATGAAACAAACACAGACTCAGTTTTCTTAATTTGTCAATTTTTTAAAACTTTCCCTTTATTTTTTTTTAGTAGTTTACGTTTAACACAATACTGTACTGTATTTGCTGCTGCTTTTTTTTTTCTTTTTCTTTCTTTTTTTTTTTTTGTCTCTGATGCTGCCTGATTGCATACTTCCCATTCCAAATGAGGTGTGTGGTTGGTGGGTCGCTTCATAACTGTGAAGTTCTACTGTAGTTCTCAAAATATGCTAGGCACTTTCTGAACACAGCGGGAGACCCAGGCCCTACCCAAAAGGGTGTACAATCTAAATAGTAGTAAAAATTTAGTTGGAATTCTAGAATCATTGGTAAACTATGTTCTATTAAAATATCAATGCACTAAAATCCCAGAGCCCTTCAATGTCTATGTTTTCCACTTACGGTTTTGTTTTTGTCAGTAAAGATGTTGTCACTGCGCATAAATGCTACAATATACAAATGTTTGCTTACTATATATATGATCACCACACTTTAACAATCCAAATTGAAAATTACTATTTCCTTGCTGCTTCTGTTCTCTTAAGTCAACTTTCCTTCCATGTCTGCCTATCACTTACCTGTGTCTGTTTTCCTATGTACAGCTTTCTTTCTCCCATTTTCTCTAAATCTTTCAGTTTTCCTCTTGGTGAAATAAAAATGAAAGTCCTTAAGAACAAGTAGTTATGAAAAACCTGAATGCGCCATCTGCCTTTGCACTCTCTTGGGGTTCTGGTCTTTTGGCCTTATTTTTGTGATTCCAGGTCCCCTTTGCCTCTTGCATCTTCTCACAGAAAGAGGGGCATGGTCATATGTCAGTGACTTCTCTAAATGGAGCTTATTGGGATGGTCACAGATTTTCTTTTGTTAGTTTTTTTATTTTTTCCTTCTTTCTCCCCTAGTCAGGTAAAAGCCTCTCTTCTACGTTGTTTTTGACCTGTTAACCTTTTTGTTTGAATCGCTTTGTATTTTTCAGTGACTCTTCGAGAAAGACCAGGCCTAACTGTTAATTAGTCTATACTGGGTGGGGGGAATCGATCTAAGTTATGCAACATCAGCGACGTGAATAACGTAGCTGAAGTCGACGTACTTAGATCTACTTACCGCTGTGTTTTCACTGCGGTAGGTGGACTGCTGACACTCCCATGTCTACTCTTCTCAGTCTGGTACCCCACCAGAGTCGACGGGGGAGTGCTCAGCGGTTGATTTATCTAAATCGATCCCCGCTGGATCGATCACTCTGGAGGTAAGTGTAGACACGCCCTAAGATCCTACAGAGCGGAATGCTGTTTCTTAGAGGTTAAGGTTCCTTCCCCACTCTGAACTCTAGGGTAGAAATGTGGGGACCTGCATGAAAACCCCCCTAAGCTTATTTTTACCAGCTAAGGTTAAAACTTCCCCAAGGTACAAACTATTTTACCTTTTGCCCCTGGACTTTATTGCTGCCACCACCAAGCGTCTAACAAATATATAACAGGGAAAGAGCCCGCTTGGAAACGTCTTTCCCCCCAAAATCCTCCCAAACCCTTTACCCCGTTTCCTGGGGAAGGCTTGATAAAAATCCTCACCAATTTGCATAGGTGAACACAGACCCAAACCCTTGGATCTTAAGAACAATGAAAAAGCAATCAGGTTCTTAAAAGAAGAATTTTAATTAATGAAAAAGTAAAAGAATCACCTCTGTAAAATCAGGACGGTAAATAGCTTACGGGGTAATCAGATTCAAAACAGAGAGAATCCCTCTAGGCAAAACCTTAAGTTACAAAAAGACACAAAAACTGGAATACATTCCATCCAGCACAGCTTATTTTATCAGCCATTTAAACAAAACAGAATCTAATGCATATCTAACTAGATTGCTTATTAGCCCTTTACAGGAGTTCTGACCTGCATTCCTGCTCTGGTCCCGGCAAAAGCAACACACAGACAGAGAGAAGCTTTGTTTCTCCCCCCCTCCAGCTTTGAAAGTATCTTGTCTCCTCATTGGTCATTGGCCAGCGAGGTTATCCTAGCTTCTTAACCCTTTACAGGTGAAAGGGTTTTTTCCTCTAGCCAGGAGGGATTTAAAGGTGGTTAGCCTTCCCTTTATATTTATGACAGAGGTGATGTGCAAAGGTTTGTGTGTGGTAGTGTGGAAAATTGGGTTGTATATCCTTTTTTTTTTTTCTTTCTTTCTTGCTGCTTACTTTGGGAGTTAAAGAAGGCCTGAAGTTTTTACTGTTGTAAAGCCACTTGTTTACCTTAAAATATCAGGAATGTCCAGGCTGGTCTTCCCTCCTGGGCATTTTCAGGGAGGACTATGATGTGGTTTGGGAGCTTGCTCAACTCTTAATTGAAGAAACAGGGCGTTTCATTTTTAACAAACAGATTAGCTCTTCCAACTGCTTATAGGGCATTTGATATAGATAGGAGTGGTTAAAATACAAAAACAAACCCAAAGCTTTTTATTGTCTGAATGAAAAAGGAAAAACAATTTCCCTCTCAATTGATTAACTGCTTGATGCTGACTGGGTCACAGTCCAGTTCTCCAATCACCAGAGTAGACAGGGTAGACAAGACAAGAATTTTGTGTGTTTCGTTCATTTTTTTTGTTTTGATTTGTTTTTTGAATTGCTCTTCTCTTTGGGAGGAGAGAGAGACATACAAAGGAAAACACCTTTAGGCTTTTTTACCTTTACTGATTCTTTTTAAGAGCTATGGTCTTTTATTTTTAAAGAAATAGTCTTGATTTTGTGTGTGTGTGTGTGTTGTATACGTGTGTGTGTCAATGTGCGTGCGTGTGTGTGTATAAATAAGAAAATACGTTTGGCAATGACTGAAGATAGCATTCCCTACCTGTTTTTGTTCCTTTACTATTGTGCTACAATTTCTTTGTTGCTCTGTCTGTGCACAAGCATCCTTGATGTTGGCTGAGACGTACATATTTCTGAGACGAGTGTTTGTGGCAGAGGGGGGATGGATACCCAAAATAAAGTATGTCTGGCCAAAATTATTGCTGTTTTGGGGATTTGGGTATTCACTTTTTTTTTTTTTTTGGGCAAAGAAACAGAATTCCAGAAATTAAGGGTCTGGGACTGTTCCTTCAGCCCTTAATTCGGCAAAAATCACAATAATATCCATGAGAAGTTGGCTTGAGTTTGTACTATAGGAGTGAGCCCCAAGTTATGTGCTGTGGTTTATTTTCCAAATTTCTGGTCTTGAAAATATCTAGGCCAATGTTTTAAAGATGTATGGCATTATCTCACAATCCAAGCTTATTCTTCTTTTGTTTCACGAACCTCACTTGACTTTTTGGGATCTCTACAGCAGTCTGGAGTACTTTGTTCTGCGGTATAGATTAAAATGACACAGACACAACAGTGTTTTGACTGAGAGGGAGAATGTTGGTTGATAATAGTAGGAAGCAGTGTCACATTTTCAGGTTAAAGATGATTTTCCCCTAACTCCATGTGGCTTAAAATGCTTTGCTCCTTTTGTTTTTTTGTTTTTTGTTCAACTGCGGAGCTTCATTGGCCTTTTGTATTCTTTAGAGCATAGCAGGGTATTGAAGGTACTGATATGTACTTAATGTGAAACTCAGTAATTACATATTGAGAAACTATCATTAGGCAAACAAGTTTATCAGCGGTTCTTTTGTATTGAGTATTGTTAGGATGAAATTTAAAATATGAATCCATCTTTCTGTGGTGGCTCTTTCCTCCTGTAAACTTAAGTGAGAAAGCTTTGTGCAAATGACTTATGCAATGTTCCACTTGCCAGATGGCTCTCCCCTTCCCTTTTTTTCCCAGGTGTTCAGTGCCAGTTTAGCATAGATCCAGAAGTACACTCCCCAGATATTGTGAAAAGAGCAAGGATGTTGAAAAATAAGATTATAGCATACAATTGGTTTCAACTCATATAACTCTGCCTTACTGGCATCCTTTACTAGGATGCCAGTAAGGCAGAGTTGTGAAGACCATTATTTAAATGTTACCTGGCTATATTGAGCGCATTGTATGCTATTTCATAAGGAGATTCGTTATATAGGAATGGGTGTATCATTCAGTGCGTGGGAGAGTTAAATTCTCTTCATTTTCCTGGAAGTCTGTAACACAAGGCTACAGTGTTTACATTTTTTTTTTTTAAACTGAATATATGTTTGGATTTCTCATGGGCATGTGAGCTCACATCTGAGGCTTGAAGTAGCTGATGTAGTGGATCTCTGAATCCACCTCATTAAATGTGTGGTTTTATATATTTAAAAAAAAAAAAAAAAGTTTGGCAGTAAGAGACTCAAAGTAATGTGTCCTTACACTGAAAGTGAGATTTTAATTTACTTATTCCTTCTTTTTTGGGGGGGAATGGATTATTTTTATACACTGTAGAAACAACTTTAATCAAATCATTGAAAAATATCCCATGAAGTTTACTTAAACATGTACACACAAGAGAGAGAATTAAAAAAGAAAAGCCAAATGTTGCATGGGAACAAATAGCCAATTCCCCATTCTGCGTGGGAGTAGCAGAGCAGTAGAAACCTGAGGATCACTGAAAAAAGAGCTGTCATGTTATCTATGATGTCTAATACCTAGCTAGCCTTCATAATATAGTACAGTGTGATTTAAGATCATATTTGATAACTCATGAAATGAAATGCTGTCATCGCTCAAGATTATTCAGTGTTTTAGTTTGAGTAGAAAAATTAGTATAATTCACAAATCTAGAACAATAAGTGGAGAACCCTCAGATATTGCTGTTTTTATGTTCTCTTTATTGGCTACTGATATGCATTTACTGCAATTTACATCTCTTTAAAACAGTAGTCAATTTGGCACAGTGTTTTGAGAGTGCATATGCTTCTCTGGTGTTTGAGCACATAGTAGGGCTAGTCAAAAATTTTCTGACATTTACTTTCATCAGAAAATTGGGCTTTTGACTACTTAACTTGAAAAACATTTATAAGTATTTTTGGAAAAGCAGTAATGTTCTTTGAATCAGAAAACTGGAAAGCCAATTTTTTTTCCTGCTGGGGAATTTCAATGAAAATTTATTTGTAATCAGATTTTTGTGGGGAGAGGGGATGGAGACAACACTCCATTTTCCAGCTAGCTCTAGTAGATGCACATTCTCATCTTGTGCTTATGTAGTGAGAGTTTATGGCCCAAATTTCCAAAAGTGCAAACACCTGACTTGGGCATGAATCTGCTTCATAAGACTAGATCTTCTCATTCAGGAAATGGCATTTTAATCATTCTGTCCTAATTAAGGATGACAATGGAAAAGCAGCAGTCTACATGAGATGAATTAATGTAACATGTAACATCTGATGAAGTGGGTTTTAGCCCATGAAAGTTTATGCTCAGATAAATTGGTTAGTCTCTAAGGTGCCACAAGTACTCCTTGTTCTTTTTGCTGGTACAGACTAACACGGCTGCCACTCTGAAACCTGTCATAATGTAACGTGGTTTCATTTGGATGCCATACTACCATATTGTGTTATTTCAGAATCGCTTCCTTACAAAATGTCCCGTTTTTATATCTCCTGTTTGTTAAATTTTATCGTTCATTACCAGTCTTAAATATTTGACAATATTTCTGAAAAATCATGAACTGGGATTACTTAGTTTCTCTTTCAGTTCACCAGCCAAAGTCTGACTTTTTAAGGTTTTTCCCTTGCTGGTGTGACTAGCACATAAGCTGTGCAGAGAGGATATCTCCATGCAAGCTCTCCAATGCTAGCAGCGATATCTTGTTTTGCAGAAGAAATGACGTTTGATTTTGGCAAATTTAAAAAAAATAATCTTGATTGATGTGGCTGCAAGGAGGACCCTGCAGCAAAAGTTTTTGATTCTCCTAGCATTGCTGAGGGTATGCCACATCCTCAGCTAGCAAGCTTCTGGTAAAGTAGCTGCAAAGTCATCATTGAGGTAGCTTTCAGAACTGCATAGAAACATTTGTTTGCTCACAAAAAAGTCTTTTGTCCATCTTTCATGCACATCTCTCTGTGGGCAATGGGTAGCTGGAATTACAGTTTTAAACAGGTTTCAGAGCAGTTGAAAAAAATGTGAAGGTTTTGTTGTGTGGTGGCTTTTGTTTTTGAGGGGTCAATGGGGAAAACTCCCACAAATGAATAATATGAACTGTGCAAACAGGTATAGTGCGTAAAGGAAGGTTAATTTTGAACCTTAACAGAGTCTGTTTGAGTGAGTGTATCTAGCAAGAGAGCTACATGGGAATGGGATCAACACCAGAAGATGGCCATTTGATGACGGCCATTTGGCATCAATCCCCTGCAAGTTTGTTGATCTCAGAGGAGAATGAGAAAACTGGGTACTTGTTGCAGTGACTAGAGTTCAGTAGCTAGATATGAAAAAGAGCCTAGGAGTTCACAAAGCCCAGCCTCAGATAGTTTTGTGTATTAGGGTTTTCTTCACTCAGCTTCTGTATTTACTCAAAACCCAAGGTGATCAAAGAAAGCCAAAGTTGCACTGTTGGCCTCCCTCTAGTCCAGGATGTCATGTTTTGTCGACTTATGCATTTGAGTGCTTCCCGCAGCCTGAAAACTGCATGATGGTCTAATGTACTGAACTCAAGTTTTGTATCATACATCTAGATCCAACCTTAAGATTGTCAGCTTGGCCAGTGGAGAGATGGTAAAGAAAGCCGGGGGCAGGGAGGGGTTAGGAGAAAAGTATGTGTATTCCACACTATAGGGGAGTGCTCCCCCACTAAAATGTATTATAACATTTTCGCCCTGCTACAAGCATGTAAATAACTTACATGAATAATTCCTTAGTAGTTTACTTTCCTGTATTATTATGAGACTGGGTCACAAATAGAGTCAAGGCAACATTTTTTGGTTGCATTTTTGGCGAATTTACTATTCAGTTTTATGGTGACCAAAACGATTGAATTTGAGTCAAATTCTGCAAATAGCTTTGGCCAAATAAAATATTAGGAATTATATTTTCAAAAAAGTCAAAATGGTGGGGTTGAACGTTTTCTAAATTAAATCAATAGAAAACGTTTCATTTAAAAATGAAATGTTGATTCAAATTGACACTTAATTTTGAAAATGTTGAATTGACCTGGCTGATTTTTTTTGTTTCATTTTGTTGAGAAAAAACAAAAAAATTAAGTTTTTGTTTGGATCTTTTGTTCAGCCACTGAACCAAAAAAATAAATTATTCACTCAGCTGTAGTCACAAATACCTTTTAGAACGGATGCTTCAGCCATTCTGACCTTGGAAGTCAGTGATGAAATCTTGTAAGTTGTTTTAATCCTATCTAATATCAGGTGTTGGGTAATTCCAATATTTCTAACTAGGAATCTTATTTTACTATTAAAGATTTCTGGTATTCCCTTTCCAGGATCCGATTCAGGAAAGCATTTTAATGCATACTTAACTTTAAGTACTGTATGTTTTTAAGTCTGATTTGAACTCAGTAGGATTTAGTTACGTCCTTAAATTAAGCACCCTTTTTCTGAAAGGGTTCTCAATCACTTTGTTTTACTTTTCTCTCTATTTTCACAATGTCAAGATGACTTTTTCAAGTAGCAGTGAGCTTGTTATGCAGATGTCATCTTAGCTTCCCTGATTTAAATTTCCATAAAGGTATAATGCTTCAAACTTGCCAAAGAGTTCTTCCTTAGGTGAACTCTCCGGGTCCTTGGTGGCAGGAGACTTCTTTTGTAGCTTCTTGCGTTAATTTAAAAAAAATATGGAATGGAGTTTTGGTTTTGTAATCCAAAAAATGTGATTTAAAATTTCTTGTTTGTTCTGGACAAAACTACAGGGTTTTAATAAAAAAGCACCCTCTTCCCTTTATCCTCCCAAAACTTAGCATTAAGGACCAAAGCAGAGTCTCCAGGTACCTAAGTCTTATGTTGCTTAGTAGATTAAAGTATTTACTAGGCACTTACTTTATATGGCACCCTTTATATAAGCACCCCAGAGTGCTTTACAATAACAGTAAAATAAATACAGAGGAAAAACTGAATTAAACATGTAAAAAATTGACTTCAATTTAAAAACTACAGAACCTGCACTTCTGTACTTGATAAGTAATCTTGCAAAGCGGGGAGCAGAGAAATTAAAAGGTACATGAGGAAACATTTGTAGGGCAGGTCATTGTTTCACTCTATCTTTACGATATTTAGTTAACAATATGTGTAAAGCTCCTAGTTTAGGTCATGAAACATATTAATAGTACAGGTAAATGCGTAGTAGACGTTTACTTTCAAAAGTCTAATGACTTGTGGGATCGAAGGTATAAACATGATACAAGTGTGAAAGATGTAGCTGTTCTTGCATTATTTTGGATAAATAGGTCTGCATGCATCTGTAACCTTTTTTAAAAGGCATTTATTTGTTTTGAACATTCAGAGATGCCTAAGGAAATAGAGCATGTATTAAGAAACACTAATGCCAAGGTTGTTTACGGGTCACGGGATAGAGTTATTGAGCTGTGGGCTATGTGTAAAATGTCTTTGAACCAGCAATGGATGTAATTTCACTTGCTGATTGTCACACATGTATTGTGAAATTGTAACAAAACATTTTTCTAACTAGGATTATCCAGCCAAGTAATGGTTGAATGCTTAAATATCTTTAGCATCACTCTTTTGACGAGGGATTTCTGATTGTGGCAAAAGAAATTGTCTGTTTTTGAGCATGTAAGGAACATGACTGATATAGGCGGATTAACCCTGTCTCCCCCAGCTTTTTTTTATAAGGGATCTCAAATAGCTTGACATAAGTATATAGAGCTAGAATCATGGGAAATATATACTTGTATCTTTTTTGAAGATAAAATTGTCTGAGCTGTTTATTGAAATTACTAACGGTTTAATAGCGGTTTTAGAAATTTTCCCAACTTACTTAAACTCTCATTTTAAAAACAAGATTTTTATCTTAAACTCTGATACAAAATTTGGGAGAAACCAGTGCAAATACTTAGAAACTTGACAACTTGTTTCAGGGGGATTTCGTTAAGTATGGGTGAACTGCTTTGGCCAAAATAATAAAATTGTTCCTAAACATTTGCTCATGTCAGGAGTGGTGCTTAAAGGATAACATTTTTCATGTTCTGAAATTTTATACAGGTGTGTTCACCTTGTACCAGTACACCTTCCCATTTGTGGCCAGAAATTACACCACAGTGCCAATGTAGTCTATCTGGTGGTTATCCTGAGGTTTTCAACTCATTCGAGCATCCTCAAGCGTTTCATTATAGTTGGAGTGTAAGGTGTGTTGAACTAAATACGTCCTATAAAAATTGGTCAAGGTACAAACATGTATACACACACGCTTAATATTATATGTATATATCTATGTATGCATACCAACTATTGACAATACCCAATATTATCATTTATCACAAGTAACATATCAAGTGTCCTCGTTTAAATGTTATTACTACTTTAACAGTCTTAAGAGGTTGTGACTCTGGCTGAGTCAGAGTTAAATGTGCTGCATTATTTTTATTCAGACATGGGAATGAAAAGGTTTTCTTAAAAATGTATGTGTACATATATCAACGGTGATCATTTCTTTGCACAACCAAAAGCTATCATTAGGTGGAAAAGTTTACTGTCCCACTTTCCAAAGATTGTCAAAATTGTAAGATAACAGCAACTCTTCTAAAATGCATTTATCTAGACTAAAAAGCATGTGCACATGAGATGATGAAGCAAATGTTGTGGGTGTGAAACAGGCCAGAATTTACCTTTGTAAAGCATGTATGGGTTAGCATGTTGCATTTCTTTATTCTGATGTATAGTTTTGTGTCATTGTTTTTAAATTCAATAGGTGTTTTTGTTTAAAAAGGAGTCTAATGTGAAAGGATTTTAAAGATACAGAAAATAAGCTAAAATCAGAAAGTTTTGAAGGGCTGTTGCCAAATAATCTGAACCTTCCTAATGAATTTCTCCAAAAACAATCCAGAGCAAATATTAATCACGAAAGTCTTTAGCCACTGCTAGTGGAATACTGCTGTCGGACTTGGTCATTATAAACTTCTTTGTCTAACTCCTTCTGTATCCTATGCTGCGAGAGAGATGAGTTAAAATTAATTGTATGAAACAGAGGTGGTGCTTATAGCAATATCTTAATTAGAAAGTAAAATCTACTTTACAGAGAAAGTTTTATGTCTGAAAAATCTGGGTCCTAGTTCAGTGATTACAGGGCAAAACAAAACATTTTGATCTTCATTTTTCAGAAGTTAGAAATGAATTTTATTAAAAAAAAATGCACTTGACATCGCATCTTATTTCCCTTTTCATCTTGCTAGCAGCTTCTGTCATCTTGCAAACCTATCATTGTCATTCAGTTTTCTCCTTTCTGATAATTAAAGTTACATTTCTGTGATCGCAGTTAAATTTCAAAGGTTTGAATGTTGGGGAAAATACTGTGCTGTTGAGTTTTGGTTCTCAGTTCTTAACTAGGCAAAACTCTGATGTTGGTGAAACTGCCTGAGTAAAGCCTATAGAATTGGGCTCATAGTGTTTTACTTACTTTTTAAAAGAATATCTGCAGTTTAATAATATTATCGTTCATTTTTACCAAAAAGCTTCACAAGTCCTGAATCTGTATATGCATGTGTTAACCTGGCTGTGATTAAAAAGTGTTTTTAGAAGCAGTGGCATGATAACTTGATTATTGATGTATAAAGGGATCATTCCTTCCCTATTTAAGAAATTCAGGATATATAGTGTACTTAGGAATGATTGCCTGCTTATGTATTTTTTAATTTTTTGGAACTTGCACAAATTCCATCTAATTTAAGTGTGGTAGTGGGCGGGTGTGGGAGAAGGACATGGGTACTTCGTATCTTAGTTCATTTATCTTTTTTAAAAATTGCTGTGTTTGCAAAACTGACCAGCATTTTTAGTCCCTTAAGTCAAATGCTTTGGGTGAAATGCAGACATGGTTTTAGTTCTTAGTACAGTGAAGTACTAAGTCAAACTTTGTAGAACACTGATGTGTTTAAATAATATACCCTCACCCCTGAAAAATACCTTCACCTGCAAAGAGAATTCCTTACTATGTAATGACCCCTTTTAAAGCTCCAATTCAGCAAAGTACTTAAGTATGTGCCCAACTTTTAAAGGCATAAGTAGTTCTTTTGACTTCAGTAGGACTGCTCATGTGCTTAAAATTGGGCATATGCCTAAGCAACTTGTTAAATCAGTTATTAAAATTGACAACTGAAAAAAAAATTAACTTTACACCATTTTTGCTATGTCTTTTCACTTCAGCTTGCACGTTGAAAATAGACCCTTCGAGTTTTATGGCCTGATGTTTGGATGGTAAGCGCTACAGGCAAATGGTTTTAAATTCAAACGTTTTCATTGCATTAAGAAAATTCTGAAAACATATTTCTCCAATTAGAGGTTTTGTGAAAAGTTTAGTTAAACAAAACCCCAACGTTTTGGGCCTCAGTCGTTGAACCCTTTCCCCTTTGAAAAGCACTGTTTGAAAGTTAGAAAAGGTGCTTGTTTTCCTTAAATTAGTGCAGATGAGTTTCACTACATTGATTTTTGTTGATAAAATGAACACTTTTCTACGTTTGAGGTAGCAGACCTGTGGAAAATTTGCATGTGAAGACTGAATCATGATGCGCACATACAAGGGAGCCAAATTAAGGTTACCCAGGTATTAGGTACTTGGGAAGAGCAATTGCAGGAGAAGTCCTGCTTAGCCCCTAGAGCTGTGGGATGGAACATGCTCAGTCACTGTGTGGACATAGTTCATGCACAGTCCAGTTGGCATGGAGGAGCTGTGTAGGGATGGAGCATAGCCAATTCAGATTAAATCTTTGGGGGAAATTAGCTGCCAAACTCAAGTTTCTGACCATTTTCAAAATAAGTTTTTTTCAGGGGTTTATAAATAGTCCAGATTTTGAGCGAATTCTCAGGGGGATGATGAAAAACAAATCCCAGACATTAATGTGACTCCTGGGCCAAATTTCAGTTCCCTCTTTCAAAGCAGGGAAGTGCTAGAGATTCTTGGTGAAATGGTTGAAATACATTATTTTGCCCATGTTATAATTTTTTTTTCCATGACCTCATTCTCCGAAATGGCTGAACCATTTTTGCTGCTACATTCCAAAAATTTCAGCCACAGGCAGACATGGTATGGAAAAATTTCATCCCAAACAGTTAGTTTGGCTAAGTTGTTATAACTAACTGAAAACAGGATCTTATTATGAGAAGTGTAGGGCAACCTTAACTTCAGGCAGAGCTATTGGCTCCACCTATAATTAAAAAATGTGTGAAATATTTAAAAGCATGTTGTTGTGATCTATTAATTTTTAAAAATGCAGACGCTTGCTCATTAAAATTAGAATATCTGATCAGTGCTTAACTCTTTTCTTCTCATCTTGAGTTTAATATGTAAATATTACAGCTGTATAGCAGCAAGATGTTTGTAATACTGGAGTTATAGCTGACAAATGACAGTTTATATTTTAAATTTCTTCTGTATCATCAACTTGGCTATTTTTTTCTCTGTACATTGAGAACTTCAGTTAATGGGCGGGGGGGAAGCCCACTTCAACTCTTACGCACTAATTAGGGGGAAAATATATATATTTCAAATTTATTAAAGCATTTAAAGTTACCACGGGCCAGAAAATATTCTTGATTGTAGGTAAACTGTAGTTAAATGCTTTCACTGAAAGGAAATGGGTAAAACTATCATTTATTTTAAAATAAATAATATAAACTTAAATGGGTACAAAATCTTATGATAAGGTTGATATTATTATATAGGCCACCCTCACTTCATTTTAAAAGTTATTGAAAACAAAAAAAATAGCATTATGTACATGCATAAGCCCGTAATATTTATAACAGTTTTTAAAAAGTCAGATGTCAGAGCGAATACTGCTGTAATTTATTCTTTAAAAAATCCCTATATAAATGGTGTGCTTGACAGCTACTGTAAATCTTGATGAGAGGAAAATAGGAAAGAGTAGGGTCATTCTTCGCACCTAAGAACTGGAATATATTACATTTTCTAATGTATTAAAATAGCACAATATTTAGATTTTAGAATTTTATGTTGTAAAACATGCAAACATCCTTAACTTCTAACCTTTAACATACGTCTTATTTTTTTTAATGCAGTGTAACACATCTGTGGCAATCGCTGCCATGTGGAGGCAAGGAGTTATATATATTCCACAAAGATTTAGTATGCATAGAATAACACCCCCCTCCCTCCCCCCCACCATTCTATTAGGCAAAATTAGGGAGCCTTTCTCCAATTCCTCTTCTTGCTTCAGGCTTTAAACTGATTACTAGCTGGGCAAAAACAAATTACTTCTATGTTTCGGTATTACACAACTGGCCACAGGTCACCTGTTCCATGAAGCATTTGGTACTCCGTCCTCCTGTATGGAATCCTACTATCAGATTAGATAGATCAGTGATTTGTTTCATGAAGGCAGATCCTCTGTTCCTAATGTTATCTGTCAGGATGCTGTGACTGGTGTATAGAAGCTCTAATTGATTGACACTTGGTTTGCCTAGTCACTATATGGTGAATGATTCTAATAACTTGCTGCAGGGGTACTAGCAGCAAATTTAGAACTAGGGCATCTAAAATGAGCTGTGCACCCTCATCACCTATGGATCAGGAACTTTCCCCCTCTTGCGATTAAAAGACTGTTACACTTTTGAAAATCTTAGTGTTTAGTTCCGTCCAATTTCTTTGCTTCATGTCTCGTCCTACTATTGAGTATGCTTCCAGAGCTGCCTTAATAAATGATGGTTGAAAGGGGAAACTCAGCTGGTTTAAATAGGCAGTGGTGATGTTGCTATGTTGGTCTCAGGAGATGAGAGACAAGGTGCATGAGGTAATAACTTTTATTGGACCAACTTCTGTTGGTGAGAGAGACAAGCTTTTGAGCTACACAGAGCTCTACTTCAGGACTAGGAAGGGTACTAAGGCCTTATCTGCACTACACAGTTCTGTCGACAAGAGCAAACTCTCGTCGACCGAACATTGGAGATGTACAAACTGAAGTGCTCCTCCTGCTAATGTAACTCCCCTGCTATCCTGACATAATAAAACCACCTCAACAAGCAGTATAGAGCTTTTAGCGACTTGGTTAGAGCAATGCAGCGTCAGTCTAGATGCTGTGCTTGGTTATGTTGCCGTAATTGGCCTCCAGGAAGTTTCCCACAATGCCCATCCTGTCTGCTCTGGTCAGCAGTTTGAACTCTGCTCTCCTAAAGGTAAACAGATATGCACTCCTCTGCCATTTAAAGGCCTGGGAATTTTTGAAATTCCTTTTCCTGTTTGCTTGGCATGCATAGTTCGCACAACCTCTTCCCAGCTGACTACACCGGCTTTTCGCACCAGACGCTCTCCACGGGAGCTGTTGGATCTTCTGAGTCTATGGGGAGAGGAGGCTGTGTAGTCTCTGCTTGGCTCTAGCGATAGCAACTTTGATATCTATGGGCTGATTGCTAGGAGAAAGGGTAGGAGAGGAACACACAGCAGTGCTGCATCAAGATCAAGGAGTTGAGGGAGTCAGGCATACCAGCAGGCAAGAGATGCCAACAGTCGCTTTGATGCGGCGCCGAAGTCATGCTGCTTCTATGAGGACCTGCACACCATCCTCGGTGGCGACTCCACCTCCGCTGCCAAGAGCCGTAGGGGGGACTGGAAGCAGCAGACTCAAACTTGATGAGGAAGTGGAGCTGGAGGATGATTTGGAGCAAACGGCAGGGTCATCTGGTGATGTGGCGAGTCATGACCTCTTTTCCACTCTGGAGGGGTCTAGCCAATCTCAGCGTTCTGACTCTCTGGCAGCAAGCAGGAGAGGGGAGCTCCGGTAAGTCCTCATTTTGCTTTGATACTGCACAGTGAGAAGAAGTTGAGCTCTCATGTGCTTTGTTATATGGTAGAGGAGGGATAAGGGACAGAAGTTAACCATGGAGCCTGTCCATCTATGCAGTGAGTCCATGGCAAATAAGTTTGTTAATGTACATGGGAGGTCCTGAGAATCCTCCATAGCGATCTCTAGGAAACTTTTCTGTAGGTATTCTGCAATCCTCTGCTGAAGGTTCCTTGGCAGAGTGGCTTTGTTTCTCGTCCCTGCTATAGGAAACTTTGCCCAGCAATTATTTCTGCAGGAACCAGAGTGGCACACATGAGGAGCATACAAAACTGGTCTGGAAGCCACACGGATGCAGGAGATGTACCCTTCCATCCTGGGTTACCGTTAGGAGTGAGATATTTGGTTCGATTACCCCACCTGTGAAAAAGAATACCAATATTCAGAAGTCTCCCTAGCCACTTGTAATCCCTTCACAAACTGCCCTTTGTCCCTTCTTGCCCATTCCCCCTTGGCAGCCCTCAAACCCCCCTCCCGCCCCTTAAGTCACCATATTTGGGACTCGCGCAGACCCTATGTGCTAGCCCAGGGATACTGAGGAAAAAGGTGTGCGTAACTTTTGTGATTGATGGCTGTGAGTGCACTCGCACAATCCTGTCTCTATTCATTGTTCCTTTGGCTT